>NC_134230.1:9393939-9696969 GCF_965140235.1 Caretta caretta | reverse complement strand
TGAACATGAACAGAGCTCCACTGATTTCAGTGGGGCGCTGCATGGACAGTCTACCTGCACATCACAACATGCAGAATTAGGGCCTAAATAAGCACTCTGCAATGATTTAATGCAAACTATAATAATCTTAATAACCAAGTGCCCGTAAGTGGGATAGTCACTAGAATTCTTAGGTCAGGCACCTTCTTTCGCTCCTGCTATTTACTCATTAAACACAGCAGTCAAAGATTTTAGGGAAGGGTAGAAGCAGAAAAAGTGGGAGAAAATAGATGGCTTTAAAATGTTGATTTTGGTTACTCTAGACCAAGGACGGAAAGTCTTTGCAGGGAATACAGTGAGGGAAAAAATAAGAGTGTAATCTGGGCCTCCATCTTTTAAGGTTTTGGGGGAAAATTCTGAAATTTTAGTTGTCCTTCACAACAGGTCAGAAGATCAGAATTCTCTCTCTCTAATTCCTGGTCCAAGATCACCACTTCGAAAAAGATTGTTGGCTCTGGCAGAGTTTTACAGCTCTGAACAAATCACATCTAGCATCTTTAAGTTGCATCATACTGGACTTCAAAGTCAATGACATCATTCTGATTACAGTCTTGCATTATTTCATATCACTTTCAAGACTGACTTGATTTTAGTTTTACATTTTTCAGAAAACGGGAACCCCAGTTTTTGGATCTAACTCTAAGCTTGTGAGGTAACACCCACTGAACAACCATATCAGATCAGAACTAGGAGAGGGCTGGGGTATGGGTGAGAAAGAAAAGAGGATTACTAGAAAAAATCATGGAACTAATTTTAAAGATCCACTATCACATAATCTGAAAGGCCAACACCTCAACTTTCCATTGATACACAGGAGTCATATTTAGCTCCAGTAGTCTGAAGGATAATACACATGAAACTACAACTGATCCTTCAGTCTAATAGTGGGTTCTTTTTTGGTACTGACCTTGGCCTGAATATAGCAAGTCCTGGAATTTGGCACAGTGTAATACTCATTCCCTGTGACCATTTATATATTACTTCTTTAAAAGTTGAAATCCATTTTTATTTTAAAATATTTTCTTGATCACCTGTTCAGTTTATGGCAATCCTGTAACATCTCTTTGGTGAGAGTCAATAGGTCTACCTCTCTTTACGTACATAATGAAATCAAAGTTCACCTTGTTGATGTCAATAGTTTCCAAAGCCAGCTGCCGAAGCCTCTCTCTGCGGTCTCGGTTACTTTCCGAAGATGAGGCTACGCCTCCACTCCCAGTTTTACCTCCAGGGCGATGTTGAAAATCCATGATTGGGGCTTTTGCACTTCAAGTGACTTAGGTGAGAAAAGGAGTCTGGGAAAAATAAAGAGTACAATTCACAGTGAGTCGTTATTTAAAGGCTACACTATGTTCCTTCATTGGCAGCTGGATTGCAGAAAGCCCAATGGAAGCAGTCAAGTGTTGATGGGACTCTGGTTGAATTTCATCCCCTGCCATGTTCAGTCCAGATTCCAGAGCAGCCTTTGAATAAGGTAGGAACCAATTCTCCTGCTACCAAATTCCCCAAGATCTGCTAGCAGGCTCTCTCCCACCCAACCTGCCCACCAAGTTTTCCAACCTAATTTCTCCAGCATAAACCCCATGTCTACAGACCGACTCTCATAAGAAGCCCGCTGGCTGCTATGCGCCATAGGAAGCGATGCAGGATCAGAATCAGCACCCTCAAACAGCACTAGCTCACCTAATACAATGGCTCGATGGGAGCCTTGGGCAGTTTCACGGGTGATTTCATTTTCCTGGCTACTTTTACATATTTTTCTCCGTTTCAAGATTCTGCACTTTTGCCTGAGATATTTAATAGACTCACGAATCAGGCAAAAATGTTTGAAAGCTACTAGTTAATGAGCGGGCATGTCTACTGGCCCAGATCTATGTTGTAAAAGTTGGACACGTAACACAATTGGAAATTCAGCATGGCTACAAATCATTGATTATTTGCAGTAAGTACTGTATCTTGCATTGCCACTTCAAGTATTTTATACGTAAAAGAACCAAACGATACAAGAACTAAACAATAAGCAGAAAAATACTGCACATCAACTAAAAGCAAATTGGGGCAGACACCATGTCAGCAGAGGTGTTTGTTCATTGCTACTGGAGGCGTCAAAGGATTGGTCCTGAGTGGGGCCTGCACAAGAACATAATAATTCTCATTAAGAGCAGTTTACTGTGAGTACGTTGACTGTTAGCATTGCACCAATGAACATGCTTATTTTTGAGGTGCATAAGTGGCCACAGCATACATGTTAAAAGCACAGAGCTATCTAGGATTTTCAAAACACAGTCTCTGAGGCTCAGATCTGCTCCTGAAGGCAAGCCAGGAAGCTACAGGAGGTGCGGCCTCAGCTTTAGAGAACAGCCACTGGACTTGAGCAGCATTTTGAAGACAGAAAGAAAAGGAGTACTTGTGGCACCTTAGAGACTAACCAATTTATTTGAGCATAAGCTTTCGTGAGCTACAGATCACTTCATCGGATGTGCATCCGATGAAGTGATCTGTAGCTCACGAAAGCTTATGCTCAAATAAATTGGTTAGTCTCTAAGGCGCCACAAGTACTCCTTTTCTTTTTGCGAATATAGACTAACAGGGCTGTTACTCTGAAACCTGTCATTTTGAAGACAGAGGCTGGACTGTCAGAGTTGCTGCGCGACCACAGCTCCTGCTGGGCCATGTAGGATTTGGAGCAGGGGCTGCTCATTCCCCCTGAAAACCAGAAGTGAAACGTGGCCTTTAATTTTCAGAAGGAATGACCGACTTTTGCCCCAAATCCCATACAGCCCCCATTCCTCTCGAGTTCAGCGAAGGGACAACAAGCCTCCCATGAATGTCCTGCCCGTCCGCCTGCCATGTGGTCTCAAGGCCCCGCAGTCCCAACACAGGACTGGGCTCTCCTGTCCCAGCACCATCCTGCTTCATCACGGCAGAGACTCAACGGCCTCTCAGAACAACGCCCCGGCCAGGCCAGGCCAGGCCCGGGAACCCCCCCCTCCTCCCGGCCAGGCCGGGAACCCCCCCTTCCTCCCCCCCGCTCACGACCGGGAACCCCGCCCCCACCTCCCGGCCTCCATCTCCTCCCCCCCCCCGGCAAGGACCAGGAACCCTCCTCCTCCTCCTCCCCGCTTCCCCCCCCGGCCAGGACCGGGAACCCCCCCCTCCTCCTCCTCCTCCTCCTCTCCGCCCCCCACTTCCCCCCGGCCGGGACCGGGAACCCCCCCTCCTATCTCCCGGCCTCCATCTCCTCCTCCTCCCCCCCCCGGGCAAGGACCGGGAACCCCCCCCTCCTCCTTCTCCTCCCCGCTCCCCCCCGCGGCCAGGCCCGGGAACCCCCCCTGCGACCCGCCAACCCAACTCGCCCCTAGACAAGGCCCCAGACCCCGCCCCGCGACGCAGAGGGCAGCTCACGTTTCACCCCGAGGCCTACGATGTTTCCTCGCCCCAGCCCCCCGCCGGCGCTCGCGCCTCCTCTCAGGTCCGCCCGAGAGACCCCCCCCCCCACTCCTGCGCGAGCGGACGGGGAAGACGACACTTCCGGCTGCGGGGGAAGCGCATCCGGTTCGCCATGGGGGTCACGAGAGACAAAAGGCTTCCGGGTTCGGGGCGGGGCCCGGCGCTTCCGCGTTGCGGGGGGGGGGGGGGAGCGGGGAGCGGCTCGCTTGGCCCCCGCAGGTGCGCGCGCCCGGGGCCGGGGGATGCGGCGGGGGCCTCGCGATGCGCTACAGCGAGCGGGAGCTGCTGTCCCTGTCCCGGCAGCCGGCGGAGAAGGCGGCGGAGATCCTGATGCGGGTGCCCAAGAAGGGGAGCGGTGAGGGAGCGGAGCCGCCGGGGCGGGGCTGGGGGGAATAACCGGTGGGGCAGAGCCAGGACCAAAGTGTGTGTCTGTGTGTGGTGCGTGTCTGTGTGTGGTGGGGGGGGGGGTGCGTGTCTGTGTGTGGTGAGGGGGGGGGTGTGTCTGTGTGTGGTGTGGGGGGGGGGTGTGTGTCTGTGTGTGGTGTGTGGGGGGGTGTGTGTCTGTGTGGGGGGGTGTGGGGAATTAGGTGGGGGGGCATGAGGGGGAAGAGCCCGGGGGTGGGCCAGGGCCTGAGGGGTGTTGGGTGAGCCATAAGGGTGGGGGAAGGGGTTGGGAAGGCAGGGGGTGCCCATGTCTGGTGGAAGGGGGCTCTTTCGTGGGGAGTGGGGATCAACTTCTCCCACCCAGGAGACCGTTATTAGCAACCCCCCCCCCCCACACACACACACAGTTGAAGCCATCTCTTTACCCTTCCTCCTCCCCAGGCCGCTCCGTTGAGCCCCCTGCACTGTGCATATCCCTGTGGGGATATCGGGGACCGTGTGGGTGCTTTCCCTAAGAGAGGCGTTTGTGCTGGTATCTCCACCCCTGAGTTCTTCTCCTCGCTCCCCATGGGGAGGGGGTGCACGTGGGTGGGCGGCCTCCCTCCGCCCTGCAGGCGGCTGCCTCTCTGTGGCCTACCACGTACAGCTGGTGGCACGCATTGGGATCCTACCAGTTGGGAGCTGCTATGGAAGCATGCGTGATTATAGTTTTATAATTCATCAGTGATGTCTTAGCCAAGGCTGGCGAGTCCGGGATGGACTCAAGATTGCTTGAAGTGTGGTCACCAAAGAGCTGTTCAAGTGAGAATTAAATGCCAGAAGCCGCTTACAATAAGCAGTGGTGATTTAAATTCTAATGGAGCTGCCTCATAGGGTCCATTTAATCTGCAAGGCAGAGATGCAGCCTACCAGCACATTGCTGTGTAGCAGTGAGGGTGGAATGGGCCTGTCTCTTCCCTTCCCAAACAGCTCCAGCTCTCCATCCTCCACTTCTGAATTCTCAGACTTCACTTCTGAATGCTCTCTTTTCTTTGCAGTGCTGAAAAAACGCCTCGTGAAGCTTGTTGTCAACTTTCTCTTCTACTTCCGAACAGATGAAGCAGAGGTATGGAAATAACCTGCGGCAAACTGGCTGCATGTGCTGGTTAGAGCTGGTGTCACAGGAACCTGCCTTATTATTTAATGTGTTTATTACACCAGTGTCTAAGAACCAACCAAGAGTAAAATCCCATTTTGCTAGGCACTGTACTAACACAGAGTAATAGATGGCCCATGCCCTGAAGAACGTACAATTGAAATAGTCATGATGTGATGTTCGCTGTTGATGTTTGACAAACATTATGAAACCTCTGCTTGGCCTAGGTCTGATAAGTAACCACTGTGCTACCCAACCCTGGCCACTGTGTTTCTCGTGCTATGGTCCAAAAACGATCTCTGAAACACAATCATTGCCATGCTTTTGTGCAGGACTGCAATTCATGTATGTGAAACTAGTGAGGTGGATTTTAAATTTAGACTAATCCCCTACCAATGGAACTGGGATTCCTTTGTAAACAATGCCTGCATCATTGCCTATGTGCCAGACCTGGTAAAAGTAAAAAGAAAATCCTGAAGCAATGTAATAGCTGTGTTTTATTAATATTCCTTACTTGGACCTTTATAAGTCTGGTTGTTAGAGCAGAGGAATTGAGAGCTGAAGACTCCTGTGTTCTGTTCCTGCAAATGACTTGATGCGTGTCCTTGAGCAAGTCATTTGATCGATCTTTACATTTGTTTCCTCATTGGTGGTAATAAAACCCACTTTATAAAGTGCTTGGATATAAGATGCATGATGAGTGCAGCGTGGCATTGTTGTTTCTATGCCATTTAACAATCTTGAAGACAAGGTTTTGGGGGTGATGTTTTTGTAGTTTGTGCCAATCACAAATACATGTGACCCTAAGGGTATGTCTACACTACCCGCTGGATCAGCAGGCAGCGATCGATCCAGTGGGGATCGATTTATCATTGCGTAACTTAGATTGATTTTTCTCCCTTCCTCCCGGCCCCCCCAGCGTAGACCAGGGCTAAGAATCCTTGCACTCTCACTTTAGGGTATTCTCTCCTTCTTATCTATCTCCTCTGAGAGTCACAATCACAGGATCTGGCCAAGAAGATGCCACACTTCACAATCATGCTTGGGTGATTGTGAAATCGTGTTAGAGCTCTGACTGCCTGAGACTAGAGGCCAGTGCCAGTAGCAGATTTCCCTCCACCTCTGCTTACGTGATTTTGGCTGCTTCTGCTAATTGTCCTGGCCATTAGAAACTATAAATATTTCCCTTTGTGTTTAGGGGTAGATGATCCAAAATGGTCCAAAAATAGTTTGTAAGCTTAGAGTAAGGTGTGCTGAAGGGATACTTAGCCATGATACAAATAACACCTTTTATTAAAACTGAGTTGATTTTAAAAAAAAATCTTTGCTCTCTCTTCTGTTTGTTTGTCTCTTGCATTTCATTCAGCCTGGACAAAGAATAGAATAGTCAGTTTCACTTTTGTTTATACTTAGCTTTGCTCTCTGGTTGCTCATGCCCTATATATATATATGCACCAATATATAAGTTGCAAATTTTGCAGGTGAAATTCATCTGTTTAAAATAAATGTAATTGTTTGAATGCCCTGACGCATTCCATTAGTCTTCTGCAAAGTCTCACGCTTTTTCTTTACCAAACCTAAATTTGGATTTCAGTTTGTCCTGCTGCAGCTTCCAGCCAAACTTGCTCTGCAGACTCGATTCTGGAGAACTAGAAATAAACTTTTACCTTCACCTCTCTTTGGGCAGATCACTGAGCTGTTTGTTAAAGCACCAAAATGATACTGAGCAAATATAAATGCCCAAAGCACTGTACAAATACTAATCAGCACAAAATATATTTATACAGTGCAGCCTGGCTGCAGAGATAAAGAAATTGGCTGCCTAAAGAACACTCCATGTTAAACTCACTCAGTTCTATTCTGGTTACGATGCCTTCCCTGAAGTCCATCCCTCAGTAGTTTTTGTGGTTTATCAGTGTCTTCCTATCTTTAAAAATATTTTTGCTTGCTTGAGTTGCTGTGAAAGCCCTGCTGTAGCAAACTAGACATGGGAAACCGTGAAAGAACTGTGACTATCTAGCTAGTACCAAAGAACTAAAATACCTTAGGAAATGTAGTTTCTGCACTAGCATCTCTTCAGTTATATCTTTCTCTCACGAATCAGTCACTGTATCCCCCACATCACTCTCAGTGTTCCCTTTCTCAAGACGATGTCTTGCATGTTTATAGAACTGGCTGAACAATGGGGAGGGGTGTCTTAAACCTTCTCTTTGGGTTTCTTTCTAGCCAATTGGAGCTTTGCTGCTGGAACACTGTAGAATCACCAAAGAAGAGGAGAATGTCTTTTCAATCAGTGAGTTTTGGATAAAGATTCTCATGAATTTCACTCTCCTTAAAATGTGGTGTGTAACTTTTTCCTTCTCAGTCAAGTGTTGAAAGGGCAAGTGTAAACATTTCTGGAGCTTATGTACCGTATTGTGGGGGGATGTCAGATCCCAAATGGGACAGAGGCAGTACTTGAAAGGGGAGACGCTTAAGGAAAACCCTGGGTGTTGTAGGAAGTGGTGTTGGGGATTCAATAGAGGCCCCTCTTCCCTCTCTGTACTGCATCATTGCCACTTTGTGGTATAATTACTGCGTTTCTGAAGAGGCAGTCTCATGGCTGAGGTGTGAAAACCAAGACCCTGTTTCACGTTTTGTCAGTCAGGACGCTAGCTCTGGTGCCCTGGACAAATGATATATTTTGTCTCTTGGCTCCCCCTTGTATTATCAATAGGCTTTTCAGTAAGAATTTTCAGTTCTTCACTCCCTCTCCTAAGCCGCGATACAGTGGTGCTGTGTGCTAAGTAGCTGCTGTGCTCTGTCCCAGAGGTGGCTGCATTCACTGCTGGCTGAAGTGATCCCTGAGTGCAGTTTGTAGAGCTTGGTGGGATAAAAGGAGAAGTGGAAGCGTATGAATTGTTAAACACCAGTGGAAGAAATTCTCATCTGGGAAGACTGGATATTGACACATTGCTGCATCTAGGCTCTTTCTTTCTGGTAAAAATAAAATGAAGAGGCTCAGATAAAGTACTTGTCAGGGCTGTCCTATTCCCGGTACTCCCGCCATGCTGTTTGGCCTTGTGTCGATAGCAGTGGCTCCAGCTGGCTCGTGGCTTGTTGTCCTTTGTAAGCAGCCTTTCATCCAACAAGCAATCATTGTGCAAATGGTATGTGGCAAAAATAACAGGATGTTTCCTCCAAGGCCATCCCCATATCTGTTGGCCTGGCTGTCGGCGCAGCTGCTTCAATGTGCGGAGCCTTCAGTCCCTGCTTGCTGGAATGGAGGCAAACTCCCACGGTCTCCGCTGGACCTTCTTGAAACAGTGTGCCTACAGAGAGCTGCCTGGGCACCAGCCTGCCGCCTGAATTCCTGCTGCTCTGGGGCCTTCCCGGCCCCTCATCAGAGCAGTAACCTTGGGACATGAGCTTTCTGCTAAAAGGTGCTGGCTTGGCAGCCCGAGAGACCGGAGTCTTGTATCCCTTGAATGGGTACAGCAAGGGCACTGCTAGCTTCCCATGCCATCCCAACAAGGTGTCTCCTGCTCCGGAAAGATCACCTCCCAGGGCGACAGGCGAGTTTACTCAGCCTACCAACAAAATGGGGCAATTAGTGGTGGCTTTTGTGATGGTCACGCTCATGAGACCCATCAAAGCTCCCTTCGCATGAACTAATGATGAGCCAGCAGCTCTCACTGCTGTCCTGGGCCGGAGTCTGTCAGGTGCTCTGAAAGTGACAGATTATTGCAGCCTATTGCCACACCACTGAGCCATCCAGCCCTTCCCTGCCATCCCACTGGAATGACTGTCACAGACTCCAGCTATCCCAAAGCTCTGCACAGCAGCACGACAGACTGCAAGTCAGCAACAAAGCAGACCAAGGTGGCGGTTCCTTCCCTCAGACATTTGCCTGCACTGCTTCGCATAGAGGTGGCCCTCTTTGAGAACTGAGGTGTTTGACCAGGACACTGAGCCTAATTCCAACTTGTTCAGCTATGTTCTCCCTTGTTAGGTTCCCTGCTGAAGCTTTGAGATGTGGTGCTTTTTGCTGCCTCTCCTGAAATTTGGTGTGGTTTAAACAGCTGCCCTGTTCCATCCCAGAGGTGGCTGCATTGCAATGACGCATGAGCTGATTCCTTTGTGTATCCTTCATATAGCTCTGTGGTAGGGTGTCTTTTGGGATGAAAGGTACAAATAGATCATAGAATCTCAGGGTTGGAAGGGACCTCAGGAGGTCATCTAGGCCAACCCCCTGCTCAAAGCAGGACCAATCCCCAATTTTTGGCCCAGATCCCTAAATGGCCCCCTCAAGGATTGAACTCACAACCCTGGGTTTACCAGGCCAACACTCAAACCACTGAGCTGTCCCTCTCCCTGTGAGCATGAGCCAATGTAAATGTGCATTAAGAGGGAGATGAGCCCCTTTCACTGGGTCTGTGCCACTTTCGATGGACAGTTGCTGGCAGTGACCTTTCCCCAGTTGGCTGCTGTGTAACTTTTCCAAGAGAATAAAATGACTGGGGGTTACTGGGCTGTGCCCATGACAAACCACGTTACTGGGTGCTGCAGCCGCTGGCTTTCCTGGGGGTGGGGTTCACAGCAGCTCTGCCCCAAACTGCCCCGTCAGGATTTGAAAGCAACTGACTAAAGCTTTAGTCCCACTGCAAAGTGTGTGACTGGGAGGCTGGGTGTGTCCCGTGGGGCAGTGCTTCTGAGGCCATGCTACACAAGGGGCTTGAGTGAGGAGATGATGGGGAGAGAAAGGGGGCTGGGGCCTGGTCCTACTAATTTCTGCTAGTGGATCTCCTGCCCTTTTTAAATAAATAAAAGGATAGTTGTGGCCTGACACAGGCGAAGGGGTCACTGGTGTTGAGGAACTCGTAGTGACACCTGCTGGTGGGTGAGGGAGCATTTCTGAGCCATCCATTCCTTGTCCCCGGCAGGTTTCATTGAGGAGCCAGACAGGAAATACTCCTTTGAATGTGACACTGAGGAGCAATGCCAGGAGTGGATTGAGGCTCTCCGAAGAGCCAGGTAGGGCAGCCGGTTGGGCGGGGGGAGCTTCTCCACCATTGCGCTGTTCTCGTGTTCTGCAGAACACAGCTCAGCCCTGGGTGTGCCCCGCTGGACTTGGGCGGAGAAGAGGGAGCTCGCTTGGCAGCAAGCAGCACCAGGAGCTCTCTGCCCAGTGCAGTAGAGACATCTCTTGTACGTCATTATCTTGGTCGCTGAATAGGGAATTGTTCCTGGGCCTGGACTGATCCTTCACATGCTGTTTGGTGGCTTCCCTGATCACAGCCTCTGGCACTGCACTAGGAAAACTGGCGCCTGAGCTCTGTGGAGAGACGACTATAGGAAGCCACAAGGCGCATTTGCTCTGTTGACAAGGGTGGGACGGTGGCTGTAGCCAACGGTCCTTTGCCGTGGCCCATGGGGGAAATGCCCACTGGCCATCTAGCATAGTCTGCCCCATCCCCACGAGCACTGCTGCAAGAATGTTCACTGGCGCTAGAGCGGAGACCTTCTACTGGGCTCTGAGCAGCATGTGAAATAGATCCCCTCGATTCAGCTAGACACCTCTCGTCTTACAGCTACGAGTTCATGAGAAGAAGTTTGATTTTCTATCGGAATGAGATTCAGAAGATGACAGGGAAGGTGAGTGTCTCTGATTTATCATCTGCTAGCCCCTTTCCTTCCATTAAGGCCAGGAATAGTCAGTCCCTAGGGAGAGGTGGGGGGGTTGCTGCCTGGTTTATACCAGGAGAGAATTGGAGCAACCAGAACTGTTGTGAGGTTGTTGTTGTTTTTTCCCCCCTTGGGCTTGTTGCAGCCCCTGGGAAAGAGCAACCCCTTAATAACTTAGTTCTTGAAACCATCGGTGTCAGAGCTTCCAATCGGTTTTAAGGAACCTGCCTGCACCCAAGGTTGCTGTACAGACTGCGGCAGCAATGGCCCATTTAACTTCATGCCTCCAGCTGGGGAACCTCTAGTGCAGGTCAGGTTAGATCCTGCTCGGTGCAGTGGCACTGGTGTGTGGGGGTGGCTGGGACTCTGTCCTTCAGGGGCTTGGGACTCAGGTGAAGTACCTGCCTATGCAATGCCAAGTGCTTACAGCATGTCGTGCCATGTCTTCTATGGGGCTTGCTGTGAAGCAGGCGTGTAATTGTCCTGATGCCCAGTTCTCATCTGGCAGAACTCTTACTAATTTAACACTGATGAATGTTTGAACCTGGCAAAATCAGGCAAGGGCTATGTAACATCCCTGCACCCTTCTGCCTGTGCAGGCATGGGCTTCCCCCACCTCTGCCCTGCTCCTGCTTTCTAACGGAGAGACCAGCAAGCCATAGGGTGACTGTGTGACACCAGCACACACACTTCTGTACTAGGGTGGCTAAAAAACCAGCCCACATAACTGACTGTCTTACAGCCTCCAGAAAGGCTGATGGACTGATCTTTGCCACACCTCCCCATCCCGCCACCCTGTGTTTCCTGCTTTGACTAGGAATCAACACTCAGTCTAGAAGTTAATTTGACCACAATCGGATGCCCAGGCCTTAAGTAAAGGAATGGCTCTGGCTGTATAATCTCATATGCTGCAGCTTGTCCCAGTGTACTGCAGCCCTGTGAAGGGGCCCCGTCCTATAAGGGGGGGCACTGAGATCAGCCTGGGCAAACCTCCCTTGAATTGTGCGGGAAAGGCAGGCTGGGTGCCTCGCTCCCCCTTACTTACGGGCATGTGCTCTCGCTGCAGGACCCCCTGGAGCAGTACGGAATCTCCGAGGAAGCCCGATTCCAGCTGGGAACACGCAAGCTGTAACCTGGCAGCCTCCGTCCCCACCCAGCCCAGTGGGGCTTAACTGGCATTCAGCCACCTCCTGGTGGGGGATGGGGGTGAAAACACCAACCCCCTGTCGGGGGGAGCTCCTGGGACCAAGTGACTTACTTATGGGCCAGATAACTTGTATGTCTTTTTTTTAACGGATTCATTGCACACTCCCCTTCCTGTTTGTCTTCAGCCCCTCCGAGCTCCCATCTCCCCGCAGCAAGAGTCTTAACTGGCCACTGCTGTGTCAGCTTTAACTTGATGGACCATAAAACTGCTAGGCTGAGGGACTTATGGGCTGCCCGTTACTCACTAGATGCTAGCCCCTAGGGCCACTGAAAGCCCTCATTCAGAGTCCCAGGGGATTTCAGCTATGATGCTGATGTGGAAACCTGGCTGGACTTGTCCTGGTGGGAGCAGCCCAGGGGTCTTCCAGCATATGGTGCTATTATAAGGCAGGGGTGATCTGGGGTAGAGGGCCGGTGTCTGTTCTAGGCCAAAAACATGCATTTCTGCTGGGAATGGCCTCAGGGCTTTGGCCATCCAGCTCTGCAGGCCGCCTGCTGCACGCCTGGTGGCTGAAGTTTGTCACCTGGGTGCCCTGAGCCAACTGGTGGCTGATGCTTTGCTGGCTTTTGCAAAAGTGGCTAATCTCAAAGGGAGGAGGAGGGTCTTTCATTAAGGGGGTGTGGGGGTTTTTTTTGGTTTTTTTTTTTTGGCCGATGGCATTCCTTTGCTCATAGCAGTGGGGTCCTCGGCCTTGAAATGCCAGACTCACCCCTCTCCCGCACTTAACTCTGTCGGGCCCACTCTAGCTGCTAGATCTGTACTGGACATTGTTCAGCTACTGAAGATAGATGCAGGGAGCAGCTGTTTCAGGTAAGGGAAGCCCTCCTCTGTTATGGATTGCGACCCCCAAATGGAGGGAGGAGGAACTGGCCCTTAGTCTAAACAGGGTTAACTTCTGTGACTGCTGGTGCTCCTGCCCCCCTCCCTAGCTGTTGCTGCTCCGGCTGACAGTGTAGCTGTAGGGGGCAGTGTCTTCATTTCTTTACACAAACCTACAGCAGCAGCGATTGCATTGTGACATGCACACAGGGTTACTGGGGCCTGTCTCAGCTCAACACCGTTACTAAGGTCTAATTTTGAACTTATGCAGATGAATCCAGCTACCACGAGCCACCCTACAGCATCTTTAAAATGCACTTCCAACTTCCCGCACAGTGTGGGGTTGTGGCTTTCTCACCAGTACCCAGGAGTGAGAAAAGCAAGGGTCTGAAAGACACCTGCTGTGAGGCAGTCTAAACCAAACCCCTCCCCCTGACCTTGAGAGCAAGCTGTGGTTCTTAGTGGCATTGTTCCCGTGCCTGGGGGGGGGGGGTGCTGTGCAGTCATTGGCTTCCCAGAGCAGATGGCCTGCTGTGGGGCTAGTGAAAACAGCTGGGTGGATGCTGCTGTAGTCCCCTTTACTGGAGGCAGTGTGAGAGGTAGAACTGTGTGGGGTGTAGAACCGCATCTTGTCCATGCTGAGCTGGGAGACAGGGTCCCACAGCACGAAGAATAGCTGTACAGGGCTACTTCAGGCTTTATTCCATATACAACACCCCTCATCCTCAGGAGCTTGAGCAGAAAAGACCAAAGCAATCCAGTGATTTCTGGAGGGCTGGGAGACCTGACCTAATTTTTTCTTAAAGTGCTTCAGGCATGTACTGCTCTTAGGAGACTCCCAAGGAGGAAATAATTCAGGTTTAGAACATTAGTTGAGGCTCATTGTTTTAGTACAAGACATCAGCTGCAACATTTTACTATCTCCAGTAGAGATGGGGGCCCTGCCCACCTCTGCACCAGGACCACATGTGTTCGATGGAGGCTGTTGCTAGTAGCTTCTACATGCAGCTCTAGGACTCAGCGGATGAGCCCTGTACAGTGTGGGAAAGAGGATGTAGTACATGAGTTGAACTGATCATTTGTCCTGGCCCCACGGAATGCTACTGGAGAGCATCCTGCAGGCTGGGTGATGGGTGGAAGTTGTTCCTCCACTTTGTGACAAACTCTGAGGCTGCTCAGTGGTGAACCTCTGGCTGGTAAGAGTGAGGGAGGCTCTGGAAGACCTTGGGAGTCCAGCCATGCCTTCCTCTTCATTGCCCTGGAAAGCAGCGAGAGGATTAGGCAAGAGCACACTAGAGCTTGTGCTTTAGAGAACATGACCTCAGCTGCCTCTATATTGCATTCGCAAGCAGCCCTTTTCTTAGCCTTTGCTGTTACCCAGAGGTAGAGCAGAACACAGATCCATGGTTTTGGTACTGAGCCCAGCACTCCCCTTTGAGAGTAGCGACAAGGTTTGTTCAAATATGGCTCTTGCTATCTGGGGGCTGCTAAAGTTTCCAAGGTTACTAAAGTAGGCTCAGTTCTAGCAGCTGTCTTCTTGCTGCAGTTAAAGTCTTTGCCCACTTTCACCAAAGCTGAGGCAAAGGCTCCATAGCAACTGACCTAGGAAATGGTGTTTAAGAGGGTGCTTTGAACTCTGTTGTGACGGTTACATTCCCATCCCCACTGTCAGCAGCTAGACAGCAAGAATTGTATTCCCAGTGTCTCGTCTCCTTTAAGTCAGCTAAGATAACTCAGCCTAAGCCAGGAGCAGGCTCTTTATTAACTCCGTAACTTTGGTACATCCCATTAGGGAAACTGGAGCCTTTTTTTAGCTAGGAGGAAGCTGGGAAATGCAGTAGTTTCATACAGAATAAACTGAATTAGGGAAAGATTACACCCAGTATTTCTCTCTCATGTTCAAACCTTGTTTGATTGTTCAGCCAGCTTGCTTTTGGGCACTTGCCTTTAGAATCAGCGTTGCTTAGTATGCTGGCTGACTCAATTCTCAATACTTGTGTTACTGGACTGTCCCTTCGTGCCCTATGGTCACCTTACGTGAGAAATCGTTGACAATATTTAAAATCCTGGCAGGTGGCCATGTGAACATAGCTCATGACAGCTAAGATTTCAGAACTGGAGAACTGGTTATTTAGACCACTCAAACTACTGTATAAATATTCCCTCTTCTGCCTTCCTTGTACAAAAACACTAGCTTTTTCTTGTTACCCTTTCAAAGGGCAGACCTTAAGCTTACAGTTACCATTGCACACTGTACAGAAATGGGCATTTTATTAGGGTTGGGGGAGGTACATTAGGTGAGCAAGGAACAGCTCCAGCTATTTGCTTAGATTAGGAGGTACGTAAATTTCACTTTCATTACTTGATTGAATGTATGAAGACAGATGCTGTGAACAGTTATCTGAGCATGGGTGCCCAGTAACTCACTAAAACTAGCTTTACGGTTCAGGAGTAAGGGGAAACAGGTTTAGGAATCT
Source organism: Caretta caretta (assembly GCF_965140235.1). Lineage (NCBI taxonomy): Eukaryota > Metazoa > Chordata > Testudines > Cheloniidae > Caretta > Caretta caretta. The sequence continues at coordinate 9,681,797 of NC_134230.1, read as the reverse complement.
GTTATTACTGGTCATTTATATGCAAGAGTTTCTCATTATCTGTTCAGGTTCCTTTTTGTGGTTAGTTGCTCTAACAAAAGCGTTATATATGGGTGCTGTTCATCGGCTGTACAATCAATGTTTTAAACAAACACCTGTCATGGTTTTAACCTGGGCATAAATTGCAGCTGCTGTGTAAGAATCCCATGTGCATTTTCTTCAAAAAGAAAGGTTGAAAGGGGAATAAACGTTGCAATCAGTAAGGGTTGGATTTTCATTCATACCTAAGCTCCCTTGACTTTCAGTGGGATTTGTGCTCTTAACTTATGGGCTTTGGAAACACCTACCCTCAAAATGATATGACCCTTTGGACAGGAAGGAAGCAAACAGCAGACCAGAGGTGTAACTGTCGTAGAGTCAATAGAAAGACTATTATAGCTGAAAGCATCACCCTTGTTACCCATGTCTGAGCCAGAATGGTTAGCTGCAGCAGTGGGGCTGAAATGGGTATGGCAAATGAAAATCAACAGCAGCTGCCAGGAGTAGGGCAGTGAGGTAGGAGATTCCTAGTGGGAGTGTAACAGCAGAGATCCCATAGCAGGAGCACCGAATAAGCCCAATGGGCCAGCCAATATTATCCCCTCTACAGGTCAAAGGCTACTGAATTCTCTCCTGACATGCTTTCCTCTACTGGGGCCTGACTCACTGTAGGGAAGCCTTGCAAAGGAAGGACTCCAGAAAATGTGTGTCTAAGCATGGAGCACCTGTTCAGTGTGTTACTGTGACCCTGTAAGTTCCTCACATAAGCCCAGCCTTAAATCCATCCCTATTCAGTGGAGCATGTGAATGCTTTGAATAGTGAGGCCTTTTGTCTCCACTGCAAGATACCCATTGAGCAAATATTTTTAAACCATCACTTCTGCTCCAGGCAGGAGAGTTTAAGGAAAGCTAAACTAAGTTGAGCAACCAAGTCACTTAGCAAGAGTCAGGGGAAAGCTTTTTGTACTGTGATTTTCAGTTGCTAGCTCCTCAGAAGATCATGTAGTGCTTTATAGGGGAATGGAGGCTCAAAGTGAATATTCTACTGTTACAGCTAGAGTCAAGTCAATTGCCCAGTTACACTCAGTGACAGGAGCCTTGCAGGTCCACTGCTCCAGCAACTGGAGAGTATTGAAGGGGATCTCTGCACTCGTGCTGTAGAGGATACAGAATGCGATCCTCAGCTGAAATGTAAAGAAAGCAAAAAACCCGTCTGCTAAAGTACTGAAGCACCACCACAGTACAATGTATTAAAATACATACATTTTAATATAAAGACAAAACTTCAAAGCATTGTTTCAATTACAAATCAAGGTAAAAGACAAGAAATTAAAGTGGAAGGGAGGGGAGAAAAAAACTAATTCTTGCATTGTGGAAATTAGAAGGGTGGGTGGAAAATATATATATAATATATATATATATAATATTACATACATATATACACACCAGAAGAATTCACACTAGTTCTATGGAAGAATGACAGGGCAACATACCAGTATAAAAAAAACCAAATAAAGATAAATTAGGGGAAGTTTGAATTTTAAATAATTCAATTTCATAGGCTAAAATGTATAAACTAATTCCTATTCACTAGGAAACATCCCATATCACATGTTTAAGCAAGAAAATGGGTATTTTTTGTTTTAAATCCATTGAAAAATGGATTTTTATTAGTAGTTAAAAGTTTTACTAATCAATTCCTGAGCAACAGCAACTTCATTTGCATTCCTCTGTCCAGTCCCACCCAGCAAGGGCAGACTCCCACTCCTAAAATGCTTTCTTAAAAAGAACAGAGACCTAAAGAATTGGTTTTTAATTTAAAACTGACCACTTCAAGAATTTATATTGGGGGGCAGGAGGGTGGAGCCAAGCAGGCTGGATTAGTCCATTCTGCCTTCTCTTTATTAACACCAGAAATATCACCTTTCCAAACGACAATTCCACTGCACCAGAAAAGCAACCAGATGTACCTTAGAATCACAGGGTCAAACTTGAGAGAACTTCAGCTTAACATCTTCAAACCTTTAGGAAGTGGTTAGCTCATCTTTAATATTGAAATTAAAGCATGAAAACTAAAAAGACTTTGAGACAGTCACAAGCACTAAATAGACAGGAGGGATATTTGCCATTTTAGTATTGGGTTTATGCCCTGAAGTTCCACAACAACAGCATCTGGTATTGCAATATTCAGTCTAAACAGATATTTATAATGCATAAAAGGATAAATAAAATATGGAACAAAATTTAATAAAAAGGTAAATCCAACTCATTCGTGAAAAACAAAGGTCATCTATGGAATTGTTCAGGGGACCGGGGGAAGGGAATTTGAATTAACACAAAAAAATCAGATACTTTTATACTGACTAAATTTATACTTAAAAAACCTCATCTACTGTGATTTCCCTCAGTGCTGCAGAGATAGTTCACAAAAACACTTACTGATTTCTCCCCAAACTGTGATTTAAATAGGTTAAGGTTTTACAGTCCACTGTACAGTTTACATTTCTTATTAGAAAGCAATAATCGTTCTGAGCTACCAGTGCTCTTAATGCTTTTGGCTCAGGCATAACAAGAGAAGCAGAATTATTAACAGCAACCACCTATGAGTATTAATTAGGAGAACTCCCTCTAAAGAAAAAGGGTGTCAAAATGTTCATGCTTCCAAGCTCTGGTATACACAAGGGTTGCTTTCAATACAGAAAGCAAACTGACTATATGTGGTCAATAAATTCCTAAAAGAGCCCTCACAGCTAGTACAGAGTTAGAAAGCTAATTACAGCTCTTCAGGGAGCAGCACCTGTGACTGAAGTTACTTAGCAATCCTGGTTAGACTCTAATGAATAAGGCTACTTCCAGGTCAGTGAAGAAAACTGTCAAGTGTATTGATAGTCCCTGGGGAGGAAAATAGCACCATTTTCAGAATGGGTGGAGGGTGGCTTTTATTGTAGGCCTGAAGTCTAGTCAGTGAGGGGAAAATGTGTCCCTAAAACAGCAGCTTATGGGAGACTGCAGCAAGCCCCAGCTCTTGACATCTCCCTCCCCCATTCCAGCAACCATGGGAAAGGTGGGGTGCAGCCTTCAGCTGTGCAGACTGGTGTGTGTGTGTATTGTATCTATATATAAATAGGAAGAGTGATGAGACACGAGCAGTTTAAGGGTCTGATCCTGCCAACACTTCCTTGGGGGCATAGCATTTACTACCAGTGAGATACTCCTGGTAGAGGAGTCAGTGTTTGCAGGACCGGGACATAGCAGAAAAACACCACACACACTTTGTGCTGAAGTTATCTCATCCATCCCTCCAGCTACACCACAGGGAGGAATCCTGCTCTCATTGAAGTCAATCTTAAAATTTGCCTGGCTGACTCTAGAGAGAGGGATTGAACCCTGAATTCATCTTACCAACACCCTTGGAAATTGTCTGAGTCTCCCTAGATGTCACAAAGAACTGGGCTCCACGAATGAACTTTTGAGAGAAGGGAAGCGTATGTTGGACTTTAAGAAAACAACTGGAAGCGACTGCGTTCCCACAAATGAGCATTCACATTAGCAAGACGTAAGTAGACACCGCGGCATATGGCAGGCATTACAAATTGTCCCTGACGCAGCGTGGGTAATGCAGTTCCCTGCCTTGACACACTCCAGCTATCCTGGTCCTAGGACTCTCAGCAAAATGGCAGGATGCTGGGAACAAACATCATTGAAACCCAATTTACTTTAATGCACAATCCAAGCAGGATTTGAACCCAGGTCTCCAGAGGTGAAAGTCTAGCAGTTGGCTCTGTGTCACCTTCCCACCTACCCTAACACCTATTTAACCAGAGCTATTGTCAGTTTCTCCAGAAAGGGAAGGTGTGGAAGGGAGGGATTACAGATTTCCTCTACAAGGATCTTTCTTTAAATAAACCCAGCTATCAATAAAGGACTGAATCACCCAAGATAGGAATAAAACTTGCCTCCATTTCGCAAACAGTTTTACAGCTACATCTCCTTCTACCCTCCATTTTTTGTCATCATTTCATCAGTTCCAGTACAAAGGGGAATGAGGGAGGGAGGATTGGGTGTAAATGATGTTCTTTTCCCTGCCTCTCCATCCATTTTTAGCTCCATTTCTGTGCTTAAAAACCAATCTTCTGAGGCACGTGACATTTGATCATTTTTAAACAGATGCCATTTTCCCCAGAAGCAAAAATTACTTCATCCTAGATGTAGACACAAACTTTCACAGCCAAGAGAAAGGCAGGATAAGGCACGTGGGCCACTGCAAGCGACACCCAGCTAAAGGTGTGCATGGCCCGAGATGCCGCTTAGCCTAACAGCCACATCTGTCAAGCAAATTTGAAGCAACTGCTTGAACTTTGGAATCTGTAGATGAAAGATGCAACGTAAATGCTGGTTTTCACTCCTCTAACAAGAGGGCCTGAAATCTGCTGGTTCAGATGACTTTCTCCAATACCCAAATCAGTGAGTTCAGAGACACTCACTGCTGTGCAGCTAACATGACTATATTAAAACAGGCTCTGGCACCTTAATAACTGCACCAATTTAAAACCAAAGCCGTGTGATTTTGGGGGTGGGAAAGTGCGACAGGATGGCATGGACGGGAGCTTTAAAACTCTTGTCTATCCACAGGCCAGCGATAGGCACAATCACTTCAGAAAGCACAACTCGAGTGACAGCAAAAGCAGTCATTGGACAAGATTCTCCCCACCCCCAGTCAACGTACCTACCTGCACAACTGTTATACAGAGGGGAATTCAGCCTACATAGCCCACTCCAATTCTTGGCCTCGCTACTGAAACTGTTCACAAAGCCAATTATCAACGGGGTGAATGCAATTTGTGTTCTAACAGATATTTATCCCCACAGTAAAGGGAGCAAGAATAACTGAAACAACTAGAAAGTCTCATTGTCTTCTTGTGCTACCTGCCATCTCATACGTAGATTGTGCTTTGGGACAGGAGCGCTCTCTCTTACAGCACCTAGTACAAGGGGACCTGATCTACGACCAGCGGCCCTAAGTGCTACCACAATAGTTCACCTAAGTTTGAATTCTTTTAATATGCAATTCTAAAACGGTTGCCTTTAATTCCTGGTTCACCTGACAGTCTAGATTATAAACAAATTGGGAGGAAACAAGCAGGGGAGTGGCACTGCTAACAATAACACCTCTCTCAAGGAGAGAGGGCACCCTCAATGGATCATCTCTGATGTTCATACATATGGGAAGCTTTAAAGAGAGCTGCATGTATCTGTCTCAGGGTTTTTTTTTTTAAATGGAAGGCTATGGGATCCTCCATACAAACCCGTAACCAACTCCACTTGAGAGGAGCAAATGACTCAGCACATTTAGGAACAAACCCACTTTCTCCTCCCCTTCCCCCACAATTTGCTGCCCGGTAGTTTCCCCAAATACTTGGGGAAACCATCACTCCTGCAACCTGCACTTAAATGAGTGACGAGATTTAATATCTAGTATTTATGATCCTTCCCAGGAAGATCAATGCACTTTACAAAAAGCAGCCAAGTGCCATTATCCCCATTTTACAGATGAGGAAATACAGGCAGAAACTGATTTGAGAGAGGTCAACCATGTCAACAACAGCCAGGTTTCCAGTTCCATTCCAATGCAGCCCTCATGTACACAAGGGAAAGTGGCCTATTTTCTGGATTCCTCAGCCATAGGTAGCACAGTCCCATATCAGAATTCTTACTGAATGACTAATCCACCGAAAACAGCTAATTTAAATTAATGCCTTGGGAGCTCTCCTAACTTTCTGACACTCCAAGATGTTGTCCAAGGGCTGGGAAAGGCAAACCAGACAACTGGAGCAGATGCACTCTTCCCTTTTTTGGTGGTGTGTAACAACTTGTCTCTGCATCTGCAAACATCTACCCCCCACCTGTTTCACAAAGGGCCACACAGGCTTAGCTCAACACAACATTCAGGAAGTTTGATTTTTTGGCAATGCAGATGCTACAAAATGCATTTTAGCTTCATTATGAGTCCCCCTGCCAGCAGCACCAATGTGAATGAGAAGGAACATTTGTGACAGTAGAAGAATGACTGGGCCAAGCATAGGAAAGTGTAAACCAGAAAGAATTCCTTTCTTGCACTTCACATTTTGGCTTAAATAATATTAAATAAATAAAGTACCACCTCAGGTTACTGAGAACAGGTCTCACAGCTCTGGCACTAAGCTTTCTTCCTAAGGTCACAAATATCCATAAATTTCCAGCCATGCAGATTAGATCTTTATTACTAATGCTTCACGCTTACGTGGGGCTTTTCACCCAGAGATCTCAAAGCAAGACAAGTATCCTCCTGGTTTTACAGATGGGGAAACATATGGAGATGCTGAACCAATGTGCCCAAGATTACAGTGAATAAGTGAAAGAGCAGGGAGTAAGACCCAGGTCTCTTGCCTGACCCCGGTGCATCATGTGACTCCCCAAAACTTTAAAAATCTATTTCCCAATTTCTCTGTGGAAAAGTGGAGATTCCCAGGGTGCAACATAGAGAAAAAGGGGCCTTTTGGTGAGAAGCAACAGAATTTCATAGCCTTGCCTGCCCCATTACTCTGCCCTGAATCAGGATCAGCCTGCCTGACACTTACCCAGAAGTCCATTTCAGCTGAGATTAGTGGGAAGACGAAATCCGCAAGCAAGCAAGGTGCACAGAACACAGAAGGCTGCAACAGTCAAATTTAAAGGAAGAAGCTAACAAAGGCAGAGAAGCTCTGGAATCCCTGCAGGGCCAACTGCCCTCAGAAGCATGTTTGAAACTCACAATACAACAAAGGCTCTCATTAAACCCTTTAGCAAAACAACAGTGCTGAAGAGGCCATGTGCTTTAAGAGGATAATGGCTAGGAAGTGCCGCAGGTCTTGCTCCCATTGCACATGGCCAGGATGGGAATTCATTATCTGGTGAAAGCAGACTGACTCAAGTGATGTCATGCATTTCCCACCCATCTCTTAAATCAGGGATGTAACTGAGACACATAGCGGGGTAAAGCTACGGGCCCTTAAGCAGTTGTTTACACTATTTCACTACCTACCTTTTTTTTAAATCCTCCAAGGTACTGAGTTTGCATTTTGTTGCCTTTAATTGAGATTAAGACTGCTGAGAAGGCCTTGCACCTTTCCGTTACCCAAAGATCTGGATCAGGCTGGCGTTGCCCAATTCACACCTGAACAATAACTGGGTTACATGTTTTCCTGGATTCCAGGACATAACTGTATATGGCTTCCACTAGAAGCTACTGGATGTTTCTCAGCTGCCACTCCCTGAGCATTACTTTCTTTTCTAGGTTCTTTCCCTGCTGCTAGGAATCCAGCTGGATGCATCACCTCCTCCCTCTCCTCTCCCATGCACAAACCAGAAAATGATTAAAAATATTCCTGGAGATTAGGGATAAGGATCAGTCCCTTTAGCGATCAATAATAAAGCAACATTACATTAATAGCTTCTGCACACATGGCACCTTTTGGAGAGGCTGAGACACTTAGGAGTGGAGGGGGTAACCGAGCTTGTTAATTTCTATGCCATTGCCCGCTATGTGGTCTAGAGGGAAGCAGCCAATTTGAAATACATTGAAGGTGTTCATTGTCAGTCAGGGTACTGCAAATTTCCAGAACAAATTCACTCCTGGGGGAAAGGAGGGAGCTGGTGAGAATAGGAAAGTAGAACACTTCCATCAGCTCCTCTGGACACACAGAACCAGCACAGTACTCACGGAGATACCAACCAAACCAGCCACGGAAGCACAGCACAGGAGAGTGCGAAGAGATATTTGGCCTGCTCCAAGTGCAATTAGGCACTGATTCACGAAGCCCAGCAGTTTGTGACAAAGGGAAACCACACTAGGGAGTTGGTAAGGGAGAGATCAACTCTATAGTGAATGGCTGCTTGCTGGAGGCTACCAGTGCCTTTGATGCAATACGACCGTATCTCCCCACACAGAACTTAGGCCTGCACGGATTCACTTTAGCACCAGTGTGTTCTGAATCAAGTCACTTTGCTGTAGTGATTCCCCTTCTGTTACTGTGGTTTCCTTCATTGGCGCTTGGTCCAGTCTATGCTGCAGACTGATGTTTATGAACTAATGGATCCTCCTCCCCGTTTTGTGCACTTGAATAAATAAAAAACTTTTTACAAGTTTACTGTGCATCACACAACCTAAAAAATAAACTGAATAAAGTTTATGAAATTTATAAATTTTCATCACGTCTATAAAATACGGTCACTGCTCGGAGCGACACTTTTCTGTACACAGAACACCAAGTCACAATACAATTCAAAATGCACCAGTTTGATAGTGTGGCAGCAAGTTAAGCTAGATTGTGGTGTTTTTGTGAACTACCATTTAAACCTATTCAAAGCAAAGAAATACAAAAGCGAATGCACTTAGAAGTCAGTAAAATGTACAAGGCTGAGCCATTTCGGAATCAAGTATCAAAACCTTACTAACAAAATACATTGTACTTCAACAAAAACAACAAGCTGAGCAAATCTGCTGCTATCTGCCCCAGCATAGAAGCTCGGTTTTCAATCTTCCCGATATTGTTAAAAAGGGCCTGACCAACACCAGTGATTATGCACCCTGTTCATATGCCAAATGACACCCCAAAACAAGTTAACAGTCTAGCTACTGAAATTCACAGTGACTTGAGCGCCACCAGAGGCTTTAATGGGCCCAGTGAAGTAGTCTAACAGGACTAGACTTAAGTTATGCTTCTTCTGTTCAAAATGTCTGAACCAGCTGAGTTTGCACGGGTCAGATCAAGTAATCTAGCTGCCATTCCAGAGGGGAGTATTGCATTCTTGTTTGTAATAAACAATATTAAATGCCTGATAACTGAGCCATAAGCTTTGTTAAAAATAAAAACAACCACCACCCAAAACCAAAGACTGCCATTCTCTGTAGCTCCTGCTTTGCTGTAAACCAATGGACTTTGGTATATGAACAGAGTGAGTTGAATAAATAAAAGCAGACCTTTCTGAGAACTGGGTTTGGCATTGGTCAACCCTCAAATTCAGCACCAAGGATTTGAACTAGAGAGGCACAGTTCTGACGGATGAAATAGCACCGAGAGGAGGCTCTTTACATCTCTGCTGGTGTGCCAGTCCTTTATTATTCAGAGAATGGTTTCAATGAGTTGTGGTTTTTTATGACTTTAGATGGAATAAAATAAGCCAAAATTGTTTTCATTTTTAAAAAAAGATAAATACTTTATCTAAACTATCGACAATACAAACTGGAGCTTTTTTTAAGCATTTTCCTTTGCAGTTATTTTTCAACTCCGATTCACAGTAGAATATTTTCTCTGTTATTTAGGTCTTTTGTTTGTTTGTTTGTTTACTTTGTCCAGTAGTAAGAGAGTAGAAACCCCTGCCAGGCCAGGCGAGCACCTTTCAGTGGAAGCTGAGTGAAGTTGGTCCACGTTGTCCTTGCATAGGTCACATTGGGTTGAGGTAGAAATCCTAGTTACCTGTGGGACAGGAGGAGAGGAAGAGACCCATCTAAATTAGATGCATCAAATCAAGTGTGTGCCAGAAATGTCATTTACTATATAGTTCTTAGACCTTCTGTTAGCCAGGATCAACAGGGACAGAAAGAAGAACAATCTATGTGTTGATATCAGTCAAAATCAGAGATAGATGACAACTCAACAGGTCTCTTCCATCACACCTCAACCCTTCTCGGGCTGTGCAATCATGAAATTTGATCCCTTGTTCCTAGATTTAGGCTCCAGTTCAAAAAGGTAAACACGCAAGTAGTCCTACTGAAGATATGGGGATTATTCATGTGTTTAAATCAGGCATATGGAGCCTGATCCAAAGCCCATTGGAAGTCAATTGCAGCCTTTCCATTGGCTTCAGTGATGGACTTTGGATCAGGACTATGCTTAAGTACCATGCTGAACTGGGGGCTTAGATATTTGTCTGCGTTGACCTCTTCATCTGCTGGCCTAGGCACCTCCATGTGTCAAATCCAGGGCCACAGTTCCTAGGCCTTTGCTCTACATCTAGCTTCTGTGTTTATAAACCTCTGGTGCTGCCTCTTCCCCCCCGTAATGTCTTGTCATTTAGATTGGAAGCACTTTGGGGCAGAAACTATCTAATGAATTTGTACAGTGCACCAAGGAGTCCTAATTTCAGGTGTGGTTTACTTAATAAAAATAAGGTATTTTCACAGTGCTCATATCCACGTCATGCAGCTATAAACAAAGGACCCCAAAAACGTAACCACAGTCACATCTAGACGGGCCCGAATACAAGAATTCCTGTCAATGAAAACTGCTGAGGTTCTGCCCTTTGGTTTTGTTCTGCAGCAGGACGAAACTAAGACCTTTTGAAAGCTTTCCCCCCAAAACAGAGAAAGCTCCCTGCACTCAGTGACCCTGTGGATAGGACAGTTACCTGGGATGGGGGAGAGAGGTTCAAGACCCTGCCTGAACCCAGATCTCCCAGATCCTAGGTGAGTGCTCTGTCTAGCTGATTATTCCGAGGAGTGGGTCTCTTCCCCTGCAACCTGAGACACCTTCCAGATAACAGCTTTGTCTAAACCAATGCCTGTCTGCAAAAAGTTTCAATTTTGATAAACTGGCATTTTCTAATGAAAAAATATTCATAAAAAATCCCTCCCATTCTATTCACACCCCTCCTCTCCAAATTCAATTTTCCATCCATAGCCCCCGCCCCCCGTTTCCTCAAGCCTATTTTCCAGCCACCACCCTATTCCACTTTATAATTCAGGACTGTTTACATCTTCCGCTGACTCCAACTGCTGCTGCAGCTCTAGGCAAGTTACTTGACCTCCCTGCTTCAGCTTCCCCCATCAGCAAATCTGGAGGTAACTTACCTATATCACAAGGGTGTTGTGAGGATTTGATCACATTTGGAGAACAATATGACGGTGAACACACTATCTACATGCAAAGTGTTTGATAAGAATCTCAAGTGTACTGTAATTTAGTCAAATGCCACAAAAGGCAAAGGGTGTTACCCTCTACTGCAGAGATGGGCAAACTTTTTGGCCCGAAGGCCACATCAGGGTTGCGAAACGGTATGGAGGGCCAGGTAGGGAAGGCTGTGCCTCCCCAAACAGCCTGGCCCCTGCCCCCATCTGCCTCCTCCCACTTCCCGCCCCCTGACTGCCCCCCTCAGAACCCCTGACCCATCCAACCCCCCCTGCTACTTGTCCCCTGACCGCCCCCTCCCAGGACCCCCCACCCCAAACTGCCTCCCCAGGACCCCACCCCCTATCCAACCCCCCCACTCCCTATCCCCTGACTGCCCCGACCCCTTTCCACACCCTCGCCCCAACAGGCCTGCCGGGACCTCTGACCCATCCAACCACCACCCCACTCCTTGTCCCCTGACCGCCCCCCTCCCTAACTATCCCCCCCCGGACCCCACCCACTATCCAGCCCCCCCCGCTCCCTGTCTCCCGACCGCCCCCCAACCTCCACCCTATCCAACCGCCCCCTGCCCCTTATCCAACTCCACCCGCCCCACTACCACGCCGCTCAGAGTGGCAGGACAGGCTTATTGGAAAGCCTGGCAGGTAGGCAGGCACAAGATGCATTGCTACGGGAGAGGGGGGACAGCATTCCCAACCGGGAGCTCAAGGGCCGGGCAGGACGGTCCCGCGGGCCAGATGTGGCTTGTGGGCTGTAGTTTGCCCACCTCTGCTCTACTCGATGTACTTCTGTATCAGAGGATAGCAGCAGCATCAAGGACCTGCAGGAGGGCTTAACTAGGCAATCCTGAACTGCATTATAAAAGCAAAGGTTTTCATAAGGACAATATGAGACTTTCTGGTTGTGCATATCATTCTGCAGCTGCTCTGAAAGATTCTTTGACACTTGCTTTACTGTTATGCATGCTTGCACACACCTTCCAGAGTTTTTCTCTCTTCCACAGCCTCATTCCTTACTTAGCTTGGGCTAGATTTTAGCACAGGGTATTCCACTAACTAACCTAGCATAGTCAATCTAGCAAGCCCAAGGCTGCCAAGGCAGGCAACAGCCCAATGGCTGATGCAATCTGTTCGTGCTTTACCTATCAGGGACAGGAAGCAGACTTCCCGCTTTATTCTTATCTAATTCAAATGATAATCACAGGCAGATTATACAGAGAATTATTAGATCAGGTTGCCACTATGAGGCAGACATGAGTCACCAGGCTGCTTTTGTAACTCCACTTTCCACAGCACTCTGCTTAGGCTCACAGTATCTGCAACCCTCCACTAGATCATCCTTATTCAGTTGTTTCCAAGAGGGGGTGGGGGGGGGGGGGGGGAAAGGGTTGTAGCCTATGGCCTAGAGTTCTCCTTTGTTACCCATAGAGGGCAAATTTGGTATGATGCCACAAAACTGTCACCACGCTGCCACCTACTGTCAAAGCAGCAACAGCATGCAAGGTAATGACATGCCGACCTGCACGGGAGCACACCCTGTTGTGAGGGAGATAACCCTGCAAAACGCAGAGTGGGCAGCAAAACCCTGAAGGGCTGTAGCTCAAGTCAGATGCTTGGAAAAGATGAACAATCAGCTTCTCTTCCTAATTTTTCTCATGCTCTCAAAGCGGCACATATTCTAAAGTATTCAAGCCATGGTACTACAGGAAACGTTGCTTCAAATAACGTAAATGGGCCATTGCAGCTCCCCCGGCCTGACCACAACGTTCCTGGATACCAGGTGAGTTACAGCATGGGCACTCAGTGTGTCGAGAAGTCCTGACTCCCAAAACTGAGGCCTGGAGATTACCTGCTCTCCAAATTTTATTGGGATCTCTAAGTCAAAGAACCTGTCCCCACCCCGCTTCCAAGCTCAGTTATGGGCTGATGGCTGAAAAGGAAAGGAAGGTCATTTAGTATCTTGTACAAACCTCCTGTTTTCTCTAGCCTTACCTTACAAAATAAGAACTGTTAGCTAAGCAAGCTCTTTATCGTGGCTTAACCCCAGAAAGGTGCGAAGCGTAAGGAGACTGCATGCCAAGTGTAACCCACATAGCGGACGCGCCGGTGGCGTTGGGCTGCGGGATCGTGGGCGCGGTCTGTGCCAACGCCAAACGGGGCAGAGGTGGGTGATGGACTGTAAAGGAGGGACGGGAAGTTTTGTGCTGAAGAGAAGCTAGCTTCAGAGACAGAGCAGCGTTAGCGGATTGGACAGAAGCAGCAGAAGAGGATGGTAAGAAAGCATCATTAGCTGGGATGGACGGCAAGTTCTGCAGGAGCGCAGGCTCAGAGTGAGAAGCGAGTAATGGAGGAGGGGGGGGCAATGAAACATTAGGAGGGGGGGGAGCAGGGGTATGAAAAACAGCTTGTACTGGTGCTCTGTTCTCACTGGACGTTACTAAGCTAGAGGAGGGGGACTGGAAGGATGAGGTGCTGGCAACAGCCTGCAGAGGGTTTAAGCTTAGCATTGTGCTGCTAGAAACAGCACTGCTGCTGAAACTGGCTCCAAACTGATGAGAAGAGGAGGCAGAAGGCACCGCATGGTTAAAAATACCTGCAAACAGGAGAAAGAAACTCAGCTTCAGCAGATGGGCTTTGTACAGTCACAAGTGACAAGAGAAACCAACAAAAAGCCAAAAAAAGCAAAATTATAGCAGTTACAGCCCCATACAAAATACGCAGCATGAAATAGCAGCAAGCAATGAGAGATAATGGTGCAGGCCAGGAAGTCCAAGAGTCACTTACCTTCCTACTGCCAGCCTGTAAATGCCATGGGGAACAATGGCCAGACCCAAGAGAAAGCAGACCTTTTAATTCTACGCCACATGGGTAAGCTTTTGATGAGATTATCCAGGCACTAGAGTTCTTTACCTGAAGACTCAAATGACTGCTGTTCCCTCCTGCTTACCCACTTACAAGGCTGCAAAGCCAGAGAGTGAATATCCAGCAAATCTAAAACGCTAAGAGGTGAGAGTTAGGATTTCCCAACATGGTGCATGAATGATTATGGGCAGGACCTGTCTGAACCTGCCAATACTACAGGGTTAAAGGAAGATTCTTTCCTATCTGCTTCCACTAGTTTGTCTCATGAGAACATCAGCACAGAATGCTAGAGGTCCACATGGCATTTGCCATTCCTGACCCAGAAACACACTCTTATCAGTCTCAGTTCAAGAGCCAGCAGAATCCTACACAAATCCCATCAGCTTCTCATCTGAAAAGGATACAGATATTCAGCACAAACAAGGAAGAGGGAGAAAGAATCTTATGTCCTAATCTCAACCTTCACTGAAGCTGACAAGTCAGATATCCTTAACTATTCAGAGAGGGCAGCACGGCACGTTAAACCTTTAGACCTGCAGGGAGACCTAAACTAGTTCCAGCATAGTGACAACTGACACAACCGCGTGTTATGAAATCAGAACATCTAGGTGCATTCCCATTTCCTTTAATCTTAGTTCTACGTTCATCTAGCAGAAAGAAAGCTGATTATTCTATCAGTCGTGAGAGATGCAGGACAGAGTCAATCCAAGGTAGAGCTGCTCCACCTCCTGCAGAAGTGAAATGGTTTTGTACCTGGAGAGAAACACAGCCACACTTTCCTCTAGCCTTGCCCTTATACCAGAGAAACAAAGTTCTGCCTACCTCCAACTGTTCCACCTGTAACCCCAGGAGAGAAGTTCCCCATAGCATGAGAGTTAGTCAGTCTGGTTGCAGCTGATGACACGTGGACCAGACTGGCAGCAGCTGGCATTGAATTAAATAAGGACTGCAATACTGAGGAGTTTGTGACCGAGTTGAGGTTTGCCTGCAAAGCCATGGGGCCCAGGGGGAACTGCGATGCAGTGGTCAATGTGTTTAAGAAAGGATGGTGCGTCTGAACAGAAGGTGCTGGGTTGCCTGCAGATGAGACACCAGTGGAAAGGCTTTTGCCATTAAGAAGGCCACCAGAAGATACAGCAGCAGCAGAAATGAAAAGGTTGTGGCCATTTTTAAACTCCACATCACGGTCCCGTCCTTTGCCGACCTTGCCATTGTGCTGCAAGGAACCTTTTTCAGAAGAAGCCCCTGGACGAATGGTTAATTCACTGATCTCTTTACTTTTGACTCCTGACCGGTTTAAGTCTTCTCCTTTCATGCTGCCTAGGCCTTCAAGCTGCCTCTTGTTCAAAAAGGGGTTTGTCTCCATAATCCCCACATCTTTGCTCCTCTGTGACTGAAAACCCAGAGAGGAGTTGAGGGTCGTCACATCTGAAGTCTTATGAGGAAGAGAAGCACCATCAATAAAGCTGTGTAAACCGATGTCTGTGGTCAGTCCACCGTTATACATGGATCCATTAACGGAGTTTGTATTGGGGCTGAGTCCGTCCATCCCAGAGGAGGACATGGTGATGTTTTTCCTTGTGTGTGCTGCAAGTTTCGCATCGATGGCCATGCCATCCTCAGAGGACGGCCTAAAGGCAAACAGGGAATTCTGGCTCAGAGATGAAACAGCCTGCAATGGGCTATCTGTAGTTTTGGTCAGGTTGATGTCAGAAATTGGTGAAAAGGTAGACTTCCATTTACTGCTATTCATGTTCTCACTGGTTTGTGCTTGTCTCCTCCCAGCTAAACTGCCACCTAGTTTGGAAGAAGGGTTGCATGCATCAATGAACAATTCATTTAACCTTCAATAAGCACAATCTGTCCAACAATTTACTCATTTTAATAGTTGATTCTCCTTTCTGAACACACAGGGAGAAAGTTCACAGCAGCTATTAATCCCTTTATGACCCTAGTTAAATGCATCTCAAAGGACTGATTAGGCTATTGGAAGAGCAGATTACATCAGCCTTCAAATCAGACACACACCTAGCCAAAAACTGGCCAGGCATCCTTGTCTAGGAAAAAAGTAAAACCCTCTAAAATGCTTTATTCCACCCATAGTTTTATCCCAGGTGTCAAGAGTCAGGACTACAACCTGTGCCCATAAATTTAAAAGGGATTTTGAAGCAACCAACTACAAAGAGATGGCCCCAAAGTTTGTAATGTGATTAAGGCAATCCCCTTAAGGATCTGTATTAGCACAGACCTCTGCTTTGAAAGGCATGTCTGCTATACGCCACAAGTTCTCTCCCAGGAAGCCTGCTTATCAATTGACAGTCTAAAAATTACAGGGCAGCAGGCATCACAATGCATTCGATGGTTAACATTCCCCAAACTTACCATTTTCAATAGCCTTCTGTGGAGATTTGCTTTCCAATGATATCGTTGCAATTTTCCTCTCAATTCTAGTAGAAAAGAAAAAGATTACTTACACAGTGCTTCTTGAAGTCTTGCTGTTACTGAGTTACCCCCATGACATACCTCTTGATTTTTGTGTTTCTGTGTCTGCCCAACTAATTTAAAAATGTACAATGCAAATTTACTAGTGCATTGTCTCTCAACCTTTCCAGGCTACTGTACCCATTTCAGGAGTCTGATTTGTCTGACGTACCCCCAAGTTACACAGAATCATAGATATCAGGGTTGGAAGGGACCTCACGAGGTCATCTAGTCCAATCCCCTACTCAAAGCAGGACCAACACCAACTAAATCATCCCAGCCAGGGCTTTGTCAAGCCTGACCTTAAAAACCTCTAAGGAAGGAGATTCCACCACCTACTTAGGTAACCCATTCCAGGGCTTCACCACCCTCCTAGTGAAAAAGTTTTTCTTAATATCCAACCTAAACCTCCCACACTGCAGCTTGAGACCATTGCTCTTTGTTCTTACACCTCACTTAAAAACTAGTTGCTTACATAATCAAACAAAAATAAGAACGGCCATATTGGGTCAGTCCAAAAGTCCATCTAGCCCAGTATCCTGTCTTCCAGCAGTGGCCAATGCCAGGTGCCCCAGAGGGAATGAACAGAGCAGGTAATCATCAAGTGATCCATCCCATCGCCATTCCCAGCTTCTGGCAAACAGAGGTTAGGGACACCATCCCTGCCCAATCGCCATTGATGGACCTAGCCTCAAGGAACTTATCTAGTTCTTTTTTGAACCCTGTTATAGTCTTGGCCTTCACAACATCCTCTGGCAAAGAGTTCCACAGGTTGACTGTGCACTGTATAAAAAAAATATGTCCTTTTGTTTGTCTTAAACCTGATGCCTATTAATTTCATTTGGTGACCCCTAGTTCTTGTGTTATGAGAAGGAGTAAACAACAACTTTCTTATTTACTTTCTCCATACCGATCATGATTTTATAGACCTCTATCATATCTCCCCTTAGCCATCTCTTTTCCAAGCTGAAAGTCCTAGGGCTTTTTAATCTCTCCTCATACGGCAGCCATTCCATATCCCTTATAATTTTTACTGACCTTTTCTGAACCTTTTCCAACTGCAATACATCTTTTTTGAGATGGGGCGACCACATCTGCACGCAGTATTCAAGATGTGGGTGTACCATGGATTTATATACAGGCAATATGATATTTTCTGTCTTCTTATCTGTCCCTTTCTTAACAATTCCCAACATTCTGTCACAGCACACTACTACTGAAAAATTGCTTACTTTCTCATTTTTACCCTATAATTATAAAATAAATCAACGAATATAAACGTTGTACTTGCATTTCAGTGTATAGTATAGGTTTCAGAGTAGCAGCCATGTTAGTCTGTATTCGCAAAAAGAAAAGGAGGACTTGTGGCACCTTAGAGACTAACCAATTTATTTGAGCATAAGCTTTCGTGAGCTACCTTCATCGGATACATCTAATGAAGTGAGCTGTAGCTCACGAAAGCTTATGCTCAAATAAATTGGTTAGTCTCTAAAGTACCACAAGTCCTCCTTTTCTTTTAGTGTATAGTATATAGAGTAGTATAAACAAGTCATTGTGTGTATGAAATTTTAGTTTGTACTGACTTTGCTAGTGCTTTTTATGTAGACTGTTGTAAGACTAGGCAAATACCTAGAAGACCTGTGTGTACCCCCAGTGATATGTGTAGCCCTGGCTGAGAACCACTGTACTAGTGGAATATATCCTTACCAAGAAATAAGCTACCAAAGACTCTGAACAGAGGTTGTGAATTTTACCTACATACCAAGAATACTTATTCATGGAACTTTTCATTGCTTTTTTCCTTCCTCAGGCAGCCAGATTTACAGCACCTTTACTCTTAAAGTACTTCACATACACACAGAGCAATTACTACACCCACAAATGGGGAAGAACGTGACAGGTGTTTAACAACATAGAGCAACATTACACAACACTTTGGAATAGGAAGTGAAGAACTCTGTATCAAGTTGAAACGGAAGTTGGAATTTTCTTAGCTAAAAATTACCCAAAAGGTAAGACTTGGTCAGGGTGCTGAAGTGAGCACTCCTGCAAAGTTTATGCTCATTCTTCCAAACAAAGCCACCCGCTGCAAGCATTAAAAACCCAGCTAGGAGTAGGTTCCCTATGCTCATTCTGCTTTCCAACACCTTCACAGTTTATCAAGAGATGTTAGCTACTAAAGTACACAATATATATAATGCTGAAAACAAACTCTGGCTGACAAGCAGCATGAGTTAATGAGATAGATCTTTGTACTTGGAGAACTAACAGACCAGGCCTAGAAAGCTGCATCTTCAGATAGGGTGACCAGAAAGCAAATGTGAAAAATCGGGACGGGGTGGAGGGTAAAAGAAGCCTATATAAGAAAAAGACCCAAAAATCGGGACTGTCCCTATAAAATCAGGACATCTGGTCACCCTATCTTCAGATCAGATAAAGCTGCTAACCGGACATCGACAGAGTTATATTCACCTGGTGCTATTGTGCTCATCTTCCGATCCCTGCTCTTCATCCGAAGTCAGTGGCGAGTAACGAACGCCGTTGGTCTGAATCAGGGGCTTCTCTTTTTTCAACACTGGAGGCTGGTCATTGTCCTGGTAGGGAAGAGGAGAGTTCTTCAGGGAGTTTTCAGGGGAGGAAATGGCCGTTATTTCTAAAGGCTGATTAATGTTATTGACCTGGGGTGGGAAGAAAAAAAATGTTAAAGATGAAAATATTCTTTTAGTAAAGAACTTCATAAGACAGTATTCACGCACACTTGGCTTTCAGCTTTAAGACTAGCTTAGCGTTTGACACCAAAAGTCATGCTATCCTTCAGTGTCACAACCCTAAAATCCCTGCACAAGGTTTGGCTGCCTTTCTGAGCTTTCATGGCTGAATACTTGACCCTGAAGATGATAAAATTAGGCAGTTAAATGCATGAAAAAAGGGAAAGAACATTTCACCTCAAATATCAATTTCTGATGCCATGATGAATACAACCTACAGGTCTTCATTAGAAACATCTGCTGTGTGTTTTAAGATAACACTTACTGAATAGTATTTGCTTAAAGTCAATGGGACATAAGCACTCAAGTCACTTAATGAATGTATTTTAGACGGGGTAAAATTCTGATTTCACAAAAAGCAAACATGTTTCACGATCACTTGGAGAATCAGAATTATTTTGTTAAAGATTCTGTTTAATACTTAATAGAATTTTTTGAGGGGAAGGTAAGAGGACTTAGAAGATTCTGTAACTACATCTAAATTGATCATTGTAACTTTCAACAACCTGTTGGCTCTTAGAGGAACATGTTCACATTGGTTTTTATGCTATAGTCCAGAACGCCAAAATTGTAACAATGTACAGTACTGACATGCCAAACATACCTACACTTAGCCGTAACTCCCACCATTCTTTTCCTTACCATTGAGTTTATATTAAGCGGTGAGCCTGAAGGCTGAGCAAAGAGTCCAGCCACAGTTGGTAAGGATTTGCGTTTAGGGGACACCCCAGAGTTCATGTTTAGATTCCCAGTGGAGGATCTCTTCCTTCGACCTCGTTTCTTCCCATCCTGCATGTATGCTTGGCCACAGTCCATCCGAATGCTTGCAGTCAGGGGACTGTGCTTGTTAGAAGGAGACTGTTTTACACTTCCTGTACTAGGAGAGATTGTGAAGATGATTCTTCTCTTGGCCTCATTCTCAGGATCTGAAAAGGCGGCATCAGGCTGAAGTTCCCCCTTTGTTCCTTCGGTAAACATCTTCTGAGCATCCACATACTGCAGAACCCCTACCATGCTCTGAGAGGCACCATTTAACTTGGGGCTTGCTGAGTGCTGGTGAGCCGGGGAGTTCTGCCCAGAGTTCCGTGACTGCATCATTAGCAAAGAAGGGTATTGTGGAGTGGAGCTCCGAGACCCTACTGAGTTAAACAAACTCCCGGGGTCGTCCACAGCTGCCTGATCAACACTATGGTTAAGGTGGGCTGGGCTGTTTGAAAGTGTTCCATTAACTGCCATGGAGCCAGAAGAATATGAAAAACCTGTGGAAAGGGAAAGTCTCACTCAATAAAAGCAATGATGTATACCTGCCAGTGCTAAATTTCTGGGATATGTCTGAGTGTTCAACTATCCTAACTGGCAATTCTGGGAAAGCAATAACTCCTAGTCATCTGCATAATACCATGTACTGAACTCTGCAAGGCTGCCCATCATACAGTGAAGCCAAGAACATAGCTGCATGCATTGGTGAATTAAGTTAGATCTGTCAGTTCACTCTGCTCCCTTTTACGGACTCACAAAAGTTCATACATAACATGCAAGTGTCCTGCCTTTAACCCAACCTTTGTCACAGCTCAAGTGCCTTCTCAGGATAAAATGCTCACCTTGGATTAGAACCCAAGAATCTCTCTGCTCCAGCCAACCACAAGTTTCCTTCCAAAGAGGCTGTCATCTGCACACCTAGCCCCATCCCATAGCTCAAACCAAAAGGAAGCAGGGAGAAAACTGTGGAAAACTTCAGGAAGTCAGGGGACTGAAGGAACCCATGTGGGAGTTGAGGAAAAGGGAAGTAATGAAGTTCAGTAAGTATCTGCAGCAATGCATCATGAATGGAATTTAGATAAGGCCTTCTTTCCTGGGATAGTTGGGACTAAGGGGATCTGGGAACCCAATGTTACTCTACAGCACTGACTATAATTGGCTTCAGAGTGAGCTTCCTTCAACCCTTATCTGCTGAAAGGATGTTAATCACACAAAGCCCCTGAGGGTGGGGAGCACTGAGGAAGAATGACAGTGCAAGTCTGATGAGGATACAGCTGTGGAAGAGTGCTTCCTGCAGGCTATGCTGAAGAGGCACTCACTAGTCCTAAGAAGCCTGAATAAAGCGTCTCTGGGTGCTTTTTTGGGAAACGGCTCCTGCCCCTTGAATGGAGTGTAGGAGAGCAGTGGGTTTGCTAAGCTCCCTGTTGTTGAGAGTGGCAGACACAAAGTCAACAGCTGCCTTTCCAGACTACTGAAAAAGGCCTGACTCATTTCTCTTTGTGCCAGGGTTCCCTTTGGGAATGTGCTCAGATTACTGGGGAGCAACAGGATCCACCATAGCAGTACAGCTGGAGGTAGGATTTCCCCAAGGGTGGGGAGACCATCTGTTCCATCCTTTATTTGTGCTGATGAGAGGAAGAGCTAGAGGCAATGGTCTGCCAGCATTCCACACAGCAACTGCAGCTAGGAGAATCGGGAGGATAAGAGGGGCCACACACGGGCAAGCAGTTGGATGTGAGTAAATTCAATCTATACAGATGCTGGAAGAGAGCCTAAGGGGGACTTCTCGCACTAGGTGGTCAAGACTGACCAACGGGAACACACTGCCCATCTTGGTTTGTGATTCTTTTGTCTGAACTGCCACACTCATATGTTTTCACTAATGAATGACCCTTCCCTTCTCTGTGTTTTTTCAGCCCTACTACATACACCCCCAATCCAGGTCCTTCTCCTTAACCCAGGAACATTCAATCTCTTGATATGAAACTGCACCATACATCCAGCTCTCTGCAGCACCAGGGGCTCTCAATCCCAAGTGCCCAAAAGCTCAAACACACATAATGACGAGAGTTATTGCTAAGAGACATGGAGGCTCCGTAGAGAGGAGTTCATTACCTGAGGTAGCCAAAGCCAGTGACTTATTTCCAGCAGCATTGCTTACGCCATTATGAGAACTAGCACCATACTGTTTTTCAAGTGTTGACGACGAGTCTCGATTCTGATGAACTGGACTAGGTGTGCTTCTCTGGAGGAGGCGAAAAAACACAGGCACTTCAGTCCAGAAAGTTTGTTCAATAGCCGTTCATTTAACAGAACTCATGGGCGTTTGTAGGTTTGTGGCTTTAAATCCCTCTGGATTCCCTAAACCTTCTAGGCTTTGTCTATTTTCAGAAAATTGCAGTTTAACTCCAGGCTGCCCAAACCAAGGGCTGCATTGGCAACTCGCTGCATCTAGTTTCATGTAGCCTGCAGAGACGTCATGTCCCAGCATGTAACAATCTTCCCACCACAACGCATCACGGCATGCTGGGACATGACCTCTCTGCAGACGACACCTTCTGTATTAGCAGTGAGAGCCAGGCCCTGGGGACTGCACTGTAGGATCCCAGGGGCTTCATCTGATCGTCTCCTGAAGCGTCATTGTCCATGCACAAGGAATATTCCGCTCCCCACCAAAAAAAATCTGGCACCTGGAATAAAAATTACCGTCTCCGACCTCATATAGCTAGGAACGTATTGGTGCGCAAATTAGAGTCCTGCAGTAATTCCAGAGCCTCGGTAGCATTCCTGCTACTGTGTTGTAGCTTGTTTCTAGAATTGCTGGTTTCACATACAATGCCACATTTTCCAAAAGCACAAGGAAGTGCTTGGTTTGACAGGGTTCCCAGGGTCCCAGACTAAACTCAGATGTTAGACAAGCCTGTAACCTGTGCTCACAAACCAGAGAGAGGAAAGGGACGGAAGTGACTCCTCTCCTTTGAGGAACAAAGGCTTAACTCAACAATGTGTACAAGGGTTTACTCTTTGGTCCCATCAATGCCTGCAGCTATAACCAAGCCACAGATCTGTTTAGATTAGGGGACAAACCCACTGCAGCTACATCATAGTTAATAGTGATTGGTTAGACATGACCTAAGAGCGTTCCACCACTGGGTTAGAGGTTTGTTCTATTCAAGGGTTAGCCCAGTTACGGGACACAGTTAGATCCCATCTACACTACAACTTTTATTATTTATATTGAGTTCGCATCTACCAGCCCGTGTCATGGACCAGATCCCAATGTGGTAGTGGCTGTACAAACACATCAAAGAGGGTCCCTCTGCCTTTGACTCAAGACAACTGTGTGGTAATGAGATCCCTCGAACCGTAGTTTTAGTGTAGATGGGAAAAGAAACAAAGAGCTTTATCGCACCCTCAGTTCATACACACAGCTCCCCTGAAATCAGTGAGACGTGCACACAGACTGAAGGCCTGGTGTCATCCCGAGTATTTCTGTTCTCAGAATGCATCCATAATGAATAAGCCATCAGGAACACTAAAGAGAGCACCAGATTCCCACCTGATACAAGTCAGCATAGGCCCACTGAGTTCTATGGAACTATCCCACACTACACCAGCTGAGGATCTGGCCCAGTGCATGTACGCACACATTGCAGGTGCTCACAGACTTCAGAATCGAGCTCTCCCTTTGCAAAACCAGCTTTCAGCAAGGGATATTTCCCAAAGAAGGCACTAACTCCCAAGGGCAGCAATGTAATTCTATACCGATGCCACCTTCCTCCATTTTAAGAGATGTATCTGCCTGGAACTAAGACAACAGGGGCTCTCCAACACAACTGCAAGGCCTTTTGCTGTGAGAAGGAACATGGGGAGTCAGACTACAATACCCTCCAACTGCAGCTCGCTGTGGCATCTGTCTAATGATCCCTTATTTAGTTCATCAAAGAAAGAACCCCCTGTAAAAGAGTGCTAGAGCAGACCCAGCACTCTGGCCCCTAAGATACTAGCTCTCCTCCCTGCCCCCGAATGGATTTAATTGGGGGGATGGGTGCTTAATGGCTTAATTAGGCAGGAGGCTGTTGAGCTAATAAGAGCAATCAACCCATCAACTAGGAACAATTAAAGGACATGAAGGAAGTACAAGGGGGAGGCTGGCAGAAGCCATGGGATACATGATCTCAGGCTGGAGAGATCTTTCCCTCTCCCATGACGGAAAGCGGGCTACAGGGGGAAGTTTATGTCCAATTGTATGTTGCTGCACAAGGCTGTACTGGTGATCTGCTGGAGGGGACTCAAACACCACACTGGTGGTCACAAACTGGGAAGCATCCAGCCAGTCTGAGATGGTTCAATGGGCTGAGAAGGGAGTCATTAACCCTCCTCTTTCCTCCACTACCATCCAGTTAGATTCCAAATCCATGCTTCCCACAGAAAGGTAGTGAATGCTCCTTAGTAATCTACTGGAATCCCCTTTGGCAGAAGCACTGGTGGGAACTGGATGCCTTACATCCCTGCTCTGTCAAGCACTGATCCTCCCTCCCCCACTGTCCTTTTCATGCTCTTCCCCTTGGGAACACACACCAGCATAAGGGTCTGCTGAGATCACAAAAAAAGAGTCCCAAAACATTTCCAGTTGTGAAAGCTGAAAAGTCAACACCACTGCAACAGCTCATGCTTGGAGTGTGACAATTTCAAAACACCGTGCAAACTCAACCTCAGCACCCACACGAGGTAGCCCCATTATACCAATGAGCAAACCAAGACAGACCTTCATTTGCCCGGTGTCACCTAGGAAATCAGTGGCGGAGCTGAAATTAGCACTTGGGATTCCTCACTCATAGGCCCATGTCCTACCCATTAGACTATGCCTGCCCCTCCAGCATGCCACAGATTCAGAACTAAGTTGTTTGGCGCAGGAACTTCATCTCCCACCCTGTCCAGGACACATGCTGGTCTAACATACTCTAGGAAAATAACTGTCCAAGATCCAGGTAGAGAGACAGCGTCAGCAGCCACTCCAAAAGCAGCAAGGGTATTCTAGCTCAACGTCCCAGCCAGGATTCTGGTGCACGGTATATGACTATTCCCCAGTTTGGTTTTTAGTTAGGGATGGAAAGTGTTGACAATCCCTTACTCACCACCTTCTCAACACGGCTAGGTAGGACTACGCTGGCCAGAGGGATACTAACAGGGAGTTTATTGGGCTGCACCGTGCTGAGAGGAATACTGATAGGTAGACTGGTGATAGTTTCTCCATTACTCGCAGAAGTCCTCTCTCGCAAAACCTGCGAACACAAAGGCAGCCTGTTTCAAAGGGGGCTTGTTACTCACTAGTGAGTTTCCCCCAACGACGATCAAACCCTGCTACTTCTCTGCACATGTTGACGTTTTTATATACAAATAAGCTGTGTGCATTTTTCCCCAGGCACTTTGCTGTTGTATTTTTTCCCATCAGGCAGCATGTTATATACGAGAAAAGGGTGTTTGGGAAGTTTGAATGTGTTGCAAATTGACAGCACATCAGTTCAGCCAACAACCCACTGCGACCATAGACGAACAGCGGTTTCCTAAGGAATCTGAACCAGATCACCTTGGACAGGAAGGAGGGAGGCTCTGATGTGGGCCTCAAGGGGGAGAGGGAGGGAGTTTACGAAAGCTTGTTTCCTCACATCCTTACCTGTGCTTGGGGATTCACAGCCTCTTATTTCTCAACATTTACATCAATGAGAAACGTAACCATTGATTTGCTGCTGGTGAAAGGTGTTTGTCCAACAAATCTGTAGGCAGAAGCCCTCTATCCACAGAGCAGACACAGAGCAGGCAGCAGCAGTGCAATCATCACTGCCACCCGCTCGCGTGCCTCTACCCTGCTCCAGAACGGGCACCTCTCCATGGGAGAGCATAGTTGACACGCCATGGTACATTCTCTCCTCAGCCTCTCTGCTGAGGCCAACACCCAGCAGAGACTGGTTAAGTGAACTAGAGCAAAACCACCTACTCATTTTACAGAGTTCAGTGAAAGGCACCAGCCTAGTTCATAACCAGACTCTCTCCACCATCCAGTTCCTTCTTTTGACATCTTCCATTTCATGTTACACCCAATGCTGAGTTCATCCTCTCTGGTAGCCATAGAAAGGGCTGAGTCCACACCTTCTAGCCTAGAGCTTTTATTTCTTTGCTCTGTAAGAAGCATCATTTCTGTTGACAGCTCTGTGCAGGGAAGCCAACGCTTTCCTTACCTTCTCGCCTGCAATGGGTAAGGCCGCTGGGGAAGAGGGCCGAGTTTCCTGAGGGCTCAGCTTTATGCCATTTGAAATGCCAGGGCTTGGATATGTAAGGCCATTCTCTTTTACATGGTCAGCTCTGGAACAAAGATGTACACGTCAGCTTTTACCTTCTAATGCCCTTCGTCCAAAATGAATTCCTATTACAAACTCAAGGCATTATTGCCTTGCTTACCTGATCAACTGGCATTGCTGGATATACTGGCTTACAGTTAAATGACTATGCCACCAAGCTTTACCACACTAAAGTCTAGGCAGAGATTCTGTTTTCTTCTACTGTCTAGGTATATTACCAGCAACACGACAAGCATTACCACACCTCATTTCCCAACACAGGAACTAACCACTCTCACCTCTGGTGTATCTCATTAGTTGTTGCTTTTCCATTGACTGCATGGTCCTGATTCAAGTGTCTCCTTAGGGCTATCTTAGCTGGGGAAAACCTGGTGTAATCAGGTAAGGACAAGCCTGCTGTCTTGTCCACCTTCTGTCTGCTGCTGTGGTTTGGGGTGCAAGGAATTATTTCTTGGTCCAGGTGAGAGGTCATGTATTGAGGGGTGTTCTGCTTGGAAGAGGGCCTGCTAAGAGCATTATGAATTTCATAGGGAGTAGCATGGCCATTCATGGACAGTTCAGGGCTCATGCCATTGATGTGGGGCATAGGAAATTTAGAGCACTCAAGCTCAAGTTGGAATCTGCCATGATCGGCCTCGGGCTCACGGCTTAAACGGTTTTTATTGCGTAGTTGTACCGACAGAGACTCATCAGGAGGCATATACGATTTCAGCTGCATGAGCTCCTGCTGCCTTTGACTTTTCTCAAGCTCCACAATGCTGATCTTTAAATGAAGAGGAGGACAAAGATTAAAGACTGTACCTAAGAATTATACCACATTTTGGAGTTTTCCCTTCCAGACGCTTCTCAGAAAAAGTGTCCCCTTTTTTGGTGATAACTCAAAGCAAACAATCTATGATTTAAAAAACAAATTTCAATACACCGCTCTGGATTTGTGAAACAAAGGTACAGGTAGAAAAAAGAATGTTCAAACAGACTACTAGGGAACATCTTCTAGAGCATGTCAGACAATTTCCAATAAAGAGTCTGTAAAAAGTCAGATTTAAATTGGATGGTGGGGGTGGGGGGAAATCACACCCCATACTAAGAGTATCCAACCATGTGCCCGATAACACATTTGGACTGGGTTACCACTTCTTATGAGAAGCCAAGAGAACCAACCCCACTGTGAAAAGAAAAGTCCTCTTGGCAAGATATTTCTATGGGAAGTGATGTCTGACATGAGACACACACAGGAGATACAATATAGGAGCAACAGAACGAAATAGAACAAAACCAATAGGACCTTCCTTTTCACTAGACAAAGCATTTTAAGGACACGGAGAAAAACTGATAAACCGATGCTCAGGTTCAGAAGCTCAGAGCAATACTGGAGGCCAAGCAAACTTCCATTATTTGCCCTTTGTATACCTGAAAGATTATCTGCAGCTTTGGTCTTCCTAGTTTTATCAACCCACCTTCTAATCATTTTGTCATACTACTACCATGGCAGCAGGTTTATGTTCCAATGTCACGTAATGCAAAAAGACGAACATGTGCCCTAACTGGAATACTGGCTGAATACTACTACAAGCTAGTGGCACTAAATTTGCTCGTGGTTCTACCTGCAATTCCAAACAGTGCTTTTGTTTCTCAGAAATCTGATTCTTCAGTGCCTGCTTTTCCTTCAGTAAGCTCTCCAATGACAGCGTTGACCAATCCAACTTCAGTTCTTCACATCGTGCTTTAAGCTGCAAGTGCATTAAAGGCTTGGTCAGTGGCATGTTTCACAATTCCAAACTCTCAATAGAGCAGGGCAGAATCCCATCCTCCTTTCCACTGAAATTTGAAGGGAAACTTCTATCATACTGAGAACTAGCTCTCAATTCAAGGCAAACACTGCAGCTTTACAGAAAAATTGGTTTCCAATCCCTATGTAAGCAGCTGGAGTTGGGGCTTATAAGGCTAACATTACTCAACATCCCTAAATGTTTCTGCATACAGCTTCTCCACCACCCTAATATTAACTGTGCGAACTGCTGAAAGTGACGGATATATAAATGACAGCTACAGCCAAGCGAGCCCTGGGCAAACTTCTTGTCCATGGTGTTCTATCACCTCCACTTCAAACTGCTATCCCATATGCGCAGAGCCTGTCTGCACAGCTGCGTACTGTGGACGAGGTTGGGGCCACCCAAATCAGCTGTCACTTCAGAAAACTTCTGGATTTCAATTAAGTCGTCTGTGAGAATGGACCACCCACCCCACCCTTTGGATCAAGATTCATTCTTTTGAAATGCATCTTGACTAAGTAGTAAGAGAAAGAAAAGAAAGCAACCGGTGACTGTTTTCAGAAGCCAAAAGGTCTAGGACTAGAGGAATGCCACAGATAGCACAGAAACCAGACAGTGAGCACAAGAACTGGACACACAAGCTCTTCCCATCACCAGTGTAGCATTCTTTGCATGGACAACATTCTTCTAGGCTCTAGAGGAATGAAGATTTCCATTCAGTTTTTGTTCTCATTAAGATATAAAAGGGAAAACAGCAATTCATGACCTGCCTTCTATATATAAAATGGCCATCACTTGGCTCACACATTGCTCGTCATATGGAAGCACAGTACGTACCAGCTGCAAGCTCTGGTTCCTGAGTTCACTGTTATCTTTCTCCAGCTGCTTTGTCTGTTCCTTCAGCTGCTGGTTGTGAGCAGAGATCTCTTTCTGAGCCTGAATCAGGTCATTATATGTCAGAGCCTTAACTCCCAACTACAGGATGAGGGGGAGAAAGGATCAGATTCAAATGGGACTCAGGATTCCAATTTCAGAGTCGGCACACACATACAGTAATAATATTTCACATTTCTATATTGCCCGTCTTTAGGGGAGTCACACCACTTTTACAGTTGTTATTAAAACTTCCCAACGCTTCAGAGAGGCAGTGTATCACCATCATCATTCCCACTTTACAGATGGGTAACTGAGGCAGAGACGCGAGATACCTTGTGCAGTCACAAGCAAGTCACTGGCAAAGCTGGGAATACAAACCAGGAGTTGACCCCTAGTTGGACCATATGATCACCTGTTCATGCAGTGAAGCAGCATGCTTCTTTGTAGGCCTCTGAACTTTCATTTGACCTATCTGCATTTGTCAAGCTGGTGTGGTACCCACCAGTTTGTCCCACTGTACCCTCCCCCATGCTTTTTAGAGCCACTATAGGCAAATAGGAAGCTACCGTGCCTCAGTTTCCCCATCTGTGAAATGGCAACAATGCTGAGCTCTTTTGCAAGACACAGAGCACTACAGATGAAAAGTGGTGGGTAAATATGGCTAGCTGTTCTATTATTTCTGTGCCACCCAACGTTATTGGTAGTACCAGAGGAGCACAAAGACTCCCCAAATGAGGTCAAGGCCTGACAGTTCTAGACTAGCCCAAAGAGTTCACAGGCTAAGCAGACAAGACTGACAGCAGGTGGAAGAAATGCTGTCCCAGAGATCACATGACTTGCCCTAGGTCTCTCACAGTCTGACCGAACAAGGAACTGAACCCAGAACTCTTGCAGTCCAGGGGCTTAATCACAGCACCAATTCAATGAAGCTTTGAGGACTCTGCTGAGCAGCGCAGCAAGGACTATGTTGTGCGTAAGGGCGGTTTAGCCTGGTTTGGGTGTAGTTACTGATTTAATCCCACCACTGTCAATCACTTTGTCAATCTTTATGCTGCGGGTGAATGAAATCACTGCTTCTGGGGTGGCAAGATATTTGTATTTGATCCCTTTGTTCAATTTCCAAGCATGTTCTGTTCTCCCCCTTCATAAGCAGAAGTGGCTGGAGCACAGGGTCATAAATCCACAAATAAAATGGTGTAGTGACATAACGCCAACACAAAGCCTGTGAATCGCCCAAGTGCAGGCGTGCACTTTCTGGAGAAAGATTAGGCAGACTTGGCAAGTCTACTCAACTAGGGGAAATGAATGTACTTTCTGCGTGCTCCTTGGTTACTTAATGGAAAATCAGCCCTGAGGACTGTCACTAACACCTCTTCTGGGATCAAGACATGGTGGTGGGACTGGTAAGCTACAACTTAAGCAACAGTGATGGACTGGACAAGAGAAGGAAATACATTCCATTGGACAGCCACCTGCAGGAAGGAGCCAAGATGTCGAAACCAGAGCAAAACTTCAAGAGTGTTGGATTATTAATTTCCAGAAAGAATATTTATCTGCAAACATTCATTTTTAGTCCATTTCCTCCAGGCCAAACCATACCTCATCGAGCTTTTGCTGAAAGAGCCGTTTAATTTCCTCTTTCTGTGCCTGGCAGTGGGTGAATAACTGTTGTGCTGTCCCCAGCAACTGAGCGTTCTTTTCCTGGAAAAGTAAAAAAAAAAAAAAAAAAACACACCCCACAAAGTTTATGTCAGACTCCCATTGTAATGTGTGTGGGAAGTTCCACCTCACCAATTGGCATTTCAATGATACAGACGCTTACACAGGCAAGAATAAGGAACCCTATCATAAGGCGATGATATCCGACGAAGTGAGTTGTAGCTCACGAAAGCTTATGCTCAAATATATTTGTTAATCTCTAAGGTGCCACAAGTACTCCTTTTCTTTTTGCGGATACAGACTAACACGGCTGCTACTCTGAAACCTATCGTAAGAGTGAGATCTATTAGACTGTGGCATGGTCTTCCAAGATAAACAGAGGAAGTCCCATCACCTGAAATATTAAAAACTGTATGGGACAGTTAAGAATGATCCTGCACTAGAAGAGAAGAGGAAATAGACTTCTTCATAGACCTTTTCCATCTCCAACTTCTGCAGCTCTGTATTTCCTAGAGTTTAACATTGTTTTAAAATATGGGTTCATCCACAAAGTCACAGATATTTATTTATAGGCTTCTCTGTAGTATTCACCAGGATAATCTCTCAGCAACTCAAGTGCCAACCACATTTTATACATGAGAAACTGAAGCACAAGGAGATTAAATGACTCATCAAGGACACACTAAGTCTGTGGTTGAGCTGGGAATAGAACACAGATCCCCAAAGTTCTCACAGAATATTCTTCAAAGAACTTCAGTAAACGAAAGTATGTCAGGGAAAAAATCAGAAATATGTTACGTCATGTCCTAGAGGAGCCTCTCTCAAAATTCCTTACACTACCTGCTCT
This sequence comes from Caretta caretta, assembly GCF_965140235.1. Classification (NCBI taxonomy): domain Eukaryota; kingdom Metazoa; phylum Chordata; order Testudines; family Cheloniidae; genus Caretta; species Caretta caretta. Next base: position 9,650,469 of record NC_134230.1, on the reverse strand, counting down.
CCCTTTGATTTCTAGGGCAATTCATGCATAGAATATTCACCAGACCACTACAAGCACGCCTTACATTTTTGCTTCTGTGTCCCAGTCTCCCATACTCCCTATACCTGCAAAGAACAGGAGTAGAACTGGGAAAAGGTTCAAATTTCTATGAAAAACAATAGTGTGTGGAGGGGAAAAGAAACCAGAAATTTGTGATTCTTCCCCATTTATCTCCCAGCTCTAGAGGGGATTTCTGCAGGAGCAAAGTATTCACTGCTAAGGGCTGAAGATGGGAAAAAGAAGGGGTCTTGCACTCAAGAGCTATCCATCTGGATAAGGAGCAATGTTCTACACATAGGGGAAAATGTCGAATGTAATACTTCTGCAACCATCAACCCCCCCCTTTGTCACCTCCTCCAAGGATTTTGGGAAGGGAAAACACACAATCACCATGGCACTAAACCCATTGCTTAGGTGAGGCTGTGAAATGATTTGTGCTATGAACACCTAGCATTTCATTAAGTGTTACAGCCAGTACAGTAGCTGATAGCTCCATCTAAAGGTACATTAGTATACTAGCACTTCAGAAGCTTTATTAAAAACATTTAGGTTTTCATAATAAGACACATAGTCAGAGGCAGTACTGTAACCAGTACATACCACAGAACAAGTTATTTAGCCAGAGCAGTTTGGGATTCAGGTTTCACAATTCTTAACTAGTGATTCTCTCAGTGCCCAATACTACACTCCATGAAGAGATTTTGACTTACAAATAAAGTTTCACATTTTAGTTTACCCCAGGGAGAAAAAGGTGTTAGATACCATCACCAACTTGCCCTCGTCCATACCGTCTGAAATCACAACTCCAGTATACAGCACAATAGGCTGTGCAAGAGGACAGAATTAACTTTATGCTGCTCATTTTCCTGACACCAAGCATGTGAACAGAAGGATTTTTTGTCCTCTGTTTCTCAGGGGACCATAAGCCGAAGTGGTAGGGGACTGTCAAACATCACTGACAATGCCTCAAAGCACTTCTTGCACAGTGAATGCAGCAAGCAGTGGTTGACCATTCTCACCAAAGGCTAACACCAGCCTTCCCATATGGAGAACAGTGCAAAGTCTATAAAGTCTGTGAAACAGGCTGGTGACTTTATGCTATTACCCTGGATTGCGTATCACATCATAGGAATAATCCAGCAGCATTCTTCTCTGAGATTGGCAGAGGCTTAGAAATGGAAGACCCAAGGTGTTGAGGGTTAGAATGTTACTGTGTAGGTAGAGTTGTGCGGAAGAACCATTATTCTGGCTCCGTAATCACAATCCCTATTTTCAAGGGCATTCATTAATTCCCTAACTGGGGCAAAACCAAGAAGGAAAAGATATTTGGATAGTGAACTTGTACTCCCTCTGCTGGACAGATAGCTCTGCTGTAGCAGAGCACTGAAAGGAGAGCTGCGAGACTTTTGTGGTCACAGCAAGCATTTATGAATTTTACCCCAAAATGCATTTTTTTCAGGCATGGAAACAATTTGCAAATTCAGCAAATAGTTTTAGCCAAAAAACTTGAAAAGTTTCAGAAATGTCAATTGGACTCAACATTTTGTTTGAATCAACAAGCAAAAGTTTCCGATTTTCATTTTGTTGAGGGAAAAAACAGGGGGGAAAAATCAGTTTTGGTTCAGAACAAACAAGGGGTGGGTTTTTTTGGTTCAGCTACTGTACCAAATACTTATTTGCTCAGCTGAACTGGAAGCTCATGCATAATAAATTTTACAACTATAATGCTTTCCATTAGGCTCTCAAGCACCTTACAGACATCGCTCTAGGTTTTTATAACATGCCCCAACACCTATTCAGGGACTTACGGATATTTTATCCAACCTGCTGTGTGACTGTTGGCTATTCCTTTACTTTTGTTTTAGTTCTTCCATTTATTATAAGGTGAACAAACCAACTTCTTGATGTTAAATTAGTTTGAGGGTTATAGCCTAGGGTTCATTGCAATTCCTGGTTTCCACACATACTACTGTAAAAGGCATTTTGACTCAGAGATTAGCTTTCAATGGACACTATTCCAGAAAACCAGAATAAGGGATATTTTATCTTCTCTAGCACAATTTTATTGTCCCATATGACCCATCTGTGATCTCAGAATAGCTCTTACTGAGCCACAATTACCTGACTGAGATTGTAACTGAGATTTCCAGTTTGGAAAAGACCATCTCATGTAACTTTTGGTCACCTTCTCTTCTGCAGCTCATCAGAGGAAAGAGCGGCCACTGAAATGGTGGTGCTTTAAAGTGTGGCACTACTTTCTCTTGAAAGTTCAATTCCTGCTATCTGTCTGCTATTTTTAGTGTTGGGAAACCCTCATTTTCGTCTGTACAGGTGATCCCATATTCAGGCAAATAGCTCAACCATATTTAACAGAGTTTAATGAAAAGGAATTTAACAACGAATTAAATCTGGACAATCCTGTGAAAAAAGGGAACATTATCCCCATTTTACAGGGGAAACAGGGACAGAGAGGCAAAGAAACTTCATCAAGGTCACAGTAAATTGGTGGCACAGCTGAGAATAGAACACAGGACTCTCAGTCCTGTGCCTTAAGCAAAAAGGCATTGTCTCTCTTAAGCAGGGCCCTTTAACTCTGTCAGGGGCTACAGTGGAATTATGTAAATACTGATCTGGAATTCTGGGTCTGTGGCATTTTCTCAAATATCTGTGGAAGGGGATGTGGAGGCTGTACATCTATAGCTAGAAATGGTCAGGAGACCAATTTAAAAAAAAAGACACTCACCTTTTCCTGCTCCAGTAACTGTTGCAGGTTTGCTTTGTACTGAGGAGTTTTCATGTACGCCATGAACTGCATGTATTGGATCTTAAAAGAGTCTGTAACACAAATGCATGGAGGACGGAAGGGGAGAAAAACAATTTAAGACTATTTTGGACCATGGTTTCTCCCTACTGCCTTTTGCAGGGGTTAACATGTACACTGAGGCTGTAGAGCTCACTCTGGTGAATGCTGAAAACTCCTAGTTACAATGCAAGCTGACCTCAATTATTTTAAATACAATAGTTTTGCACCATCTTTTTGCTCTAGGAATGGTTATTCCAGTAATGTGCTTTCCTTTGCAAGAAAACTAATGTTTTAAGAAAACTAACCTGGAACTTTCTCCAATAGCATATTACTTAGACCCTTAGCTGGTCTGTGCGTCATGCATTAACCACATAGATTAGCTCCCTCATTATAACATTTCTAAGAGCACATTTTCAGGAAGCAGACAGGAAGCTGATGGACCCTAATGATGTGTGTGTTGAAAAAGGAGTTTCTTAATGGACTTTAATGCAAGCAGGAGCAATAAAACAGGCAACCCATTATAATCATGACAGAAATGCACTCACGGTGCTCCAACATCCTTCCAGTCTCACAGCCTGGGGTCATTCTACTCCTTCCTCCTTCACAGCTAAACAGCTGTGAAACTCTACTTGTTCTTTACAATACCCCAAAATTCTCCCCCTTCCTCTCCATCCTCACTGCAAAACTTCAGTCCATGCTCTTGATTAATTGTAATCTCCCTAATCACAATGCACCCCTCAAGTCTATCCATCAAGCCACAGTTAAAGCCATCTTTCTCACCGATTCCCTCCCACCATGACAGTGATCCTTGATCTCTTCACTGACTTCCAATTTCTTCCTAATCTTCAAGGCACTGTGTCTTATACAGAACTCAACTCTTGTTGCTTACTTCCTATACTTTGCCATTTTAACTCATCTTACTGCTCTCCAGGTCTCCTCCTAGAAAGGACTCCACATTTTTTCCTCACACCATCTTTTACATCTAGAACAGACTCCCTGACCATATAGCCTCACTGTCCTCCAAAACCCTCAGAACATCTGATTTTATTTTTCTACTTTGCTTTCTGGTTCTGGGAAAACAGAATTCTGCCCCCCATGTTCCTTATTCGTTAAGTTAAAGCACCGTCTTATTTTAAAATAATGCAGAGTTGTTTCTGGACCAGCAGTGTCTGTCCTTTTCCCTCATGCCACATGAGAGCTGAAACCCAGTCAATTGCAGTAAACGTAGACCAAGGCTTCAACTTAAGCAACATGCAAAAGAACGGACACACTGGCAATTGGTGGAGGCTGGAAGAGAACTGGCAGGTCCTCCCTTCCCTTCTGCAGTGTTATGTATGCAAGACAAAGACTTACTGTAGGAACAACCTCTCCTTAGTTATCAGAGGTTTAGCATCTTCAGTGTAAAGGTTCTTGTAACAAGCAACATAGTTGCCAACATGGTCCAAATTTTAACAGTGACATTTTATTGACTTGTGTTTTAGCGCTAGTGAAATACCCCATTTAAAAAGGCAATGGAGACTAAATTTCATTTGATACAGCATGCATCTACCACCTTTGCCCAGGCCCCAATGGACCTCATCATTATTCTGAAGGGACTATCCCTAAGAGCAAAATGGCCTCGCCATGGCACATTCAGTCCTCTGCTGGAATTGCCAACAAAGGGGATATTAGGCCATTGGTTATGTAGGAAAAAAAAATAAGACCCCCCCCACCCCACTCACCACCCAATCCAGTTTCACAAAGGCCAAACAGGCCTACTGATTTTAGGGGACCTCAGGTGAAATGCTCCATATCCCATTACCAATCCAGTTCCAGCTGGCAATATTTTGCACTTCACTGTTTTGTATTAAAATATACCTTTCTTCCCCCAAAATTAAAGCTTTAGTATTTCAGTTTCCCTTGAATCTTTATATCACAGCAATGATATAAACCACCACCCAGATAGTAAACTGTGATCAACCCATTATTTACTCCTTTCATTCTCTATGCATCAGAAGGGGAACTCTTACCTAGCAGCTTCTGTAGTGCAGGTGGGGTAGGAGTCACCAACAGTTGGTTAGATGAATGCCGTTGCACTTTAGGAGGTAGTTGGTAATATGGACTATGAGGTGACTTGTATGCATCTAGAGGAGAAAGTAATGCAGACCACATTTTAAGTAATGAAACATAGCAAATGAGGAAGATGCCCTTTGCCATCGGGGAATATGTTTTTTTACAGCACAGGACCCAGTAACTTGGCTAAGTGCCTCTCATGCAACAGATCAGCTTTCAAAATACACTCAGGATTCGTGTTCAACACATCAGTGAAGGCAAACTCAGCCAACCCCTCTGTTCTGCTGCCCCCCATTCTGGAGAAGTTTGGATTAACATTAACAGCCAGCTGTCTGAGCCTCAATCATCCCAGCTGGAAGGCAGGTGATACAATGTCACAATGCAATAGAAAACAGGGAGAGGAGGTATGCGAAACTGACAAGAAAGATTTAGAAGTCTGTGGGTCTCTGAACACAAAGAGCTCTGAGCATTCACTCTTAAGAGTAAAAACTTTCCTGGACACTAACTGAGACTCATACGGACGACGCTCTTCCACTGACAACCGCTGAGTTTCTCAGCTTACCCTGAGGAGAGGATGAGGGTGTCTGAGACACAGTTTGAGCATGCAGAAGCTCTAGTGCAGTTTGGTTCTTCTTGGTCTTGCGCTCTGTATTTGCGGTGTTCATTTTCTTGGGACGCCCTCGCTTCCGCCCTGCCATTTTCCTTCCTTTCTTACTCAGCTTTTTCTTGCGTGCTTTGGAGGGAGATGTCTTTTTAACTGCATTTGTCCCAACTTTTTCTTCTTCAGCACCAGAATCCTAAAGAAATGTTGAAGAGAAAAAGCTTTCTAATATTGAGCAATTTGCATTTGCAGAATATCAGTTAATCTTTACCACACCCTTTTGAAATAAGCAAGTATCAACCCCATTTTATAGGAAGGACATAGAGGCACGCAAAGATTAAGTAATTTGCCTAAGGCTACAAAGCGTTAGTGGTTAGATTTGGGATTAGAATTGTCCCTGGTACCCAGTATGCTATGATCAATACACTACGCTGCCTCTCCTCTAGATCTATCCATTGCAGGATTTCCCAAACTGATCCATACAAAACTTGCTGCTCACAGGGAGCCTTATTACAAGCTACTAAACTGCATTGAAATAAAAGCTGAAGTCACATTCAAAACTTTCCCCCTATTACTTATCCATGTGAGCAATTGCTGCTTTTATAACAGGGAGGTAGCTTGTGCATTTATGGCTGGGAAAGTGTGGTCCACATACCAAACTATTAACATGTGGTATGGCCCTTGCAAATGTTTAGGAACCCCTACTCAAGAGTAAAAGGCCTGTCAACACGGTGAAAGAGACCAGAAACTCTACTCTGGAATAAACTATTCCAGAAGAGCTCACAAACAACACTGATTATTCTGAAATAAAGTGTTTTTTATTGCTAACAGTGTATCCATGCAGGGAGCTCTTCTGGAATAGATTTTCAGGTCAAACTCCCTACGTAGACAAGCTTTTATGGTTGGTGCAGACTGCAAGCTCGAGCCATAATAAAGAGAGAACATGTTTTTTGTGTAAAATATTCAAGAGGGAGTTGACCTTGTTTTCTCGCACCTTCGTTGGAGTAGTTGTGTTGCTCTTGTTTTCTCTTTGCTGACGACGTCTAGCTGCCTCTTGTTCCTCCTAAAGGCAATTTAAACAATGGCATTAAAAAACATCCACAAATAAGCCCAAAAGATAGTTGCTATATTCTCCCTTTTGAAGTACAGACTCCAATCTTGCCAAGCTAGTTCCTCTGGGATAGGCACGGATAATGTAAGGACTAGTCAGAGTGATTAAGGAATGACAGAACATCTTTTCTTAGTAGGCAGGAAGACACTGACTTACCCTGTCCCAGACAATAGCAGGTGGGAAAAGGAAGGCAACCTAAATTAGCTTTAAAAGCTACACTATATTCCATGGCAGTCTCCTAAACAGCATCTATGCAGATAAGCAACCACAAAGGAGGGAGAGAGCCACACGTTTTCCACCCTAATGAGTAGGTCTTTGAACTTTTTTAAAAAGCCTGTTAAAATATCAATGACCTTATCTATAACCACCATTTCACGTATTGTTGCATCACTGCACATCTTTAAGGGCCTTGCCATATAAAGTCATGAATCAACTCTTTGAAAGAGAGCTGAATTAAATCCTAACAAAGTCTGTAGATAAGACAATCCAGATGAAAAGCAGCTGAAAAAGCATGAGTCCTGCCTAGTCACTAAGGACATGAAACTCCACAAACACTTCCTTGTACTCTCCAGATGAGGTTTAATGTGTTGACAATTCTACCAACTATAATATCTTTACGAACTAAGTAAAAGTAAATCAGGGGATTATGGCAAACTCCAACTCTCTCATAGTAATTCAATATCTTCATTGCTAGCAGCCAGGAAACTGCCAAAAAATAGTTTATGTGATTAGTTCACAAATATTTGAAGACAAAATTTGGTGGGTTTTCTCCATGCTTAGTGTCAAAATCTCACTCTCTCAAATTTAAAATCAACAGTCCAAAACCCACAAATCTAACAGCTACCATTAAACCCAATCTCAAATACCATTAAAGGTCAGGTTTGGAGGACAATGACTGAGCCCTAAAGCTTGACATGAAGAGGCTCCACAAATGCAAGATGTTTCCTAGATTGGTACAGAAAAGTCTAGCCCCATACGCCCTTTGTAATTTACATCTAAGCCATCATCTTTCACCACTATTTAATATGTCCCACTCAGTGAGACCGTCTCAGAAACCTCTGGAGTTTTGAATTCCATGCACTGCAGTAAAGCACAGAGATCAATGACATAGGTTACATTTCCAAGTGAATGGCAGGTCCAAAAGTAATAGCTGAGAGGGCCTTTCTTCAAAAACTCACTAACTGACAAGGCTCAGCATTGAGACAAGAGAATTAAGCCATCATTAAATTCTTAAAATCTGGCCTGTTAATGTCATTAACATTTAATAATCCTTTAAATACAATGCAAGTGGAAAACTGCAAGAACTCTAGGCTTCCCTGATACATTTTTAAGAATTATTGTTTTATTTGGATGCGCTGTCACAGCACTACTGCAGTCACGAGTTACTTCATTCCAACATGATTGTCTGCAGATATTGTTTCTTGATGAGCTTGAAACATATTTCCCCATCTGCTTCTGTTGTCTTTATAAAGCTAATGCTTAAAATGATCATACTGGATGTTTCATTACTCTGAAAAAGAGAAGGAGGACTTGTGGCACCTTAGAAACTAACAAATTTATTTGAGCATAAGCTTTCGTGAGCTACAGCATCCGATGAAGTGAGCTGAAGGTCATGAAAGCTTATGCTCAAATAAATTTGTTAGTCTCTAAGGTGCCACAAGTCCTCCTTTTCTTTTTGCGAACACAGACTAACACTGCTGCTCCTCTGAAACCTGTCATTACTCTGAATACATTATAAGAAATTTAAACACAACTTACCCTGAGTTTTGGATTTTTGAGACTAGAAAAATAGTTTTCAAGCTGAAAAGGGAAAGATAAGATAGTCATTATACATATCAGAATACACTGATGCGTAAAACGCTGATTTCTAACAGGAGTACAAAATTGCAGATGTTCTGACAATTTTCCCCTTTGATAAGCTACATCAAGAAGCTATTTCCATTTCATTCTTTCTGGAAAAAAGCAAGCATGTGGCGTAATGGGACACAGTCCAAGCCACAACATGGTTTATCATCTTCAATGCAGCACATCCTTATTATAAAGCTTTGTGTTCTATATCTCTAGCCACCAGAAGGTTATTTTCAATAGGAGGCAACTCTATTCTAGTACTGAACGAAAGTAAAACATTTATCTCCATTCTAACATACACATCTACAACACAGGCAAACTAGAGCAGATTTACAAAACAAGGTTGTACAAGCAGGTTACAAAAATTCAGATCATGAAGGTGAAGTGTTTCTCCACAAAATAAGAGTTACATTTCTATGGGCTTTGTTTATGAAGCAAAAAAATAAAAATAAAGGTGAATGCACAGACGCATTTAAGATGCCTAGGCTAATGCTAGAGCAACTCAAAGTTTAATTCAGATTAAGAATTATTATAAAGTATCCTGATGCCCTAGCAGGAGATGCTTCACACATTTATTATACAGCACACTTTTAATTTTTTAAAAATTTCCTCTATAGTCTTTACTCAGAATGAAATAGCTATTATGTAGGAAAAACACCAGCAGAGTCAATGAATTATAATGCTAGAGGAATTTACATTTCTTCATATGTAAGTGTATTTTGACTCGTTTATTTACATACAGACAACCGCAGAGCTCCACAGAATTGCATCCTTTGAGAAGCCTGCTGCACGGAAGGAATCAAAGGTGAAGTGGAATTTGGATATGTGTATTCATGCTAAGAGACTACGGTGTGTGAATAAATTGTCCCCTGCCCCCAAGAACCATAATGCATGTCCCTAAATGCAAAAGGAAGATAGGGAAGAACCCTGAGAATTCCAGAGTATGAGACTAACACGGTGCTTCCAAGGGAAAAATGAAAGATTCACTGGCCTATGTTTATACTCACTATGGTGCGATCAATAGTATGCAGGTAGTAAGAAACTGGTTTCCCGGTCCATGAAACCGACCCTTTCAGTGGTGATAACTCCACAACTCTCATTATAGTGCCAATATCTGAAGGGAAAAAGGCCAGTTAGGAAATCAAGGTGAGCCCCATTTCCCACTCACATTTATCAAAAGTAAAAGTGGCCCAGCAGTTTCAGAACTGTGTTTTAACACAGCAACAGTAGCCTTAGCATACAGAACGCCTTCTACCCAGCCAAGCCAGTCCATGCAGGAACTCTGACCAGCTGCACGGTGGACTTAACCCCTCTACCCCCAACATTTCAAAGTGATCTACATGGAATACACACACAGAGCCCTAATGCCAAGTGAGTAAACCCTTTCCGAAAGAGGATATATTCGGTCATATTATATAGTGCTAATTAACTGCTCAAATAGACCTGGAAACACTGTGGTCTAATTTATATATTTTAAGTAATTCGGTACTTTTTCCACATATCACTATGAGTTTAGGTAAAAATCTGTGATATGCAAAATGCATATTTAGGGTACATATGACAAAGCCTTGGCTGGGATGATTTAGTTGGTGTTGGTCCTGCTTTGAGAAGGGAATTGGACTAGATGACCTCTTGAGGTCTCTTCCAACCCTAATATTCTATGATTCTGTGATTGTATTGTTTTTATTCTGCTTGCAGATACTCAACCATTCCGGAGTAAAAGGAGCTACAGTGGGCTTTCAATCTAACAGTGAGCCCAACTATGCTTCCAAAATAACTTGTTCAAGGAACCCACTGACAATATCGCTACAACACTATGAACAGGGCCTTAATTTTGTTGGAAAGGGGTCACATATCCAGGATAAAGCTTTGACTGTAACCAAGGCCTTAAGCCTAGATACACAATACTACTGGATCCTATCTACATAACAAATTGTAACAACCAAATGCCTGAGTGAATAGCATGACTGTGTAGGAGAGATTACAGATACTTATTTCTGCTGAAAGACGCTGATCCACCAGAGTCTGAATGTATATGAACATTATATGCAGACAAATATGAGGTTTAGGATACAGCCAGTATGATTTAACCAAACTTTTAAAAACAATTTTTGATCTGTCCCAAAGTCTCCCCTCTCACCATATCCCATTTTATTATTTTCCCCCTCCAGAAGAGGAATTAAGAATGTCCCAAAGAAGTTGGATTACAAAGAGCTTTAAAATAAGGTAACATTATTGTTACCAATGCAGTTTTATTAACTAAGCATTTAACCAGACAGATTTTAAAAGCAAAGCAATAACCAGAGGCAGAGTGTGCCAGCTGTGTCTCATCAGGGCAAAAACTGGTGAATAAAAATGTTTATGGGAAATCTGGTGAGATGAATGCATGAAGGACCACAGAACAAGAGAATGCACTTTCCTGTTACGTCAGGGAAATGCAGATTTTGGTGCCATGAGCTCTAAGTAGACAGTATTTCCCTAAAAGCTAAAAAAAATTTAAAAGCCATTAAGATTGGAATGAGGCCCAGGACTAGAACACTGCAGGCATATTTATTTGATATTGTATTTCCCATGTAAATTAGTAATTGGATGAGATTAGGTCCTGTAATTGAGTTTCCACACTTTCTCTCTGTACCCAATATTTGAAGGTCATTTCCTCTTAGGCCTTCTTATCTGAATTCCTATAGTAGTTTGTTTTTAGGGAAAGTAAACTCCTTTGCTGAGAGTTTGTGAGAGGGAGCCATTTTGGTCAGCATGAGACAGGTTGGATAGGATTAAGTGCTGATGACAAACTTTAGCTTTTAATATGCAAAGTCTCATCAATACTTAGAGAGCTGTGACATGTCTCTCTCTCTGATATTTGGAAGGCACCTGCCAACTTGGTGTTTAACTTTAACATACAACAGTAGCTGTCTACTGAGCTTTTCCCCTTTTGGAAAAAAAAAAAAAGTCATATATTGAACACCATATAGTCACATTTAAGCAAAGAGAAAGGCCAATCTTACCACTCAAGTTTCGACTGTTTATTCTAAAGTTTAGAGGTGCAAAAGGCTTTGAGGACACGATTCTGCCACCTGGGAAAAAAGATGTAAGTGATCCAGTTACCACTACTCTTTGACAGAAACTCTTTGGAGAAAGTAGGGGCTCTATATTGCTTTATATTTAGTGCCAGAATAGCAACCATGAACAGTTGCACTAACACCACTGGGTCACTTTAAAAAAGCTTGGGGGTTTTGTTTTTGGTAAAGATCCAGGCTATTCAAATAATAGTACCACTAGGTAGCTCTTAGATAGGGCTTTTCATGTACACATCTCAAAACATTCTAAAAGGTATAATTATCCCCATTTTATCGTTGGGGAAATATAGGCACAGACGCTGTGACCCAGGAACTTCTTACTGGCAAGGGGCAAGCAGGGGGTGCAGAGGGGTTAAAGGAATCTCCCGAGTGTGATATTTACATTCTAGCTTACCAAAAGAGTGTCGTCTGAGGTCTCACATAAAAGCTGATGTCACACTGATCAGCAACATCATTGCAAAACCCAAGAATGCATATTATGCAAGAAGTCACATATATACACTGAAAATTATGTTCTTAAATTCTGTGTCTAGGGGCTAGTCATCACCTGAAAAACAGGTTATCCAATTGTGTGTTTAAATGTAAATTAAGTATTGTGTAGTTCTCAGTGGGTCTCCACCCAACAGTCTGAACTGAATGCTAATGAAGGAGAGAGAAGTAACTGGGGAGGAAAAAACATGGAGAACGGTGGTGTTTATGCATCAAAGGTTTGCTCCGGAATATTCAGGGGATAAAGATGACACCCTGGCACTCTTCACTGAGGAAGTGAATGGGCAACAAGTTTGCTTTGCGAAAAAGGGGTCTTCATCAGGTTTGGATAAAAACGAAGAGCACAGCAGGCAGATGGGGGGAGAAGAAGGGCGCAAAGGGTGTGATAGACTTCTTTAGACAGGAGGTTAACAGTTTAGTCTGTAGAAAACGTGTTATGATTTTGTTTTAAATGTAACCATTTGTTTCCAATATTCTTATTCACTATCACTTGAATCTCTGAACTTTGGGGGGGAAAAACCATTCTTGTTTTCACTATAAATGTATCTAAATGCTGTGGTGTGAAGCAAAGTAGTGATCCTGAGCTGAATCTTACAACCCGTTTGGGAACAGTAAGCTTGGTAATTCAGTGAGCGCTCAGTGGAGAAGGGGCTGGACACTACAGGGAACGCTCACAGGGTTCAGGGGTTCCCATCATTAGCTTGTATATAGGAAGTGACAGTGTGCAAGGCAGCACTTGTGTTGCCAGAGGCTGGTGGTTTCAAAGAGTTGATCCACCGCAGGCACACGCAAGACTGCTTCACATTAAGGGCAGGTGGTGGTGAGGTGCCTCACAACCCAGGATACCAACAGGGAGCGTCACAGAGATGAAGTGCCTTGCTGAAGGTCCTAGGAACGTAGGACCACAAAGGATCTCCTGGGTTACCGAGTCCAGTCCCCAGCCACCACAGTTAGAGCTGGGAAGAGAACCCACGTCTCCTGATTCCCAGTCCAGTACCCTATCTACTGGTGCATGATGCCTCCATGTCTCATGCCTCTATTAAATTAAATACAAATTAAAACCCAGCTCTGAAGTAAAGCTAGAGAATCAAACATACTGCAACTCTTCTGACTTTGGTTGGTTTGTGTCACAGCTATAATGTTGTGGAATTTACTTATTTTATTTATGCCTAGGCTTGGCCTCAGAGGGAATAATCCTGCTTCCACAACTACTTAGAACTGTGATAGCCCACTCTATACATTTGCCTTACAATAGCAGTTAAACAACTATTTTTGTAATATGTGTCACAACCAAGTTAAATTGTCACGTGTTTGAAGGACTGAAGGGCAGGAATAAACTACCAAACTAAAAGTACTCCAGCCAAGTTAAAGACCATCATGACCTTGCTGGACATTTCCAACTGCTAGCTTTTACGGCCCAACTTCTCAGGAGGAAAAAACCCTGGGTATTTAACGGTAACACTTTCCATGTTCAAATATTACCTAATTAATACTCCATACCCACGTGACATAGGTAAGTATAACGATCCCCATTTTAAACAAGAGAAACAGATGGACTGACTGACTGCTCAGTGGCACAGTACAACCGAACTCTGGAGATTCTAGCTTCCAGAGCCATGCCTAATCCATGAGACCACATGGCCTCTCAATAAACTACAATTCACCTAATGAATTTAGTACTAGTTGAACATGCTGAATTGATCTTGTGGTGTGTCTATATTAAAAATAAAACAAAAACAAAAACCCATACACCCCGGCTCAGTGAGTCTCTCAGCCTGCTTCAACTGACTGGGGCTTATACTACGGAGCTAAAAATAACCGAGTAGCCATTTGACCTCAGGCTGGAGCCTGGGCTCTGAGACCCAGTGAGCGGCATGGGTCTCGAAGCCCGGGACTCCAGCCAAAGCGGGAATGTCTACACTGCACTACACTACCTATTTTTAGCCCTGTAGCACAAGCCCCAGTCAGTTGACCCAGACTCAGATTTGCTGCCACAGGTCTCTTTTTGAAATGTAAACACACCCTTGGAGACCGAAACCTTATCACTGCCACAAGATATACAGCAAGAGCAGATTTCAGAGTAGCAGCCATGTTAGTCTGTATTCGCAAAAAGAAAAGGAGGACTTGAGGCACCCTAGAGACTAACCAATTTATTTGAGCATAAGCTTTCGTGAGCTACAGCTCACTTCATCGGATGCATAAAGTGGAAAGTACAGCTTATGCTCAAATAAATTAGTTAGTCTCTAGGGTGCCTCAAGTACTCCTTTTCTTTTAGCAAGAGCAGAGGCAATGCAAATTGCCCCAGTCATCAGTGTCCTTAAGGCTGGACATGAAGGGCCACCAGTAGGAAGAGAAGGCAGTCCAGTCTCCAAGTCCATTTAGACTTTGGTCTATATACTGAGACAAGAGGTAGAATCTCCAATTAGTAGCCATTGTGGTGGCTGTCCACGTGTCCATAGCTGTTCACAAGGAACAGAATGGAACCCACCAACCTGGCTTCAGATGACTGTAAATATGTCATCACCACGAACAGAGTATCTGAACCATAGAGATTGATACAGAAGGATCAGTTTCCTCATTAATAACCCCCTGAACCATCCGAACCCAAGCATACCACCACTGGTATAGTGCGTAATAGCCAGAAGAAAATGTGACCAAACAAAACAAAATGAGACCAATCACTTTGGACAGTGAAATTGAGTAAAGTGTGAAAAGGAAGCTAGGATTAAAAGATTAATGGTTTAGAACTTTCAGTGTTAATCAAGGGAAGTGGTTTCTCCGTTTTTTCTAATCTGTGGGTAAATTCGTAGGACAAAGATCTATCACCACAATCCCTCACGATTTGGTTCTCAATGCGTTTTTCTATAGAGCACAACAAAGGGCTCTGCAGACTGTAGTTTCAGAAGCAATGATCTAAGGTGTTAGTGCAGGTTAGGAATTTTTAAATATAATCTTAGTGTTATTTTAAGTCCAGAACAAAACTCTTTGAGCTTTAGATGTTGCTAAACTTGCATATAAATAGAGTATTTAAAGCTGAAAAACACATTCAGGATTAAATATTCAAAAAACATTATGAAAGGTGCTGCCATGGAAATGCCCTTCTGTCACAGAAACAATTTGCATACATATATAGTAGGAACATTTAAAACAACGCAATAGACCTTCTGGGATGTCTTATGATTCCAAAAGACTTAAACTGGAGGCTGGTTGCTAGAGATAGCACATCAGGAACAGACAGCACGCTGCAGCAGCTAGTAAACCCTGAATCTACTACTGCACAGCAAAAAAAAACCCAGCGGAATATTCAGCAGCTCCCATAGTGAACAGGAAACCAACGGAAAAGAGTTTAAGTTCGATGTGTTACCTTCCTTCATGTTTGCAAATCGCTCCTTCAGTTGGTGATCCACCTCAGGACCAAAGGCAAAATTATTCACAAAAATAACACTGCAAGATAATGGTCTAGTTATTAAATAGGAACAGACAAATGGCATCTTAATTTTATATACACTGCTACTTCTATGCAATCAGCTATATTCTATGAATGATGTGCATGGTTCTGAAACAAGAGAATGCTATATATCCTGAGGGCGTATAGCTATTTTACTCAAGAAACCAAAAATTTCTACTTGCAAGCTACACAAAGTAATAAGCTATAAATAGTCAGTATTCACAGTACTTCTTTGCTGAAATGTTGCATATGAAAAAGTATCATATTAGGACACTTCCATTCATCAGATCAGCAGCTTCTGCACCATGAATTCATAAGTTAAGAACTACACTGGCAAGTTTCACTATCATAATATTAAAAGTATGTTCATCATGCCTCCATAATGTCTGGTGGGCCTTTTACAGTGTATATGAACATAGCTACCGCTAACATGTTCATGACACTTGTTAAATCACACTTAAGGAATGGTGACAGCCCATCTTGACCGACAGCTGTTGAATCCAATTATACTTTTGGTAATTTGAAGAAGTATTTACAAATAATAATTTATTTACAAAGTACCCCCCACCCCCACAAATGATGGTGAAATTCGACAGGTCTTTTCACAAGGTTAACAGTCAGGCATTCAGTTGAGAAACGTGTTCTCTTAGCTCTTTCCCAACAAGCCTTGCTGTCTCTAAGGCTGTCTTTGGCTCTATCCTACACTGGAAACATTTATGGTTTTCGTGGTTTTAGCGATTAAATCTAGCAAGGGATTCACCACCCCCCAAAAATATTTAAGCCTTGAAAAGAGAAATCGAACAAGTTGCAAGACAACATGGCCATGTGAAGATGAAAAGTGTCATGAAGTGAAAAAAAAAACGTAAGAAACAGGACACATTACAAATGGAGAATACACGTTACACTGGGTGTAATTTTGAAAGCATTTAACTTTGGGTCAGATATGGTGTTTCCAAATGTCTTCTATTCCCACTGGCTTCCGTGGGAAATAAGGATGCTTGACACCTCTCAGAAGATATTCAGCACTTTGCAGGATCAAGCTCTTCAGGACTTTTTTCAGCCAATGCCATCTATTTTATAAGAATTTATTTCTTTGCAAGTGATACTAACTTAGATTCTTCTTTCCCCTTCTGGTGCCTCCATACAACACACATACTTAAAGGGCACTAGGTTTAAGAGACGTAGCCAAAACTATTTAAAAACCACAATTTAAAAAAAAAAAATTATGTGCCAATAAAAAAATATCTTTTTTTCTGCCCACCCCTGCTCTTACAAAGATGGGAAACTTGTCTGGCAAGCAAGGCCAGTATGGGCTCCTTTCATCCTGCTTCCCACCACTATGCCAAAAAAAACCTACTGAACACAGCCACATGCATTAAAGTCACTAGAGAATTTTAAGGGGAGAAAGGGAAAAGAAATAAAGTCCACTGAAATCTTTTTAAAATGTTCATTCTGATGGAGTATTTACTATGAACATTGGAGACCAAAATAACTTGGCTTTCTCCTTATTTGGTTTATTGCCTTTTCAGTGCAGACTGCTAAACCACAAGTGCAGACAGTATGAATAATAAATGCCACACATCTTGCTTAAGCATCAGCGGTTGTGAGAGCACAAATATGAACAATTGTATGCGTTCAAAAGTGAACATGCATTTTTAAGAGTTTGAACCTTTGGAACTCCTATTATCTACTTTGTTAGAAGCACAATTTAGATTAGGTAACTGATGCTGTTGGATCGGCGATGGCGTCATAAAACCCTTTAGCCAAATGAACTAGTTAGGAGTGCTCTTAAAAATCCAAGTGGCTACTATCATCATGAAGGCCACCACCTAGGATGCTCACACTGCTTACAACAGAAAATGAAGGAGGAAATTTCACTATTAGGTAATTGACTTGGGCCAAAATATCAAATGATCAATCAATCAAAGCATTCTTTAAAATAGCAGATGTTGACTAATTTGCAGTCACAAAAACTCAAATGACTAAGGCTTGAGGATGAAAAACTAATTTTTTGCTTTAAGAACTTTTGTGGGAAGGAGGAGATGGTTGTGGGCTGGTAGGAAGACAATCAACTGCATACTATTCAAAGTAACAAAGAATAGCCATCATTTACTGCCACAGATCTACCAGTGTCTCCATGTGCAATAGGAGACAACCTATAGCAGAGGTTTGCTCGAGGCTAGGCCTGATCTGGACTCAAGCCCAAGAGGGTCGAATCAATTTCCAACCTAAGCCTGAGTCAGTGCAGCTGCTGCCTCCTCCCCCAGGGATGGCTCTCCTCCTGCTGTCCTTGGAGTCAGTGGGTGCATGAGCCAGTGGCTGCATGCCCCGCTCTTGCCAACAGCTGCCCCCATTGCTTTGCTTGTGCTGCAAAAGTGAGAGGTGCTGTGACTCCTCTGCGCACTCACTCCATTGCAGCATGCGTGCTTCTGCCAGCAGAAGCAGGATATATAGCCACCACTGCACCACCCCACAGGCCAGAGAAGGAGAGCCAACTCCACTCGAGCCAACACTGGTAGTCAGGTTCCGTCGGGTTGCAGGGCTCTAATCTACAGCCTATATTAAAAATTGTTCCAAAGAAATGGAAGAGAGCTGGAAGGGGTATAGAGGGATGTGTGTGTAAAGACGCAAACAACTAATAAAGCAAAACCACACCACACTGCAGGTCTGGGACAAGTCTGCCCACAAATTAAAAGGCAGCCCAAGAAGTCTAACTGGGGTACATAACGCAAAAATCAGCCTGGCAGATGCCTTTCCTGGAGTGTGCTCTTAAATATGGTCTTGGAAACTGTCCATAACTTGCCACAGCCCTGAAGAGTTTCAATAAGCCTTTTTGTCAACTGTTTTCCATCTCTCCAAGAAAAGGGGGTGGTCTAGGAGCACATCTGCCGTTAACCATTTTTTCTTGTCTATCCATCATGGTACATGCTTAATATCTACTAACAAGGCTCTATGAATATGAAACCATTCACAAAAATTTAGGAGTGTTTTGAACCATGACATTTCCCTCTTCAGCAGCAGTATGCCACAGGTTGGGGTTGTTTTTTTTGTTTGTTTGTTTGTTTTTTTAAATAAAAGAGTCCATCTCTAAATACAGATCTTCAGTTTGGGTGAATATTCAACTATCCAAGAGGATCAATGCAACAGAATAGCCGATTTCAATTAGCTCAGCCTTACTATCAAGGTAAGCAGCTATCCCAGCCACATGAAGTACCAGCCACTCAAGCTGGTGCTTACACAGAAGTCACCGATAGACTAAAGGAAATGCAAACACAAAAGGGGTCTACTCTAGCTGTGCAAGAGGAATTTATGCTGTGAACTCCCATTAATTCTTCTGGGAATGCATGAAAACCCATTCCTCCAGTCAGATATCAGGCTCCCCATACTGCTAGCATGGAAGCTCACATATAGGCTTTCAATATTAGCTATGGAAATTCTGTATTACAAGTTGGCCATTCTCCCAATTTCCATTATGATACACTGACAAATATTACACATTCATAAAGCCACAATCAACTGTTCTACCGTACCTTGTGTTTGCAATTCTCTCTTTCCATTCTTCGGAGAGGAAGTCACCTCTTTCCAGCTGTAAAAATAGACAAAAATGTGAATGTCTCTTTCAGCTTTGTAAACGGCAAGGCTAACATACTAGACTCAGTGATGCTGGTTATGAATAGGGCCACTTGAAATCTTCAGGAAATGCCTCAGGGAGAAAACTACCCCACATCCCGTCAAAAAACTCCATTCACTCCCCAAGACAAGGAGTCTTGCCCACTCCCTATATCCAGATGTCCTTTTACCCTCAAGGAGGAGCTAATCATTTACTGCCCACCATCCAAATATTGCAACACCACACAAGATTTTATTGACTCATCACTGCAGTACCCAAGTTCATCACATACACTAAATGAATGCATCTTCTCAAACCCCCTGTGTGTGGTGAGAGGTGGGGGGAGGGGAGGGGAACTATTCCCATTTTACAGATGGGGAACTGAAGCATGAAGATTTAGGCCAAAATCTGCAAACGTGTCCACTAGGTTAGGTTTCCTCAACGGCTGGGTGCTCACCTTGACACCCCCAGGACCTGATTTTTCAGGGATGTTGAGCGTCTTCAGCAACCATTGACTTTCACTGCAGTAAGCATAGAGCGTCTTCACCAAAGGCACTACAGTGGCGTAGTTATGCCAATGTAGCACTTCGAGTGTAGACGTGTCCTAAATTACCTTGATATTTGAAGTGTTCTCTAAAAATTACTAATTTGCAGTATTCTCTGTAATTACAACATGCAATATTGTAAATACTGAATTAGCTGCACTTGGTTAATGAAGAAAAGTATTTCCATGGTGCTGGTTATGACAGATGTCTAGTATGCTCATACACCTGGGTTAAACATGAAAATGTTTTTCCCGTCCACCCAGCCAAGTAGCCGCCATATTATAATTCACGTGGACCACACAACCATGTTCAAACATGGTTATTTTTCTACAGTAGAAGCTAATGCACATTTAGCCAGTGCTTGGCTAAAATCTGCACCAGAAATGGGAAACTGGCATTAAAAGGGGTAGACATTTTGGCCTCATCTACACTACAAAAAAGCCATGTTTAAACACTGCTGTGCCCAACTGTTATAAAACAGGGGTTCTCAACCGTTTTCTTTCTGAGCTCCCTCCCCCCCCCCCCGCCATGCTATAAAAACTCCACAGGCCCACCTGTGTCACAACAACTGGTTTTCTGCATATAAAAGCCAGGGCCGGCATTAGGGGATAAAAAGAAAAGGAGCACTTGTGGCACCTTAGAGAAATTGGTTAGTCTCTAAGGTGCCACAAGTACTCCTTTTCTTTTTGCGAATACAGACTAACACGGCTGTTCCTCTGAAACCTGTCATTAGGGGATAGTAAGCAGGGCAATTGCCTGGGGCCCCGTGCCATAGGGGCCCCCGTAAAGCTACATTGCTCAGGCTTCGGCGTCAGCCTCGGGTGGCAGGGCTCAGGGCCCGGGCTTCAACCCCATGCAGCAGGGCTTCAGCTTTCTGCCCTGAGACCCAGTGAGTCTAATGTTGGCCCTGCTTGGTGGCCCCCCTGAAACCTGCTCGCAGCCCCCCAGGAGGCCTCGGACCTCTGGTTGAGAACCACTGTTATAAAACAGTTTCTTATCTCCAGTTACCAGATAACTGGTACATTTCTCAATATGGAAGCAAAGAAGAGGACCCTGCACCAGTGACCCACCACCACTTAATTAAAAGCAGTGTGGAAATTATGTGATGCGTAAGAACATAAGAACAGCCATACTGAGTCAAACCAAAAGTCCATCTAACCCAGTGTCCTGTCTTCCGACAGTGACCAATGCCAGGTGCGCCAGAAAGAATGAACAGAACAGGTAATCATCAAGTGATCCATCTCCTGTTGCCTATTCCCAGCTTCTGGCAAACAGAGGCTAGGGACACCATCCCTGCCCATCCTGCCTAATAGCCATTGATGGACCTATCCTCCAGGAACTTACCTAGCTCTTTTTTGAACCCTGTTACAGTCTTGGCCTTCACAACCACCTCTGGCAAGCAGTTCCACAGGTTGACTGTGTTGTGTGAAAAAATACTTCCTTTCGTTTGTTTTAAATCTGCTGCCTATTAATTTGGTGACCCCTAGTTCATGTGTTTTGAGAAGGAATAAATAACATTTCCTTATTTACTTTCTCCACACCAGTCATGATTTTATAGACCTCGATCATATCCTCCCTTAGTTGTCTCAACCATTTACGGGCTTATATCCCTACTGTAGCAGTATCCCTTCAGCCAATGAGGCAGGAGAACTGCCTGCTGCGAAGTTTGATAGTATAAGAGGGGCTTTTTAATTATTATTTTGGGAAGTGAAGAGAGCTAACCACCCATCATCCCTCAGGTCATAGTTCCATAGTAGTGTTACTGACCTTCACCAGCCCCAAGGGAGAACGCAAGCAGCCCCAAAGTGGAGATCTCAATTTGAGATCTCTCAACAGTGCCAAAACAAGTGGCACAAACAAAAATCCCCAAAATTTCATTTGGGACAAGAACTGGTAAGGAAGTGTGAGCTCTTCCCTGGTAATTAAACAGCTACACAGCCAGCTTCTAATGGGATATTGCATTGCTTAAGTACAGAATGCTGTACGGTCGAGGTCACACAGGAAAACCACAGCCTGTCAGTGTGAGATGACAACAGCAGCAGTAGGGATGCACTCAGTCTCTTCCAATCAGTGTACCCACCCCCACAGTGCTCTCTCTCACATATAGCAATTTAATCTCCTTAGTGAATAATGAATGGAAAGGACCATCTGTAATGCAGATATTTTCATCTGATTAGACAACGCAGGGGACCTGCTTTATCTAAACGGATAATTAGCTCACTGAAATCCACTTCAGAGAGCAGCCAGCCCCCATTGTTTCTAAATTTAGAAGCAGAGGCAGGTTTTCCCTCCCCTTTTCAGACAGCTAGGTTTGCTCTTCAGAGACTGCAGGAATATGCTCACAGTAGCTGATGTCTGCAACTCAGAGCAAACTGGCAGGTCACACCCATAGGAAGCAACAAGAGACACTACTGCAGGTCTATATTAATTATAATGGATAACAACAGCTGCTTCTGAAGGCCAAGTCCCCTTTCCCAGAGCTTTGGGCTCCAAAATATAACAGCAGCTAATATTCTCTCCCCAGACTTGCATTGGAAGGCTCTGCGGTAAAGCTCTGACTGCACAATGCCATAAATACACAAAGTCTCATTCTAGCAGACTCAGGGCAAAGTGCTTGGCTCACAAAAACAGTTAACTCTGCCTGGAAAAGTACACATGGTTATTTTTAAGCCCCTGTTCATTGCAAAAATAACTAGAGGCAATAATCCAAACCTCTGAAACGTGGCATCATGTCAAAGCCACAGGGGACGTTTGGAGGGCTTTTCAAATACCAAAACATCGAGTTTCCCGCTGAAATAGGGCATTCAAAAATATTTAGGACAAATACACATCCTGCCCACACCCTGACTGCAGAGAACTCACTGTTAAACAACTGAAGCTTTTAAGCACAGACAATGACAGTTATGTGCCTACAAAATACATCAGTGCAAGTGATATCAAGGAAGCTTGAGATACTGATTAGTGCTTTACAAAACTCACTGTTTTTGTTCTGAAGCGAGACTTTTGTGAAAAAGGCAACACATGGCATCCAGGACACACCCAAGCCTACCAGAAAAGCTAGGTGAGGCCTGCAGGCTACAAGAGAGGGGGAGAAAAGACACTGCTGTAGGGACTACACATATCCACCATTAATGCACCCAAGCTCATTTGTGGGGTTGGGACGGGGAGTGAGATTTCCTTCTATGATACAGTCTGCTTGAGTGAGAGGGATAAATCAAGTGCACAACTCCAAGCAGCCATCAGACCTATCTACAGTCTCAGTAAAATTTGGAAAGTTAGACTCATACATATATTATAATACATAATGCGGCCACGAGTGCAGGGGACTGGACTAGATGACCTCTCAAGGTCCCTTCCAGTCCTACGATTCTCTTATCTGGATTCCCTGTTCTCCATTCCCAGCCCTCGTACCTCCCATATCAAAGTGTTGGGAAGGCTGGATAAAGAACGCTATGATCCAATCCACTCTTGATTTTAAAAAGCCAAAGCCAGACAAACAAGGTTTTGCAAAATAACAGTGAACCCTAGTTTTACCCTCATCTTTAACCAAATTTACACCCGTGTTCACACTGGATTTAAAAGTTCATTAAGGCAACTCTGAAGCAGACCACTTGCTGTATGAATGCCCCAAGACACCACGACAGTCCAGCAGGGATTTGGGGACTACAAATGGCTACAGTAGGACTCCATGGAAACTTGTATAACTCCACTGGGGGTGGGGGCAGGAAAGATTACACGCTGTATAACACTGACCTACACCCCCGCCATACCTTAAGAGTCTACATGTTTTCCTTCACTTTACGCCAAGGCTCAGGCATTGGAAAGAGTTTTCCCCTACGGCTAGAGCAAGCTCTTTCTGGCAGCAGGGGAAGAGCAAGGGAATTGCTCTGTCATCAATCCAGACCAAACCAGAAAAAGCTCAACCTTTCACCATACTGAAAATTAGATGTGTGAATTTGGCAAAGTACCATATGTCTGTGTTAACTGCAATACTGAGTTTTTAAGCTTTAATTTGATAACTGAACATGTGCTGAAATTCCCCAAGAAAGACCATGTAATTATCCAGTTCTAATCACCTAAGAAAAACGCCAATTTCCTTGGGACAACAGTTACCCTGAAAAAAAGTTTGAAACTAACCTTGCAAACTTTCAAGGAACTAGTTCCATGGAAACAGATACTAGAAAATATTCTTTTACCGTAAAAAACAAAGAAAGATTTAATAGATAATGAATGGGGTTTAGGTTTGTGGTGGAACACTCTTGTCCAAAAGACTCAAGTGACCCACAGCGGGATACGGTGTCCTAAGCAACAATGTGAAGGCACTAATAGCCACAGATGGTGGGTTTTTTTCCAAGTGGTTTATGTTTTCACAGAAAGGAGAGAAAAGAGCAACCTCTCTCCTACAATTTCTCCAGTCTTCTGCTCTCTCCAGGACAGTGGGGTGGGAGGAGGTATTGTTTCATATTCTCTGTGTGTATAAAGTCTGCTGCAGTTTCCACGGTATGCATCCGATGAAGTGAGCTGTAGCTCACGAAAGCTCATGCTCAAATAAATTGGTTAGTCTGACATGAAGGTCGCTATCTTAAAACAAAAAAACTTCAAATCCAGACTCCAGCGAGAAACTGCTGAATTAGAATTCATTTGCAAATTGGATACTATTAATTTAGGCTTAAATAGAGACTGGGAGTGGCTAAGTCATTATGCAAGGTAGCCTATTTCCCCTTGTTTTTTCCTATCCCCCCCCCCCCCCCCGATGTTCTGGTTTAACTTGGATTTAAACTTGGAGAGTGGTCAGTTTGGATGAGCTATTACCAGCAGGAGAGTGAGTTTGTGTGTGTGGTTTTTGGGAGGGGGGTGAGAGAACCTGGATTTGTGCAGGAAATGGCCCAACTTGATTATCATGCACATTGTGTAAAGAGTTGTCACTTTGGATGGGCTATCACCAGCAGGAGAGTGAATTTGTGTGGGGGGGTGGAGGGTGAGAAAACCTGGATTTGTGCTGGAAATGGCCCAACCTGATGATCACTTTAGATAAGCTATTACCAGCAGGACAGTGGGGTGGGAGGAGGTATTGTTTCATATTCTCTGTGTGTATATAAAGTCTGCTGCAGTTTCCACGGTATGCATCCGATGAAGTGAGCTGTAGCTCACGAAAGCTCATGCTCAAATAAATTGGTTAGTCTCTAAGGTGCCACAAGTACTCCTTTTCTTTTTGCGAATACAGACTAACACGGCTGTTACTCTGAAACCTGCCGAAAATAGGAACTCTGACCTTTAAGTTTCAGTGATAACCCATTATTAGCAGCTGTAGCTCAGCAAGTGCCTTGAACTCCAAAATGGCTCAAGATGTTTTACACCAGCTGGAGAAGTTTACAATGCAATTATGGACTGAAAAGTGACAATGTTAAAATGGCATCTGCTTACTCAACAGATCTGCCTGTGTGTGTATTCTGACTGTGCAAATTCTGTATGCAGACTCTTCTCACTAAAATATATCTTATTCCTTTTTATTCTTGTTAGCACTGGAGACCAAATGCAATGGGAATGCAGAAGAGCAACCTAGATATTTTATTTACTTGTTTGTTTAGGTCTGTGAATCAACAGAATTCTTAACTGAGTTCTGATTTCAGAATCCATTGCTGGTGATGAGGCTTCATCCAGGAGAGAGAACAATTCAGTTCTCAAATTCCAGGCCACCTTTGAGGGACTGGACTAGGGAAGACCCATTACCTGACTTGTAAATTGAGCACACTAGATATGGAGTCAACGTGAACCCCAAGATGTTATTCTGTCAGTCATTTTTCAGAGTACAAACACAGAGCCAGTTGTACTAAAGTCAAACTATGGATACCTAGCTGTGAGCAAAAAAAATTCATGCTGGAGGAACAGTAGGATTTACTGCTGTCTCATGTCTGTCACAGTTTTGACTTTTGGAGCAAGGCAGCAACAATAAGCATAAACTTAATACCACTGTCCAAATAATTTATTCAAAGCAGCAGCTAGGATCGGAGACTTGTTCCCACGAATTTCTGCCAATCTTCCCGTCCTCCTCCTCCCCCCCAACTCTGTAGTCTTCTGAAAATATTTAACTTTATAATTTTTAATCCAGTTGCATGGAATTTACACAGTTAAAATCTAGTTGGTCACAAACCACTCCAGTCCTTAGTCATATTGACGATTGTCACCGACTGGGCTCTCAAGAGCCCCCTGAAAACATCTAGAGCGCTCCTTCTCTGAGATAATGGGTGGTGGTAACCAAGCCATTTTACAAGCAGCAAAAGAGGACTCTCAAGTGCGGCTGCATTGTCTATCACCACTACATTCCATACACTCAGATGAAGCTTTTCAGCCTTGTGCCTTCCAAAGCATTCTAGTCGCGGTGGTAACAGCCTGTATTACTACAGAGGTAATAGATGGAATTACTGTCTTACTGCCAAAGACAAGATGGCTTCTCAGCACGTTGCCATGTGGGAGAACTAAATATAGAAGGATTTGGGACTCATTTCCGTTACCCAATGTCCATACCACAAGCATTAAGGAAAGAGTCCATTACAATCCACCAGGAAGTACATATCCTTAGCTAAGATATGTTGACTTGGGGGAAAACTGTTCGTTATCTGATTCTGGTCAGGGCTAGAGATACACGTACATATACTGCCAGCAGATGAAAAAGAGGTGTTAGAAGCCAAAAAAAAGAGCCAGTAAAATCTGCCATGTATATGATAAGGAGGTGATGAGAAAATTTGCAAGCCTAGTTGACCTAATGTTAGAATCCTAAATTCATACAGAACAGTAGTTTTCAAACTATTTGTATTGGCAACTCCTTTGACACAGCAAGCCTCTGAGTGTGACCCCACTTAAAAATTAAAAATGAAGGGGACGTAATCTCATTTAATGGGGGCTCGGGGATGCCAGCCTCACGGAGCTGGCCGCTCGAGACCCCCATGTAACCTCTTGTGATCTTCTGAGGGGTCACAACCCCCCAGTCTAAGAACCCCAATATAGAAGGTGACCCGATTTTTAGTGGTGCCATGAACCCCAGCTTGTCACTGACTTCAATGGGACCTCAGCTGCTCAATAGCGTTGAAAAAGCAAGACACTTATTTGGGAGCCTAACATTAAGCATGTAAGTTTGCAAATTTTGGCCTCAGTCCTTACCATTAGAGGAAAGGTTATAAAAGCCAAAGACCTGAACAAAAATAAGCAGTCTTGTTTCCATTATAGTGTCAGATTCTGCTACATGTAATATACACAATGTGTCAATACTCACAGCCTAAAGCAATCAATACATATTCAGTATTTCAGTCTAGGTTCTGTCCCTATTCTTTAAATTACATGGATCATAAGTGAAATATCTTCAGTAAAGATTTCTTTCTTATAATGCCAGCTGGGTAGCACCCTGGAAGGCTGCCATATGGCCATTTCCTGGGAAGGAAGGCCTGCATACAGTTTCACAGCAGGAAAGAGTTTGCAGCCTTGACATTAATCCAACTGCAAACTACTCCTATCATGAAATCAGCATATATCTAATGGAACAGTGCCACACACTATATGTCAGTTTCAGTAAGGGGATATTTTGAGACAGGCAACATTGTCACCTTAATCCAGCAGATGGCCTACTTCTCAAGGAGAAGTAAGAGAGCCCTTACATTCAAGGCTGGTCACTGGACATGAGAGTATTATGAGACTTGAGTTCTCTGTAAATGAAAAATTAACCTTCATGCCAAACCCTGACTACCAACAAGAGGCCATTTGATAATATTGGGAAATTCAAAGGCAAGTAGATCAGACTGGTCCAGTAGCTTAGCCGTAGAGCTCTGTGCAAATCACATGAGAGACCAGGATCTGTTTGTGTCAACTGCTCTCAGGCTAGGAGTGCCGCAGTGGTAGCTAGCTGAAACCTCAGAGAAGGGAAGATTCCCTTGAATCACCCAATGGCAATTCCTCCAAATGATTAGGGAACAACACTGACCCAACTCAACCCTCCTTGACTAGAAGCATGGCAGCTATGAGATCTGAAACTTTTTTTTTTTAAGAGAAGATTGGGATAAAGATACACAAACAAGCAGGGGTATTCTCAGGGTTCTGAGAAAGCCACTAGAGAACAAGATTACATGAATTTCTCACAGGTAAGTGTCTAATCAGGGAGCAATTTTCTTAATGATGTTTGAATGTGGGAGCAGAAAACAGCCTGAGTAACGAGAGTTTATAAGAAAGGGGCTTCCAAGAATTTCTGCAAGCCTCAATAACATTCCCAACAACACACACCAAATGTCAAGTGAGTCAAGAGGAGGGCTCTGGGAGGTTGTCTTTCAGAAAGCATCACTCAGCAGCAGCAAGATAAAGGCCAGGAAGCTGCTTCTTAGCTGGGGAAGGGGAGGAGGGAGACCTGTAAATTCTGAACATCAGTAATAAGTGGAGCACAAAGATTTTCAGCTGAGTTTCACTCACTGTGTATTCTGCATGTTTTTTCCCATACCATTTCATCCACTTTCTGAACTCTCTGTCCATCGTCTAGAAGAGGGAGGAAAAACAAAACCACCCATTAGGACATCTCGCAATACCAGTTATATGATAGTGAGAGAAGAGGCAACTCTGACAATGCTCACGGGCCTATAAGAGTTCTTTGCCATTAACACTTGAATGGGACTGCTGGAAAATCCTAGACACACATACTGAAGGTCTACCCTTCTAGTTCCCCTGGGGAAACTCCTTCACTTCACTGGGGCCAAGGTATCAAGGCTGACTTATTCTGTTCTCCCCTCTCCACGGAAGCCTTAAAGACACTTTGAGTTGACACTGCTCAGTAGTCTGCCAAGGATGGTGCTACATAATTCCAGAGCAAGCAGAAGGCAGTGAACATAGTCCTACCGGAGCCCAGCTAGCGAAGGGGCGTAAAGACAGGTCTGCTTGGGCGAACGAGAAAGCAGTAGTAGGCAAGCTTCTTTCAGTTACAATTGCCATTGCCTTGCAACACACTGCCAGCAGCTGGGGGGAAGGGAGGGTGCTTCGATCTATGACTAAAGAGACTAAGGTTACACAGGATGGCAGGCAGCTGTGGTTCAAACCCAGCTAGTTGGCAGTGGGTTTCCATTGCCAGACGCAGGAGAAAGGAGCTTCAGACCTTCACATCCAGACAGCAGTGCTGCTTCTAATTTGCCCCAGACTATTTTTCTGAAAGCTTACCCCTTCCCATAAACTGGGGGTTTGGAAGACCTGGTGTTTCTGCACTGTGGCAGTGAGGGTCAGTTATGCCTACTCACCCCATTTAAAACTAAAACGGACGTACACTGGGAAGAGCGAGAAAGAGTCACAATTTAAGACCTACTGAAACTGCAAAATTGGGTCCACATATTCAGGGCTCAGATTGGGAGGAAAGAAATGGTATTCAAGTTTCATCCACCATCCCAAGCTCCACTTACAGTCTCAGATCAGCTGGAGGTTTCTGATGTTATGTCAGCTGTGAAACATTTTGTGTTGACATTTGTGTTCCCATTAGGCTTCAGAGTTAACACACCCAATTAACAACAAGACAGTTCACACCACTCAGAAATATTGTTTCAATCTCCAGAGTCAAAAGACAGTGAAACATCAGTTCACATTTCAGAAGATTTTTTTCAAAACCACAGACTAGAAACTTAGGGTTTTTTCCCCCCTATT
Organism: Caretta caretta; assembly: GCF_965140235.1. Lineage (NCBI taxonomy): Eukaryota > Metazoa > Chordata > Testudines > Cheloniidae > Caretta > Caretta caretta. The sequence goes on along the minus strand of NC_134230.1, from coordinate 9,621,186 downwards.
TAAGTGAAAGCTTAAAAACTGCATAAAGCGATGTAGTAGCCAGAGAAATGTTACTATGGACAAATTCAACTACAAGCTCAATACAACCACCGACACAAAACATCTGTTGAGAAAAAAAGTGGGCCAATCTAAATGCACCAAGAAGCAGATAGGCTATTTCAGGGCAGATTCACACATTTTTAAATTGCAGCAGTTGTCAAGCCGATAATCTAACGGACAGCCATTTATAAGTGCAAGGATAACATGTGTGATAGACCCAAGCCAGTTGGGTACAGCAGAGTAGTAGAAGGCAGATATACTGGTCACTGGATAAGCATTTTTCTATTCCCTGACTGATCAGAACAAAGCCTGCTCCACGCTGTGGTGGACACATGACTCCAATTAGCCTGCAAAGAGTCAGTTGAAGCCATTAGACTAATGAGAACACCTGACTCCAATTAACCTGCAAAGAGTCAGGTGAGGCCGTTAAGCTAATGTGAACACCTGACTCTAATTAAGGCCCCTCTGATACAATAAAAGGGCTCACTCCTGTCAGGCTGAGGAGAGCCAGGGAGCCTGAGGAGAGGAAGTGCAGCTGAAGAGCTGGGTAATGAAGACACCCTCAAGCCACTGGAAAGGGAGCCCTAAGGTAAGGGTGAAGAAGGTGTTAAGAGAGGGAAGCAGGAGAACTGTGGGGAAGTGGTCCAGGGAAATGTAGCATCTCAAAGGTCTGTTGCCAACAGCTGCTGCCATTAGGGTCCCTGGGTTGGAACCCGGAGTAGAGGGCAGGCCCTGGTTCCCTCCAACTCTCCACTACAGAAACACCTTCTTGGAGGGGAAGACAGGACCCCGTCAGGACAGAAGGCTAACCTGTTCTGGAATAAGCCCATAGGGACAACGGAGATTGTGGGAGTTCTCTCACCAACCTCCTTGCTGGCTTATGATGAAAATGGCTCAGTAGGCTGTGACCCTTGCCTCTAGAGGGAGAAGGGCTATGCAGAGGGTCACAGTGAGCCTCGCGTAATCTGCCAGGAAGAGCGGAACACACTGAGACAAGGCCACACATGGTATACTTTATTCACCCAGTAAAGTCTTCAAATACAGTAACTCCTCGCTTAACATTGTAGTTATGTTCCTGAAAAATGTGACTAAGCGAAATGATGTTAAGCGAATCCAATTTCCCCATAAGAATTCATATAAATGGGGGGGAAAGGGGGTGTTAGGTTCCAGGGAAATTTTTTTCACCGGACAAAAAACTATATATACACACACACAGTATAAGTTTTAAACAAACAATTTAATACTGTACACAAGAATGATTGTGAAGCTTGGTTGAGGTGGTGAGGTAAAGGGTGGAAGAGGATGGGATATTTCTTAGGGGATGCCTTACTGCTAAATGATGAACTGGCATTCAGCTGATCCCTCACAGGTTAACACGTTGTTGTTAATGTAGCCTCACACTCTACAAGGCAGCAGGAATGGAGGAAGAGGAGCCAGCATGGCAGAGACACACACCCTGTGTGTTGGGGGGGGGGGGGAAGAAGAGGCGCATTGCCCCTTTAAATATGCTGACCCCACTCTAAGTACAATGCCTTTAAAAAAAAAAAAATCAGGAAGTGGAGACAGCAGCTGTGACCAGCAAAGCCTCTCCATCCTGAGCCCTGACCTGTCCCCACCCCGCTCTATATGGAGAAGTGGTAAGGGGTGAGGGGGACACCGTGACTTTAGCCCCCCTCCCCTGCACAGCAAGCAAGAGGCTCCCAGGAGCAGCTCCCAGGCAGAGGGCAGGAGCAGCACATGGCAGTGGGGAGAGGGACAGCTGAACTGCTGACAATTGGTAGCCTGCTGCAGGGCTGCCGCACAGGGAACTTAGGGGAGCTGATGTGGGGGCTGCTGGTCCACCCTGGTTCCAAGCCCCCACCAGCTCGCTGCAAGGGGCTGCTCTTCCTGCAAGCAGTGGACAAAGCAGGTGGCTGCCAAACAATGTTATAAGGGAGTATTACACAACTTTAAACGAGCATGTTCCCGAACGGATCAGCCAGGTAACAACGAAACAATGTTAACCGGGACGACTTTAAGTGAGGAGTTACTGTACTTGACACAGTGTTATTAAAAAGGGACACCATCAGGATTAGTACTCCCTAACAATTTATATTCTCTGCATACACTGGCAAAGTTCATGTAATTCTTTACTGCCTGCTGATCATTTACACTATGGCCCCTTCACACTGCTCTGTGTAAACGGTCCTTAACGTAGGTACTTCTGGAGTGGCGTAAAAGTGCCTTTGTATAAACAAAACTCTGGCCCTATATGTATTTTCTCTCACAAATAAGTGGTTTTTAACCAGTGATTACTACTAAATAAAGAGCCAGGAACCTAGCCTTTGTGAGCTGCTCTAAAATAAGTCAGAATACTCATGCAAGGAGGTGACAGAGAAAGATTTGGTAAAAGTGTTCCAGCTCAATATTTCCAAGGGATTACCATGAAGAGTAAGGACAAATTATTTCCTAGGCCCTTCTATGGCACTCATGATAGCATCAGACCCTTTTTACACATATATTTGAAAAGGAAGCTCTAAAGCTTATGTACACATTATTTAAGAAGCTAAAGTTGGTATTTGAAACAGACCAAAGTCCATTAGTTTGAACAAGGAGTTAAAGGTGTGAAGCTCTATGCAACCTACTGGAGGAAGTACAAAATTCTTACTGCAAGGCTTGACCAACTTTTATTGTTTGCTTGCAACTCATTTGGGTTCCATGTTTCCCTTGGAGTTGATTAACTTTGCAAGTCCCTATTGACATAGAATTAATGGAAGTGTAAAGAAAACTACTTGCCTAAGTATAATAGCCTTATTATGAGACATCGTCCTAAGTACTTCAATTGGGTGCATACTGAGCACTGCTATTAACTGAATGCTCCAGGGCAATCGATAGGTCTCAGTTACTCTGCAGCTCCAGCTATATTAACATATTTAATATCTAAACTCAATCGTTTAAGAGTTAGGGCTGCTAAAGAACATTCTTAGCATGATCCAGATTGCAGCTTTTTTAAAAAAAATTATGAGTTTCAGCCATTCTGTCTCCCACTACTCTGATCTTGCTCAACTCCTTCCTAGAGGCTTTCAACCCTACACAGCACTAGCCTCTGTGACACGCCCTTTCAAAGTCCCATTCCAGACCCGAGTGGGTCCTGAAATCCACAGCTTAGACAGTACGGTGTCTAGGTTAAACCTGCATCTTCCCTTTTGATTTTTGTTCCCTTTGTATAAGCTTCCCATCACTTCGCAGCCTCACTCCGCCTGGTTTTTTCTCAGGCCTGAACTAAGCTCTCTTCAGAGACCAGTTAATGATATTTCTGATCACTCAGTGAGCACTGCCACTGAGCAACAAGAAGCACATCCCACCCCTCCCCATATCATTTGCATCACTGCTGTGCTTCCAGCCCTTACTGACTTAAGGAGCCAGAGTGTCTAGGATTCAAACTCAGGATTCCCGCTTTGTAATACATAGCAGTTACCTGAAAGACATAAGATATTGAGCCAACCCTGGAATCAAACACTTACCATCTCATACTCCTTGAGACAGAACTCACCTCAGCATATTTGGCCGGAATATCAGCTTTCTCCACACCATAGTGATGTTTGCAGTTTGTGGCAGCAGCGACTTGAAGCACTACCTGACCCACACCTGCAGGTAGAGAAAGAGACAGTTATAGTAAAAAAGCCCCCCATACACAGGAGACTGCTTCTAAAACAAAGACCAAGATGTATGCAAGGATTTCACAACATGTGTCAATTCCCCATCCGAAAAGTATGGATAATGTATCTCTCCCTCTCACCTTTTGTATCGTCTATTCAGACTAAGCTCTTCAGGGAAGTGACTGTCTCTTTCTATAAGAATGTACAGTACCTAGCACAATAGGCATTCCCATAATACAAATAATATAGCACATTGATTGATAAACATATGACAATTTACATTACAACAAATAGCTCCAACTTCACAACAGTTACACCTCAATACCGGAGCCTATTTTCCACTAAAAAGACTTATGTCCTACAGGAAGTAAATATTGATGTTTTTTGTTTTTGCAAGAAAACCAAACAGCAGCTAGATAAATTTTGCAGTTCAAATCTCTCAGTGTAATGGAGAGAGCTGTAACAAAACATTTATATCTGATTTTCATTGAGATGGAAAACTAATACAAAAGTCTCAGCACATTGGGAAAAAAATGCTAATACACAAGACAGGAGTATTATTTTCTAGTACAATAAAAAAAAGATAATGATCAATACGCATCAAAGTAATTTCAGACGCAATTTGCTAAACTGCAAGACAAAACATTACTTAAAAATGTATGAACTTCCCATCACTCAGTCTCAATTGTGTTTGCATCAGAGACTGCTCCAGCAGTAATTAGCTGCCATTCCCACACCTTGTCTGTACTCATTACATCTCTTTGGCTTGTGGGGGAAAGAAAAAAAAATCACAGCTGAACCTCTGCTTGCACACCGGACCCAGATTTTGCCAAGTACACGGTAAATCTTTATAAGCTGTTGCAATCATTCTAGATTTATTTCTTACCGCAATTGATTACAACTCCCGATCAAACCATTTCTATATTCATTCTAATACGACGTTTATCGCTGTTTGTACTGGACTAATGTAAAATGCATTGTCTCACTAATGCATTTCTCACAGAATCATAGATGATCACAAGGGAAAGAGAAACATTCAAGCCAAGCAGATAGCACATTTGCACAGAACACACATTGTTGTTTTCCATTTCATTGACTGCCTGCAGGAAGTAGCACCAGTCATTGAGGAGGTGGGGCTCTTGCCATTAAATCATTATTGATACAATACCCACTTTGGTATAATGGGGAACCACCTACTGACAGTCCTGTATAATAAAAAATTGTATTATGGTACCACCTAGAAGCCCCATACAGGTTCTGGGCCCCATTTTGCTATGTGCCGTATAAACAGAGTAAAAGAACAGTTTACAATATGAATAAGAAGATGCAACTATTGAGTAACAAACGGAATGGGGGAGGATGAGGGAAGCAGTAAAAACTATATGCATTTACATGGGCCAAATAAAATATCAGAAGTCATTACTGCCCTTCTCTCATCAGAGACCACTTGTGGTTAAAGATACCACTTTTTTGCAACAGTTGTCCTAATTCCAATTTGAACAACTGTGTTCTGCCTTCCTAAAATTCCATTTCAACCAGACATAATATTGTTGGCTTCTAGTCTTAAATGGCTCGACAGAGTTACTGATAAAAAATGGCTGCAACATTTGACCAGCGGTTGTTACACCCTGTGGCAGATGAATGATTCCTATACATAGAGGTGTAGGAAAGGCACTAAAGTAAATGTTGGATATTGTGCTATTGCTACAATGGTATTCTAATCTACACTGTACACTATATTGCATTGACTAGAATGCTATGGAAATTCAGTCTCAACTCTGCCATCTATGTGCAAACTTTCATTGGTGTTAACAAGAGTTATGTGGGGAGGAGAAATCAGGATCCTTTATTCTTCTTCGAGTGCTGGTACACGTCAATTCCAATCACGTGTGCGCACGCTGTGTGCACGGTCGTCAGAAAGTTTTCCCTTAGCAGCTCCCACCTGGTCAGCTGCGGAGCCCCCTGGAGTGGCGCCTCCATGGCACTCAATATATAACCCTGCCGAAATGGCCCCCACTTCAGTTCCTTCTTACCGTCCATGATGTCCATTGGAACGGCGTTCACTTGCCTTCCAAGTGATTCCCTTAGTTTTCTTCTTTGGCCTGCAGTTTTAGTCTAGGATTCAATTAGCAGTTTAGTTTAGTGTATATAATTTGGGTTAGGCTGCAGGGACATCCCCTATCCCTTACCTCCCGTCAGCTGCAGGGCATGCCTCGGGCCCAAGGGTTTAAACTTTGTGGGACCTGCGGTAAGCCCATGCCTACGGGCGACCCCCAGGATGCGTGCCTGAAGTGTCTGGGGGAAGAGCACCAAACAGACAGGTGCAAAATCTTTCCACCCTATGACGAAAAGAAAGAGGGATTTCCATCTGAAACAACTTCTGATGGAGTCCGCTCTCCATCCACCGAGCACATCAGTGCAGAGCGCCCCGGCCTCGGTGCATGACACGGTACCAAAGACAGACTCTGATTCAAAAGACCCTCAGCACCGGCACTCCTCAGTACAGACAACCAGGCATGGCTCACACTCACCGGTGCCACACAAGTGGCACAAGACGACAGACGGGGTTGTTCCCCGGTGCCAAAGCCAGGACCAGGTGCAACCGCAATGCATCCTGCGAAGGAGCACTCAGTGCCCAAGGGTCCCTCCAGGGTAGCTCTGCCCCTAATTAAAACTATACAGAGCAATATCAAAATGCTGCAGCAGACCCCAGCAACAACCCCGCCTACGGCGGGGGGTGTTGAGTGCAAGTACTTTGTCCCATTCAAGTACTTGTTCTCGCACCTGCAGCCTTTCACCCTAGTAGTGACAGCCGTCATCAAAAAGGAGAGGCAGGGCCAGCAAGGACCAACTCCCAAATCCAAGGAGTCTAAAAGATTAGACCTTTTCGGTAGAAAGGTCTACTCAATGGGGGGCCTGCAGCAAATTATAGCAAACCAACAAGCAGACACAACTTCAACTCGTGGGACTCCATGTTGAAGTTCAAGGAGCAAATTCCATCAGACTCCAGGGCTGAATTCATGGCCATCATTGACGAAGGGAAGGCGGTGGCATGAACCTCTCTTCAAGCCTCCCTTGATGCGGCAGACTCTGCTACCCGCACCCTCTCATCGGGGTTAGCCATGAGAAGGGGTTCAGGGCTGCAGGCATCTGGGCCGCCCCTCAAAGTGCAGCAAACCCTTCAGGACCATCAGGACCCCTCTCATGAACAACTCCTTATCCATGAGGTGCAATAACTCCTCACCATAGGGGCAGTGGAGGAGGTTCCTCAGGAGCTAAGGGGCAAAGGATTGTACTCTCGTTATTTCCTAATCCCCAAGGCAAAGGAGGATCGCATATCTATTTTAGACCTGCAAGTCCTGGACTCAACCAGGACTCAACTCAAACTTCATGGCGAAGTTGAAGTTCCGCATGGTCTCCCTGAGCACGATCATCCCGCCCCTGGATCCAGGGGCTGGTACGCCACCTTCTACATGAAAGACGTGTACTTTCACATAGCCATTTGGCCTGAGCACAGACAGTTTCTACGGTTTGTGATCAACCACAAACATCATCAGTTCACTGTCTTCCCATTTGATCTATCAACAACGCCCTGAGTGTTCACAAAGTGTATGTCAGTAATAGCAGCCTTCCTCCCCAGAAGGCAGGTGGAGGTATATCCCTACCTCGACAACTGGCTAATACGGGGGCGCTCCAGGGAGCGGGTAGAATCTCAAGTCCGATTAACCAGATTCACTTTTGAGAGACTGGGACTCCTCCTCAACGTGAACAAGTCGAGCTTACCACCGACCAAAAGAATAGAATTCATTGGGGGAGGTGCTGGACTCGGTACAGGCAAGGGCGATCCGGCCAGAGATGTGATTCCAAGCCATAACTGACCCTCAGTTGGTGTGCGAGGAAGTCCCCTTCAACAGCCCACAACCCTCTCTGGCCCTAAGAACGGACGCATCAGCTCTGGGTTGGGGGGCTCATCTGGGAGATCTCCGAAAGCAAGGCCTATGGTCGCAGCACGAGCTCTCATTCAGTATCAATATCAAGGAGCTCAGAGTGGTGCAACAAGCCTGCCAGACCTTCCTGTCCCAACTACAAGGCCAGTGTGTGGCAGTGATTACCAGCACCACCACTGCCATGTTTTACATCAACAAACAGGGTGGAGCCTGTTCCTCCCCCCTATGTCAGGAAGCCCTCCAGCTATGGGAGTTGCGCACAGCCCACTCCATTCACCTGGAGGCATCATATCTCCTAGGAGTGCAGAACGAACTAGCAGATCACCTCAGCAGGTCGTTCCACAACAAGTGGTCCATCCATCCAGATGTCGTACATTCCATCTTCCATAGGTGGGGGTTTCCCCCGGTAGATCTGTTTGCCACCAGGAGCAATACAAAGTGCCCAACGTTCTGCTTCTTCTGGAAATAGCCCGGGTTCAATCTCCGACGCTTTCATGCTACCCTGGGGGGACCTCCTCGTATATGCCTTTCCACCGGTCGGACTCATACACAAGCTGCTGCTCAAGATCCGCAGAGACAAGACAGAAATAATTCTGTTGGTCCCAGGATGGCCACGCCAACAGTGGTACACTCCATACGCTTCTGGAGCCGTCTGTGGACACGGCGGTCCTGCTACTGCTTTTCTCAGATCTCAACACCCAGGACCACAGCCACCTTCACCCAGACCTCCAGTTCCTCCATCTCACAGCATGGAAGCTTCATGGTTAAACCCAATGGAGCTCCTGTGCTCGGAACTGGTCAGGCAGGTTCTGCTCAACAGCAGGAAACCATCCACCAGGGTCACTTCTCCGGCTAAGTGGAAGAGGTTCACTTGCTGGCATGCCCAGCATCATACACCTCCACTTCAGGCTCCTATATCACTCATCCTGGATTACCTCCTGCACCTGAAAAGGGCCATCCATCAGGTTATAACCTTGCTGCTATTTCAGCCTTCCACCAGGGAGAATTGGGGCGTTCCATGTTGACCAACCCTAGGGTAGGGCGTTTCCTCAAGGGCCTGGAAAAATTATATCCACAGACTCGATGACCTGTGCCTGCATGGGACTTCAATCTGGTCCTCTCCAGACTAATGAGGCCCCCTTTCGAACCACTGGCGACTCACTCCCTTCTGTATTTGTCGTGGAAGGTGGTATTCCTAGTCGCCATCACATCGGCTAGGAGGGTGTCCGAGTTAAAAGCACTAACCTCCGACCCACCGTACATGGTCTTTCACAAGGCCAAGGTGCAATTCAGGCCTCATCCAGCCTTCCTGCCCAAGGTGGTGTCCCAGCTTCATATTAGCCAAGACATTTTTCTACCAGTCTTCTATCCCAAGCCTCATACCAGTGCACAGGAGCAGAGGCTTCACTCACTGGATGTCTGGCGTGCACTAGCATTCTACATCAAGCATATTAAATCTTTCAGGTAATCTAATCAGCTGTTCATGGCGGTGGCAGACTGGATGAAAGGGCTCCCAGTCTCTTCCCAATGCATTTCTTCCTGGATCACAGACTGCATCCACACATGCTACGGGCTGACTAACGTCCTAGCCCCATCTATTACAGTATGTTCCACAAGGGCACAGGCCTCATCAGCAACTTTCCTGGCCCAGATTCCCATTCAGGAGATCTTCAGAGCGACAACCTGGTCATCGGTGCATACGTTTAACCACTCACTATGCTATCACCCAGCATTCCAAACATTTTGCAGCATTCGGCAGAGCAGTACTCCAGTCAGCAATTCCTTAACTCCGACCACACCTCCGTGTCACCTGATTGGAATCAACGTGAACAAGCCCTCGAAGAAAAACTGTTATTTACCTTCTCGTAACTATCGTTCTTCGAGATGTGTTGTTCACGTCCATTCCAATAAACATCCTCCTTCCCCTCTGTCGGAGTAGCCAGCAAGAAGGAACTGAAGGGGAGTCGGGTCAGCGGGCTTATTTGTTGAGTGCCATGAAGGTGCCACTACAGGCAGCTCCACAGCCGACCCGACAGGAGCTGCCAAGGGAAAACTCTGCAACGACTGTGCAAGCAGTGTGCACGCACCTGATTGGAATGGACCTCAACAACACATCTCAAGGAACAACAGTTATGAGAAGGTGAGTAACCATTTTTTTCCAGTGTATCCATCAACTGAAAACCAGTGCACAGAAAAGTGATCACAGAATTACGGTTGAGGCTACTGCATGCTAAACCATTCTTTTCAGATACTAATAAAGGTTCTTATTTTTCATATGCTTGGTCTTAGTCCAATATTAAGGTTTGGGATTCTATGGTGATAAATATCTGGTTTTGTTTTTGGTGGTGTTAGAGGCCAAGGAAAACAAAACATTTCACTACAGAAGCATTAGTCAGATGACACACTCCTCCATCTTGTTAGGCAAACAGCAAGATTGTGTGACTTCCAGATATGATCTCTTATTGTGACCTTACTGAACAAACACTTTCACACAACTGTGGTAAAGCAGTTATTTCTGTACAGCAAAGCACCATGCCTGACTAAACAGCATTTTAGATGCGTCTCATATTCTACTTAACTGGACACATAAAATATAGTTACCAGAGCGGGGGGAAGGAGGGGAGGGATAAATTCTGTCCCCTGTGAGTGGCTTGCTTTAATACCCTTAACTTGGAATTCCATTTAGTAGATATAAAATGGAAGTAAGGTTAGTAATTCTGCTGTATTTTCAGTGGGCAGGTTCCCATTTCCTTTGGTAGGATAAAGGATGACTGTTGAGAAAGCAAGAGGATATACACTTCATTTATTTCAACCTACAATTCTACATTAAAAAGGGGGAATTCTTATTACTCCTTTCCTGCTGGTAATCAGATTTGAGCAAATAAAACAAGATCATCTTACTCATCATATCTGCTCCACATCTGTGTTTGAGTCACATCTGGTTACTTAACTGACAAAAAGGTTTTTACTTTTGTTAAAACTGCTAACTGTAGCACAGATGCAGCTATGGAAGAGTGAGCTGGATTCTATACCGCCTCACAATAAACAGAAAATCTTTATTGCTGGTGATTGTGTCAGACAGAGAAAGAACCCACTTTATTTTCAGGTAGCAGGTGGAGTTTGCAGTTTTGACACTCAGGGGGGAAAAAAGTGTGATGCATGAACTTAAACTGGATCTAGAAGCCAGAAAGTATAAAATATGGACTCTGTTAATGGCACTTTTACACAATCATTTCAGATGCCAACCATACTTTAAAATGACTACATTTATCTCTGGTGACAAAAATGAAGTATTCTTAAATTAAGTTTCCTGAAGTATCAATCCTTCCTTCACGTGGGTGGGTGACATTTGGTGCCACATCCCACTGGCAATACAGGAAGGAAAGCATTTATCTGTCAGGAGTGCACAGCCAGATAGACAGTCTGTGGGGATGGGTTACTTTCTAAATGTAAAGTGACTGACATTTTTTTATTCAGCGGAGGAAAAAGCCTGGGCAGAGATAGAAAAGGGAAAACGAAGCAGTTTGTCACTTACCACTGCCCAAGTCAACAAACAAGTCATCCTCAGTCATTTTAATCTCATCAATCATTTGGGCCACTAGATCAAAGGAAGTCTCTCCATACACCTCTGGGGAAAAGGGCTCATAGTTGTTGAGTTTCTCTGGGTCTGTCACCGAGTGGTTATATACTTGCTGCAAGATGTGACGGAGGAGCCCATTGGAGGGACGAGTGTTCAGTTTCATGGGCTGGGTAGTTCCTTTCCACTAAGAGTGAGGAGCAGAAAGGGAATGTAAACAAGAAAAATACATCATGACATACCTACGTTTGCGGGTGGAAGGGCAACTGACACAAAGATAATCCACGTTCCTCCACCCCGTCTCTTGCATGGGTAAAACTGATCCAGTGTCCTTCCAAAAGCAGCAGCAAGACGTGCTAAAAGACTTCTGCAGCAATGCCGCTTGGGGAGGCTGGTTTGCTTTACTGTCTGTGTCACCTCACCCAATAGGTATTTTCGAAGACTGCATACTAGATACACGAGGGAAAACACATCTAAGATCTGCCTACATACTAGATGTAACTACTGCATTTCATTGCGCCATCAACATAAAGACGGGTTTATTTTCTTGCCATGAAGTGTAGCATGGGAGGAATCACGCTCAGAGGGAGTGGGAGAGAAAATTTAAGCTTCTGCTAGCCAATAATCTCACTCCTAAATAGAAGCTATTGATGTTTCTGAACTTCCTCTTGTCTTCCCCACTTTGGATTTTAAACGTCTGTAAGCTTTTTTCCCTGGGCATCTTTTCCATCTCCTTTTCCTGATAGTCACCTCTTTCCTATCTGATCCTCTGTTTGAGGGCTCAGTGCTGCTACCTCAGAGGCCAATTACCACTTCTGCTCCTTATGTCAGCTAGCCTGGGCTCCTACATTCAGCAGGGCACTGGCAGGACAGAGTGAAACTGACTAAATTCTCACTTCAGTGCGTGACTGTAAATGAAAAGTTTCAGAGTAACAGCCGTGTTAGTCTGTATTCACAAAAAGAAAAGGAGTACTTGTGGCACCTTAGAGACTAACCAATTGATTTGAGCATAAGCTTTCGTGATGAAGTGAGCTGTAGCTCATGAAAGCTTATGCTCAAATAAATTGGTTAGTCTCTAAGGTGCCACAAGTCCTCCTTTTCTTTTTGTAAATGAAATGTGAGTGCTGAAGAATTCCAACTTTTAAGCTATTAACAAAGACAAGATTAAAGTGGCCAGCATCTATGAATCAGGCAAATGATATGGAGATTTGTAGGTGCCAAAGTGGTGCAAAGTCTGGGAGAAGTTCTAACCTACTGGCCATATCTTTCTGAGGTCTATTTTGAATGCTCCCACAAAAGAAGATAACAGTCCCCAACATGTGTTTGATAGGTCAAAGTGCTTCATAAGGCCCCGAGATTGTGATTTTTGTAGAATAAGATGTAGTATTAAATTGGATGAGTGTTAAGTACAACGAGATACTACTGACAGAACGGGCATCTAAATTCCATAAATTAAGTAAAATTCTTATTATTAGATTACACTTACTGTGTTTCATTACCAGCCTTAAACTTGGGGTAAGAAAACCAAAGAAGTTGCCTATTATTAGAAATCTATTAAAATAGATTTCATTCCAGTTCTTCCTTAATAGTGATTGATCCTTTGGAACAGAACAGTTCTAAAATATAGCTTTACTGAACAGTAAGGGAATTCTTAATCTATGGATCATCGCCATGATACACAAGTTAATCTGGACTATTTAAGGAATCTTTAAGTCTCAATCCCCACACGCACAAGTAAACGTATATACATTAAATCCTCGTGAAATTTCTGATGAAAAAAGCTAGGTATGGTGCATGCAAAGGAACCCTTTTTCAAAGGTAACTCAACTATTTCAAATGTCGAAGCAAGAGTGCCAGCTGCACATTAGGGACTAAGAGCCTGCAAACCTGTATTTTAGAAAAATTAAGCCATTCTTATATAAAAGATATAAATTCAAATCCTCAAGTGCCAAGTTTTGGCCGAGAAAGCAAGGTTTAATAGACGACTTATTAACTCCCGAATGAATGGAAAAGCTGTAATGGTGCTGTTTAAGCAAACACACAACTGAGTGCTAAGAAAGTCAGCTCTTCTTAGTTGTCATTTTCAGTACATGAATTTGAAACCACTAGCCTGAATAAAGCCAACTAGATAGGCACCACAGCATAATAAAGGTAAATACATACCAACTGATGAATGCTATCAATGGCACGGTTGTATTTGTCACAAAGCCTCTGCATGCTTTCAAAGCTGGGAAAGGAGAAAAAGCGAAGTTTGCTAGTCAGTTAACAGTAAAGAGGGTCTTGAAATGCTCAGCTATGCACATTAAAGCAACACTGCCAAGGTTGGTAGGCACAACATTTGACCTACATTTTTTGAAGTGTACATACTGTAGCTGTAATTTTTTTTTTTTTTGCAACAATCATTAATTCTTTATGCAATTTTACACTTTTATAAATTTTCCTTAAATAAGAGACTTTAGCGGCCCAACGATTCATTAGACATTCTATACCTGGTATCCATGTGATGGAAAAAAAAAAGTTCTTTTAAAGAAACTGATTTCTACCTAGGGAGGTGGTGGACTCTCCTTCCTTGGAAGTTTTTAAGGTCAGGCTTGACAAAGCACTGGCTGGGATGATTTAGTTGGGGATTGGTCCTGCTTTGAGCAGGGGGTTGGACTAGATGACCTCCTGAGGTCCCTTCCAACCCTGATATTCTATGATTTTAACGTTCAGCTTCCAAAGACTTATTGTAATGAATGGGGAAAATTAAGTTATGGCGATAACTCGGTGCTATCTTACGTTTTTCCTTTCTGACCTATCAGGAATTCAAGCTGGAAATTCCCATGGGCCCTCTTAGCTTCCTCCCACTTCCCTACATGCAAAAAAATGTTTTAAGCACTACACTCGTAAAAAGAAAAGGAGGACTTGTGGCACCTTAGAGACTAACAAATTTATTTGAGCATAAGCTTTAGTGAGCTACAGCTCACTTCATCGGACGCATTCAGTGGATGACTTGTAAAGTAGTCTGCTTTGTTCCTTCCGGTGTCCACTATATCCAGCTATGAAGACAGTCAGACACTTATCCAGAGCTCAGTTCTATTCTGTTCTAACATGCAGTGTGCCATGTAATACAACTTCTTCAAAGTACAAACTTCATCCGCCAGACACCTGCTTTACAAGGAAAGCATACTGCTTGTTCTGTGGGTTAGTTGGGTTCACAGTTTAGCCAGGCACCTTAATTGCAGAGGCTGAGAGGATTACAGAATTATTTTGGGTCAAGGAGGTAAGGATACCTGCCAGGCCCACCGTCATTACATAACTAGATTCCAGAAAGCAGCAGCAGAAAAGCCAGTCCACAGAGTAATTGGGCATATCCCACATCTACCCCAAGACAGGAAGGGAGGAGGAAAGACAGAGGAGAAGGGAAGGAAGTTAACTTCTCATAAACTTGACTTCACTGCCACAACTAGCTAAGGCCTGGATACCCAACTTCAGCTACGAGAATAGCATAGCTGAAGTCAACGTATCTTAGATAGATCGACTTAGAATCACTTACTTCGCATCCTTGCGGCGCGAGATCAATGGCCACTGCTCCCCCATCGACTCCGCTTCCGCCTCTCGCCATGGTGGAGTTCCGGAGTCGACGGCAGAGCGATCGGCGATCGATTTATCACGTCTACACTAGACACAATAAACCGATCCCCGATAGATCGATCACTACCCCCCCCCCCCGATCCAGCGGGTAGTGTAGACGTGGCCTCTGACTCCTTATCTGAGAACACGGCTGCTTTGCACTCGCTTTGGGCTGCCAATTAACAGGTTTTAATTCCATGTTAATAAAAACAGGCAAGACTGAAAAATATTTTTACGAGTGTCTATTTGCATTTCCATAATGCACTGGTTTTCATTCCTAGTCTCTGCATTTGCAGCACTGCAGCCAATCTTCTAGGATTAACTTTTCAAATAATTCTCCCCCCCCACAAGGAAAATGAACTGATTAAACAGGATGACAGGTTTATGGCTTCTTTGAACAGCTTCTGAGAAATAAGTCAGGTGTGGTTGAGGACAGATGGTTTCTTCTCTTATTCAGTATCATTGCTGACAAAGTGAGGCTGCACACCTATACATACCCCACCAGTGCTACACAATTACTATATTACAATATCAGCATATAAACCATAGACCTGACATTAAGAGGTACTGAGCACTCACTACTCCTATTTAATTCCCTGGGAGGCTGGAGGGGCTAGTACGATGAGACCATATAAAATAAAAGGAATAATATAGCACCAAAGAGTGGTCCTTTTACATTGCAAAAGCCATCCAGGTGCTCAAAGAGTTAACGCTGAATTAGGACCTGATTCAGTTTCACCTGTCTCAATCCCACTCAGGAGACATGATCACTTTGTGGACACCGGTGTACTTAGATCTTTTCCATAAAAGAAATTCCATGGATTTTCATAAATCACAACTTGTCTGCAGGCAAGTGTCATCTCTATTTCCATTTTCAGTTAGTACAGTCAAATTGAGCCAAAAATATAGACTCTCTCAACTGTGTCCAAACGAACTTATTACAAACAAAAGAATTCCATAGGGTCAGATTCTGTCCCTCCCAATCTCTACCCACAGAGCAGACTGCAACACAACCCTGTCATGCCAGTCCATGTAGTAGGTGTTTTCACATAGTTCTGTGAATCAGGCACTGTTCCTGCTTCTCCAGAGACAAAGGCTGTAGGAACAGTTTGAGTTGAAACTAGTGTTGCCACTTGTATTTGATTCTGAATAGGAGAGGAGTGGGGAAAGTTAACCTTCCACAAACATGGAGAGAAAAATCAGTGGTGCCACGGGCAGCTCTGGCATAGTGTTTTCCAACACGAATTCTTAGTTACTACAAAAGCAGAAACTTCAATGCCATTCAGATTCCAAATGCTGGCTTTAGCCCAACAGCACAGATACAGATCATTGTTTCAGGGTGAGTAATTCCAACGTACACCAGCTCAGCTTTCTGCTATGTGAAGTTTCCAATTATGTCCTTAAATCCAGCAGCCGTTGCCAATACTCCTGTTACACATTTCCTACCAAAATAACTTTGTAGAGTCTGAAGCCAGTTCTAAAAGAAAACTTCAGCTCAGTTTGCAGTGTCTATAATTAGTTATTCTTAGACCAATTCACAACAAGCCATTTAGGCCTGCCCTTCTGGGGAAGGGGGAGTTCCTCTCACCTTTTTGTATCATAGTCAATTAAAACATAATTTTCCATAGCAAGCTTGAGATCTGGGATTTCTTCACAGACCCACCTGCAATGAGACAAGAATCAGAATACAATAGACCCCCAAATCTTTTACATTAGTGTTTAACGAGGCAGTTTTTATTTTTACTGAAGCAGCAATCCGCCTGGATTCTAGACAGACGTTCCTATAAATTAAAAACAGTGTTACAGAAAGCATGAAAGACTGCAATATTGTGAGAAGTGAAGTAGACATCACAAAATGCTAATTATGGGGCTGGAAGAGTTCTTATTCAACACAAGAGTGAATATGAAGTTAAGTGCCCATTACCACTGGCAGAACTATAAAGCTCTTGAATAGGCATGAACTCCATTTTGACTTCACAATGAAGAGACAAATATACTTAGTTGATGTAAAAATAAAAGCCACAGCTAATGCTAATCTAATGGGAAATGTGAAGCACAGAAACAATCATTCTGAAATGCATTTATTTTTTTAATAAGTTATGAACAACCACTTCCTTAGACAAAGCTACTTGTCTATCTTGCCACACGTAGATGCAAGTCATCTTCTGCAACCTGATGTCTGAAAATGCACAGCAGTCCTCAGCACAAATGAAACCTTCAAAGAGTTGATGTGAGAGGGCGCTTTCTCCCTCTACCAGTGCAGTATACTGTATTTCCACTTAAGTGGCCCAGCTTGAAATAGACTTGATAGTGGTTTTGATGTTTTTGTTGTTTGTTTTCTTAAAGGCATGTGGTTTTTTCAGGATTAATACAGCCCTGTATTCTGCTCCTATTAGAAATGGAAAACTGACGACCACTGCCAGGATATCTGACAAGCTAAATCTGGCAAAAGAAATACAGAGTTCTGCATTTCATTTCAAATGTGAAAAAGTTAATTATTTTCAAAGACAACTTAAAAACTAACAATGAGGGCCACAATCTGGATGGCAAGTCACTGGAGCGACAAAGTCTTTGTAAAGGGCCGGGGAAGTCACATCAGGAAAAAGGGTTTCACACCCTTTCCTTTCTAATCATCAAGCTGAGAAACAGTGATCTGAAGTATCACCCAAAATACAGAGTGCTCTGCAGAATACCATTGGGAACCACATTTTCTTTCCCTTAGGTCTTGATATTATGGACAGATTGATTCCTCGAATACTATATAGCATTTGTTTTGTTTTTTTCAAAAGAGCATCACCTCTATGCTTTGTGGCCCTATAAGGACTCCAACAATGATTTTGTGGGGTTCCATGTTTATCATTTCCACTTTGGTATCCAATTTGGTCAGCTTACTAGAAAGAAAGTTTCTGAAACTGCCATCATGACAACCACGGATCTGACAGTCAAGCTGAGTTCTTTCTGGCTCGTGGATCATCCTGGCTAAAAGAGTATGCAACTGACACTTAGGCTATGTCTACACTACAGCCTGTGTCAGCAAAACTTATGTCACTTCGGGGTGTGAATATTCCACCCCTCAAGCGACATGAGTTAGATGGACATAAGCTTTCGTGTGCACAGCACTAGGTCAGTGGGCGAGGTTTTCCCGCCGACATAACTTATACTGCTCACGGAGGTGGGTTTTCTATGACGATGGGAGAGTTCTCCCGTCGGCAGAGTGTGTCTTCACCACACGCACTGCAGCTGTATGTGTAGACATACCCTACGTTAATAGATTTACTGATAAAGATTCCAGGCTCTCTCCCCACATCTCTGTGTTGACTTTGCAGTGGAATTGATAGTAGCAAAAATACGCAACAAAAAAGAACCACATTTTAGACAAAGTCATAAGACATGATTGCATGTGTACAGGAAGCAGATCTGTTGATTAAAAGTGCCATTTCAGTAAAATCACTTTTCTCACTTTACTACGCTGAAAGGTGACCTGATTTTATTTTGAATAGGCTAAAAGTGTACAAAATGTCCCAAACAGCCAATGTGAGAGATGCGCATTTAGTATCCAAATGACTTAATCTTAAATCACTAATATTCCTCTTCTCATTGCTCTTTAGGACATTCAGCACCTTACAAAAAGGCATAATGGTAAGTATCTGTGAACTACATTTCTTTCTATTCTTCTAATGAAGACTCACCTCCTTAAAACCTCACTTTTTTTTATCTCTACAATTTTTTCCCCCGCAAACTAGGCCAGTGTGCAGCAAACAACTGTTCATATCACAACTTTTCAAGCCAGTGGTCAGCTCTACATCCTCCCACCTCACACCTCCATAGAACAGTTTACTAGCATAAGCAACAAGTATGCACTGTGGTTAATTTGGTACACGGGTAAGAATGATAGTTACAAACATATGTTAAGGCTCTGTATGCACTACAGAAATCCCCATTTTTATAATAAAGCTGTGAAACATGATTGTGGCCCAACTGCGATCTAGCAATGACTCTTCTTGCCATTGGCTGGTGTGCACACAGAAAGTACGAGTGCAGATGACTGCTACTCCAGCAGCCACTTTCAGTAGCGTAGCAGTTAAACCTGCTCAGAGCAAGTCAAACTGATGTGCTACTGAAAACAGATGTCAAGAGCCAGAGAGCTAGGGCTCCCAACCTTACTAATGTTACTACCGCTGAACTGCTGTCAGCAATGGCTGAAAAAGTTTCAGACAAGGCCTTTGTGGATTTAAAAAAAGAAATGTCAAGGAACAAGGCTAAACCACGGTCCCTTAACATGGATAACATTATTTTCTACCCACAAACGCAGGGGAAGTATGCTTGAAAACAATTTTAAAATCGGATTCTCTGTTGTGGATAAACAAAAAACCCAGTCATATTAGGGAGTGTTTCTGCTCAGCAACTTTTTCTCAAGGCTGCCAAAACCACAGTGCATATGAATTATTGCTGTGTCACAAACTGTGTGTGGCTGTAGTGGTGCCTGAAAACATTCAACCCTCTTACACTCGGCCTTCTTTCCAGTAGTATTTCAGCCACACCCTCCCACTGATGCAGCTCCACTATGCTCAGGCAGGCAGCACTCCTGACCCTTCCGAGTGCCAATGGCACTGCCCAGTTGTAGCCACAGTGGACTATTTTAAGAAATAAAAGTGAACAGCGTAAGCTTAAATCGGGCCAGAACCTAAGAAGAGACCGTAGATGGCGGTGGTGGTGTTTCGCTTGTTTGTTTGTTTAAGTTCCGAGCCTTATGCTTCCAAAGACTAAATTTTAAAATCCTCATTATAAAAAAACAAACAAACATAGAATTTGATACTGTTGTACAATTTCATTTAGAACAACCGCAGACTAGAACAGTTTGTTTCAGACTAAGATTAAATTGGGGGCATGGGGAGGAGAAGTTACTGCATCGCGTGAATTTACAGAGCTGTAATTCTGATTAGTGTCCAGGTTTAGTTCTGCTACAGCATAATTAGATTGCTATCTTCCCTTGTATTTGTTCCCCTCCCCTACACCTAATGTCTAATTTGAGACATACAGTAATACCAACATGGAAGAAAAGGTTCTGTCCAGTTCTGCATTGAACACTTACCGAATTGTCTCAATGATTTCATGAGCAGCATCATGGTGTTTGTCCTGAAATTAAAGGGGAGGGGGAAAAGAGAGAGAAGAGAAGCAGTTTCAGACAGACATCTGGAGAACACCATTCATATCAATCCCCAAAGATTACAGGACTCAACCTTCTAAAGTAGATTAGGAGTTAGAGAGGCAGGAGTCCTTAATTGCCACCCAGCGCAGTTAATATATTCAAAATGTACATTTCTTGAGAGACAACAAAGCTTCTTATACTTAAGAAAATAGGTTGTCTTGAGTTTCCACAGACCACTAAAAGGTTTTTAAAAAACCGCCCTTCCACTTATGTCACCTTCACTTCTTGAAAATAAGAAATGTTACAGTCAATACCCTTGGGGATTAGTGCGAGGTGTGTGTTTGAATGCAAGTTACATAACAAACAATAAGAATGGATATTAGTGATAAAAACTGATAACACCATATACCAGCTACATTGAGGCCTTTCTACCACTATAAAGCCATTGAAATTGTTCATTGTGTTACACATACACACACAGGATTGTGCGACACAAAGATTCTACTGGCATGTGTTTGGAATACCATATTACTTAGGTAAAGCCACAAGTGAGTTCTGCAGGTCTCATTCCATATGAGTGCCAATAAAACCCTTCTGCATGTGCCACATGTTACAGAAAAGTCTGTTTTAGGAAAATTATGGGAGGTTCTGAATATCTTATTGTATCCATCCTGCAAAGCCCAGAGCCATAGTTACCAAGAGTTCAACTATAAAGGGCTCAGAAGGAGACAGAGAAACCTCTAAAAATAACCCTAAGAGTCATAACTTTTTTTTTTTTTTTTTTAAATTAAAATGACTTTCCTGAGCAAAAAGCAAGCACTGAGCCTCCAAGGTCTGAATTTTCCATCCTGGGCCTCAGATAGGATAATTTTTGAAGGGCTTGTGGGTAGGAAATTCCACATTTGAGGAAAAGAGGAAACATTTAAATGCAAATGATAAAAAAAATGGGGGACGTTTGAAATTTTAGAAGTTGTCCAAGGGCAGACTGCAGGCAAAGTGATCAAAGACGCACGATAGAATGCATTTGTGACATAGCGATCACTTATACATATAGTATCTATATTATTTAGTCCGTATCGCCTGTATATGCACACACACAGCTAACAGACTTTTCCTCATTTCTGAATTCTCTCTCAGTGGTATGGAGGTTATACACAATCTAAATCCGTATTTCTCACAGCCAAATTTGGGGATACGTAGGTTTCCTATCATACATACCCAGTTTTAAATTTGGCTTCATAACATCAAGTCTTACTTTTAAAAACCAATTTCAGCATGTGGTAAAGGACAACTACTGCGGAAGCAAATCCACATGCCCTGCAACCTGTACACCCACAGGTAATATGTTAATTAGGTACTGGTTTGAACAGGAATCTGAGAGGACAATGAAAGGGGACAGAGATAAGGAAGGGCAAACATCTGTTAACCTACTGACTCAGGCACAGATATGAAAGAAACTATGCTCTCTAAACTGTCAGGAAGGGGGTTTATTTTTAGAATGTCAGAACTTAAGGCTGTAACTGTGAAGAGTCAAGCTGTCTGGGATCAGTAGTCTCAGGGCATGGCTACACTTGCAGATGTAGAGTGCTGTGAGTTAAACCCGCCTTTATACAGCGCAGCAGGGAAAGTGCTGCAGTCTGTCCACACTGACAGCTGCAAGCACACTGGCATGGCCATATTTGCGGCACTTGCAGCGGCATTGGGCACGGTGCATTGTGGGCAGCTATCCCACAGAGCACCTCTTCCCATTCTGGCACTGTGGCTTGTGGGAAGGGGGCGGGGAGTGCAGTGCATTCTGGATCCTGTCCCAACACCCCGTGATGCATCGCTTCGCATCCCAGCATTCCCTTTGATTCCATCCACAATTGGCACCATCTGTCAACAGTTTTTGTACTGTGCGCTGTCTTCCCTTTCGGTCTGCGGGAATGGAGCCCGAACTGCTGAGGAACATGCTGGCAAGTCTTGCCAGCGCGTCACGTTTGGCAGTCGAGTTATTCCTTAAGATCCAAAGAGACAGTGAGGACTCCGACGATATCGACTCGAGTAACGCAAACGACACGAGTTTGCTTGTGGCATTCAAGGACATGCTCACCACCGTCAAATGCCACTTTTGGGCTCAGGAAACAAGCACTGAGTGGTGGGATCACATCGTCATGCAAGTCTGGGATGACGAGCAGTGGCTGCAGAACTTTCCGATGAGAAAAGCCACTTTCATGGGACTGTGTGCTGAGCTCGCCTCCACCCTGCAGCGGAGGGACAAGAGATTAAGAGCTGCCCTGACGGTGAAGGAGCAGGTGGCTATTGCAATCTGGCAACTCCAGACAGCTACCAATCGGTCGTTAACCAGTTTGGAGTGGGGAAGTTGACCATTGGAATCCTGTTAATGCAAGTTTGCAGGGCCATTGATTGCATCCTGCTCAGAACCACCACGACTCCGGGTAACGTGCATGACATTATGGCTGGCTTTGCACAAATGGGTTTCCCTAACTGCGGAGGGGCGATAGATGGGACACACATTGCAATTCTGGCACCAGCCCACGTAGCCTCAGAGTACGTTAATCGGAAGGGATATTTCTCTATGGTTCTCCAGGTACTTGTGGATCACCGTGGGCGTTTCATTGACATTAATGCATGGTGGCCCGGAAAGGTGCATGACGCACTTATCTTTCATAACACTGGCCTTTTCAGGAAGCTGCAAGCCGGGACTTCTTTCCCCAGACCAGAAGATCACCATAGGGGAAGTTGAAATGCCCATTGTGATCCTTGGAGACCCCGCTTACCCTTTGATGCCGTGGCTCATTAAACCCTACATAGGGAGCCCTGACAGCAGCAAGGAGTGGTTGAACAACAAGCTGAGCTGGTGCAGAATGACTATGGAGTGTGCTTTTGGCCGTTTAAAGGGTCGCTGGTGCTCTCTGTATGGGAAGCTGGACCTAGCCTATAACAGCATCCCCGCGGTTATATCCGCATGCTGTACCCTCCATAACATTTGTGAAGGGAAAGGTGAAAGATTCACTCAGGCATGGAACTGGAGGTTCAACACCTAGAGACTGAATTTGAACAGCCAGAGACGAGGGCTATTAGAGGGGCCCAGCATGGAGCTGCAAGGATTAGGGATGCCTTGAGGGAGGAATTTGAGGCTGAAAGCCCACAGTAACGTCTGGTGTGGTGCCCTGCACTGATGAAGCGTGGTAGGAATCTGTGTTTGCTACATATGATACGCTGACTTGCAGTGCCTTTTTTCCTGGGCTACGGTTTCTTTTACTTTATGCAATAATAAAGAATGTTTTCAAAGCCAAAAAATCAATTTATTGAAAAGAAACACAACACAACTGCTTGGGAAACACAAAAGGCAAGGAGGTGAGATGGGGTGGGGTGGGGAAGGGAACAGTACAATCACAGATTTGCGTATGTCCTGTCTGGAGTGCTGTGCAATGCATGCTTCACTTCAGGATGGCTTCACTGCATAGTGATGGGCATTGAGGGCAGTGGGTAAGGGTTGTAGTTTTCAGGGCTGGTTGGGGGGGGAAGGGGCAGGCACGGTAGCGCTCTGCCTGCATGGCTACGAGTGCCTGGATCGAGTCCGCTTGGCTTTCCATGATGCTTATCAGCCACTCTGTGCTTTGGTGCCAGCGATCCGCATTCTGCTGGCGGACCCTCCTTTCACTCTCCCACCATTCCTGCACCTTTTTATTTTCATTAGGTTGAATGCTGCATGACTTCATGCAGCATGTCCTCTTCGCTTCTACGTGGCCTCTTCCTGATTCTTTGCAGCCTCTCGGCCGTTGATAACACGGACGGCTGAGATCTCAAGGTTGCATCTGTAAAGGCAAAATGCTACACTTAACAGAGGCGGCATTGTTCACACCAGACAGAGCAATGATTCCCCCGTATTCAAGGCCAAGCACAGTCTACACAATAGCATAATTTGCCTGTCCCAAAGCGAGCGCACATAACCCACGGGAGCCCCAAAATGGTGAGTAAGCACAGGCTCAAGCGTGACTAATTGTTTCACAGCTGTACTGTCCTCTGGGTTTCTGTGCCTTGAGAAGAGCCAACAGCGGCAGGGGGCCCCTATACTGAACACTGTCCCCATATTTTCCACAGGAGTTCGTCCTGGAAGAGATCTCGCTGCTGAGGGTGACCAGGGAAGCAAGGGAGGGTCTTCTACTGCAATGCGGCTTCCACCCTGGCCCATATGCAGCTTGCCTGTGTGTGGCAATGGTCCCCCCCATCACGGCACAGTGGCACGGACAAGTTAGCCCGACTGGGACAAGGACCACAGTGGCTCTCCCGAAAAACCTGCACAAGCGCATTGTCCAAGTTCTGGCTGAGACCTTTGAAGAGATCACTGAGGCCGATTGCCGCGATGTGAGAGAGCACCTCAACGCCCTATTCCGCATCTACGCATGCATGAGGCCCTAACCCTCCTCGCCCCAAGAGCCCTCACCAAATAACTTCCTTCCCAAAATAAAAGCCGCTTACCGGAAACCTCCTGTGGTGTTTGTCCTTCCCCAAGCACTGGCCGCCGCAACTGGCTACCTTCCTCCTGGCTTGAGAACAGCTCCTGGCTGCATTCCTCCGCCTCAGCACCCTCACTCCCACTTTGCTGCTCCTCCTCCTGCCTTGTTGCACTGGCCTCTGAGGTGTCTATGGTGATATTCGGCATGGAGGTGGGATCGCCCCCAAGTATCACATCCAGCTCTTCGTAAAAACCGCAGGTCGCAGGGGCAGCACTGGAGCGGCTGTTTGCCTCTTGGCCTTTGCAGTAGGTATTTCGCAGCTCCTTCACTTTAACCCTGCACTGCAGTGTGTCCCAATCATGGCCCCTTTCCAGCATGGCCCTTGATATCTGCCCGAAGGTATCGTAATTCCTATGGCTGGAGTGCGACTGGGACTGGACAGCTTCCTCCCCCCAAACACTGATGAGGTCCAGCACCTCGCCATTGCTCCATACTGGGGATTGCCTGGCGCGTGGAGGCATGGTCACCTGGAAAGATGCGCTGAGAGCACTCCACGCCTGGCTGAGCAAACAGGAAGGGGATTTTCAAAATTCCCAGAGAATTTAAAGGGCAGGTCTAACGGTTGGTCACCTGAGGGCAGGGCAGTAGAGTTCAAAGTGATGACCAGCGTGGCTACAACAGGCATCGTGGTACACTTCTGGAGGCTGATCACAGCGCACTAACGGACCAGGGCGTCCACACTGGCGCCGCGGCGCTCCAGCAGGGGGCGCAGCGAACGTTATTCCACTCGCCAAGGTGGAGACCAGCAGCACTGTAGCCATGGAGACAGAGCGCTCTACTCGCCTTGCCAGCGCGAACGGGTAGCGAGCTAGGGCGCCCAGGCCCCCTTTATTGCACTGTAACTCCCAAGTGTAGCCAAACCCTCAGATTCAGGCCACGTCTACACTTACAAGCTTAAAATATAGCTGTGCCACTGTAAGATCGCTCGCCATTTTATGCTGACAGGAGAGAGCACTCCCGTCAACATCATAAAACCAGCTCAACGAGTGGTGGTAGCTACCTCAGCGGCAGAGTGTCTCCTGCCAACACAGCGCTGTGTACATAAGCGCTTATGCCAGCAAAACCTGTGTCGCTCGGGGGGGGGGGGGGGTTCCACACCCCTGAGCAACAGAAGTTTTGCCGACCTAAGTGCTAGTGTAGACATGGCCTCAGATGTGAAAATCCTTGAACTTTCCAGGGATGGCAGCAGCCACAAAATACCTAAGGAGTAAAAACTAACAAGGAAACCAGAAACCAAGTAATTGGCTAAGCAGTGAAGTTTGACCTACTAACCACCATGTAGTCCTCTTTGTATGCTCTGTAACATGCCATAGCTCCACAGACAAAAATGCTCGTAACACACCACAGATGGTCACATTTGGATCATGCTTGCTCCAAGCAATGCTTCCCATCACATCATCTGCCACTGTCCCATTCTCAACTGGTGGAATGCCAGTGTGGATGGGAATCAAGAGTGTAACAGCCC
Source organism: Caretta caretta (assembly GCF_965140235.1). Taxonomy (NCBI): domain Eukaryota; kingdom Metazoa; phylum Chordata; order Testudines; family Cheloniidae; genus Caretta; species Caretta caretta. The sequence goes on along the minus strand of NC_134230.1, from coordinate 9,595,236 downwards.
CAACAGTGCAAATAAGTACCTCCGTAATTATGCTGCACACACCAGAGAACTCACTTGTGGGGCAAAACAACACAATCAATTTAGTAATTTACTTCATTCTGCTTCAATGGCATTGAAATTCAAAACAGAAGTTATTTTTAATCACATTCCTTGGTATTTCAAATGGATGGGATGAACTAACTATGGCTCTTAACTCCAAATAAAATCTTCTGGTTCAAGAAGAAAGCCACAAGAAGAAAGGGAGGGCAGCCATCTTCCACAGGGGAATTGCACTTCTTCTGCACACCAACTGGAGCTCTTATCCTTTGTGGTCTCCCACTGCCATTTTGCAGCTAATTTACCACAGAGGTAGAGAAAAGTCAACTTCCTAATCCAGAAGCTAGGAAGCCAATGCTGCTAAGTCTCCAGAACTCAGTCCCACCAGTCTAAAGTCATGATCCAGATGCAACAGCAACACCTCACCCTGTGAAAACCTTTGAGTGTTGCATGGACTCCAGGAGCGGGTGTATACAGACATTGCATAAATTAACAAAACTACTGGTTTCACTATCCTGTCCTTCGAGATTCTCATTTCCCCCACTCATATTTCCCTTAACTTTTCAACTCAGGCCACGTCTATACTAGGAGTGCTTTGCTGGTATAGCTACACCAGTATATACTATACCAGCAAAGTGTGCACACAGTTTACACTGGCCAAGCTGTGCTGCTACTCGTATAGATTATTCTGCAACCTCTAAACAAAACAATATATTGTGGTAAAAGCGTAGTTTTGCTAGTGTAACTGTCTACGTGTGGGGCTTCTGCCAACAGCAGTTCTGTCAGTTCGGGATCACACTTCTTCACAGCCCTGACCGACATAGCTGTGCCAGCAGAAGTCTGTAGCATACGTATAGCCTTAGAAATACCACGAATGGCAAGTTTAGTCTCTCTCGTAGATTTTTTTTCTTACAAATGTTTATGGGCTTGTCTATACACAAGAGTCATATCTTTTTAACCATATCAGTATAATTCAATCAGTTTAAAAAAAAATTCACACCTAGTGTGACCCTAGTTCCACCAGTATAAATTTATACATCTACCCGTAGAGCATATTCCAATATGGGAAGAAGAATATATACCAATTATATACCAACAGAAGCACATTTATACCAGTATAACTGGGTCCACACTTGAGGTTGTACTTTATGGGGGGGAGGGGGGAAAAAAGAAATCCACAGCCCTAACAGACAGTTATACTGGTACAAAAACTGCAAGTAGACCAGGACTATAGGACATTTTTGTTATCTATAGTTCAAATGCCCTGTAAAACCAGTTAGAAAATCTGCTTGTTAATAAAGTCAATTCCTTGTGCCTTCAGGTTAAAGTGCAGAAATCTCACTACACACACAAATCACACAACACAAAGCGTTTTCTACACAGGAAAGATATACTGGTACAACTTAAGGTGTGAATTAATACCAATATAACTCCACCCCGTTTAACATCCTGTATGCACACTCTTATTCAAGCATCAGAGGGCCTTTTTCAGTTTCGCTTATCACTTGGATTTAAACTAAACTGAAAAAAGTCATTCTCCCACTGGAATAAGTGTCCTCATGAGGGATCATACTGGTATAACTATATCATTTTAACTTGTAACATTATCTCTTTAATGTTGTCTAAACTACAAGTATCAAAAATAAAGATGCAGTCCACAACTGACAGCAAGTATCATTAACATCCAATGCCACTTTCATAACTAGTTTTTAACGTGTGTAAGTGTATTAACACACAGCTAGAAGTGATCCAAATTCTTTGCTGCAGAAATCGGACGAAAAACAAAACTCTTATTTTCATTGAAATGTTCCACACAAATTTGAGTTTTCAGACAAAATCTAAAGTTTTTCAGCCAAATTATTTTGATAGTATTTTCCGAGGAAAAACAAATATATTTTGCAAAAATAATTTGTTGAAGATACAATTTTGCACCAAAAAACAGTTTTGCTGGAAAATTTTCCAACCAGCCCTACTGAAGTCTCTCAGTACCAGTTCTTAGGATACTGGATTCCACACTCCATGTATCGTTCAAACATACTCACCCAAGCAAAAAGAGATTCAGATTTAAAGCCGAAGCAATGTCTCTTATCAGCACTATTATTTGTTTCAGAGTAACAGCCCTGTTAGTCTGTATTCGCAAAAAGAAAAGGAGTTCTTGTGGCACCTTAGAGACTAACCAATTTATTTGAGCATGAGCTTTCGTGAGCTACAGCTCACTTCATCGGATGCATACCGTGGAAACTGCAGCAGACTTTATATACACACAGAGAATATGAAACAATACCTCCTCCCACCCCACTGTCCTGCTGGTAATAGCTTATCTAAAGTGATCATCAGGTTGGGCCATTTCCAGCACAAATCCAGGTTTTCTGTGTATTATTGTAGTGCCTAGGAGTCCTAGCTGCAGCCAAGAAACCTACTGTGCTAGGCACTGTACAAACAGAGACCAAAAAGAGACAGCCCTTTCCCTAATGGGAGTAGCTACTGCTAGGGCCTCAAAGCAGTAAGCAACTGCAGCCCACAGGCTGTAATACCTTCTTAATCACAGCAAGAATGGCATTTAGACCATTTTAAAACATATCAACTTGTAGGTTCAAGTCAAAGTTATATCAATACAGTTTGTTTAATTTAATATTGTTTTGCCAAGTTTTAAAGAATATTAGAGGCTACAGTTGCATAGCTTCAGATTTCAAAATTATCCTATTAAGGATCAACTGATCTCTGCAGACATGTAAAGCATACAATTTAAAATGTCACGTACATCCATCAGTGATAATATTCCTCTATAGTTCCAGTGTTCTTTACACCAGAAAACGGCAAGAGGTCAACACTGGAGAAGTTTAAATAAAACAGGTTTCCTGCTCTTCAACTGGGGCGGGGGGGGGGACCACTTCCATATCAAACAGAGGTTTTTTTATTATGACAGTAACATGTACACACTGTGCATAATTTGAAAGCCTAATTATGCCCCGGTACATGTACTGTTGGCCATAATAGGAGCCCTGCATGAGCATCTGAAGGCAGAATTAGTCCCTATTAATTTACCTAAAATCCTTTTTTTAAAAAGTATCACTTGAACGAAGAAAAGGAGCATCAGTGAAAAGAACTCAGTATTCCATAAGCATGGCTGCTCCTTCCGATATGCTTCAGAAGTCAATCTGTCTCAAGTGCTTTGAAAAAGAAAATCATTTGGTCACTTAGTACTTATACAGGACCTCAAAGCACTCCACAATATCATGGGTTTGGATTTTCAAAGTAGGTGGCCAGTCAACGCTGGGTACTTTGGAAAATACCAGCCCTACATATCTATACTTGAAAAGGTTTGCCAGTATACATATACACCAGTACAATTAAACCAGCAAGCCCAGTGGAAATGCAGCTGATACCAGCGGATTATTTTCTGCTGTTAAACCAGTTCCCCAGAGTATCCAATGAAAGTCCTTTTGTGCAAGTCTACACTAGAGCAATACAGCGGCACAGTTCCAGTGCTGCAGCTGCACCACTGTAGCATTAGAATCATAGAAGATCAGGGTTGGAAGGGACCTCAGGAGGTCACCGAGTCCAACCCCCTGCTCAAAGCAGGACCCACCCCATTTGTAGTGTAGACATACCATGAGGGAGATAAAGAATTACCCCTTTTTAAAAGATGAGGGAACACACTCAGGGTATGTCTACACTACAGCTCTGCAGCTGTGCCATGGTAGCACCATAGCATAGATGCTTCCTACACTAACAGTAGTTAATGCACCTCTCGGAAGAAAACTTCCATCGACTCAGCTGCATCTACAGTGGGGGTTAGGTTGACCTAACTATGGTGCTCAAGACGCAACATTTTTCACAGCTCTGAGCAACGCCGACATATCTATCTAATTTTCAAGTGTAGACCAGACCTCAGGAAAAGAAAGTGAGTTGCCCAAGTCGGCACTGAGATCTTGTCTCTATACAAATTGCAACAATTGAATTAAATGTGTGATTTTAAACTGATTTAGTTGAACTAGTGCAAAACCAGTTTAATGGGTAAACTCAAGTAAACAAACTGGTTTATTCTGATTTTGTTTGACTCCTTATTGAGTTAAGATAACATTAATAGAATCAAAAAGAAAAGGAGTACTTGTGGCACCTTAGAGACTAACCAATTTATTTGAGCATGAGCTTTCGTGAGCTACAGCTCACTTCATCAGATGTTTACCGTGGAAACTGCAGCAGACTTTATATATACACAGAGAATATGAAACAATACCTCCTCCCACCCCACTGTCCTGCTGGTAATAGCTTATCTAAAGTGATCAACAGGTGGGCCATTTCCAGCACAAATCCAGGTTTTCTCACTCTCCACCCCCCCACACAAATTCACTCTCCTGCTGGTGCTAGCCCATCCAAAGTGACAACTCTTTACATAATCAAGTCGGGCTATTTCCTGCATAGATCCAGGTTTTCTCACATCCCCCCCACCCCCATACACACACAAACTCACTCTCCTGCTGGTAATAGCTCATCAAAACTGACCACTCTCCAAGTTTAAATCCAAGTTAAACCAGAACATCTGGGGGGGGGGGTAGGAAAAAACAAGAGGAAACAGGCTACCTTGCATAATGACTTAGCCACTCCCAGTCTCTATTTAAGCCTAAATTAATAGTATCCAATTTGCAAATGAATTCCAATTCAGCAGTTTCTCGCTGGAGTCTGGATTTGAAGTTTTTTTGTTTTAAGATAGCGACCTTCATGTCTGTGATTGCGTGACCAGAGAGATTGAAGTGTTCTCCGACTGGTTTATGAATGTTATAATTCTTGACATCTGATTTGTGTCCATTTATTCTTTTACGTAGAGACTGTCCAGTTTGACCAATGTACATGGCAGAGGGGCATTGTTGGCACATGATGGCATATATCACATCGGTGGATGTGCAGGTGAACGAGCCTCTGATAGTGTGGCTGATGTTATTAGGCCCTGTGATGGTGTCCCCTGAATAGATATGTGGGCACAATTGGCAACGGGCTTTGTTGCAAGGATAAGTTCCTGGGTTAGTGGTTCTGTTGTGTGGTATGTGGTTGTTGGTGAGTATTTGCTTCAGGTTGCGGGGCTGTCTGTAGGCAAGGACTGGCCTGTCTCCCAAGACTTGTGAGGGGGTTGGGTCATCCTTTAGGATAGGTTGTAGATCCTTAATAATGCGTTGGAGGGGTTTTAGTTGGGGGCTGAAGGTGACCGCCAGTGGCGTTCTGTTATTTTCTTTGTTAGGCCTGTCCTGTAGTAGGTAACTTCTGGGAACTCTTCTGGCTCTATCAATCTGTTTCTTTACTTCTGCAGGTGGGTATTGTAGTTGTAAGAAAGCTTGACAGAGATCTTGTAGGTGTTTGTCTCTGTCTGAGGGGTTGGAGCAAATGCGGTTGTATCGCAGAGCTTGGCTGTAGACGATGGATCGTGTGGTGTGGTCAGGGTGAAAGCTGGAGGCATGCAGGTAGGAATAGCGGTCAGTAGGTTTCCGGTATAGGGTGGTGTTTATGTGGCCATTGTTTATTAGCACAGTAGTGTCCAGGAAGTGGATCTCTTGTGTGGACTGGACCAGGCTGAGGTTGGTGGTGGGATGGAAATTGTTGAAATCATGGTGGAATTCCTCAAGGGCTTCCTTTCCATGGGTCCAGATGATGAAGATGTCATCAATATAGCGCAAGTAGAGTAGGGGCTTTAGGGGACGAGAGCTGAGGAAGCGTTGTTCTAAATCAGCCATAAAAATGTTGGCATACTGTGGGGCCATGCGGGTACCCATAGCAGTGCCGCTGATCTGAAGGTATACATTGTCCCCAAATGTGAAATAGTTATGGGTAAGGACAAAGTCACAAAGTTCAGCCACCAGGTTAGCCGTGACATTATCGGGGATAGTGTTCTTGACGGCTTGTAGTCCATCTTTGTGTGGAATGTTGGTGTAGAGGGCTTCTACATCCATAGTAGCCAGGATGGTGTTATCAGGAAGATCACCGATGGATTGAAGTTTCCTCAGGAAGTCAGTGGTGTCTCGAAGGTAGCTGGGAGTGCTGGTAGCGTAGGGCCTGAGGAGGGAGTCTACATAGCCAGACAATCCTGCTGTCAGGGTGCCAATGCCTGAGATGATGGGGCGCCCAGGATTTCCAGGTTTATGGATCTTGGGTAGTAGATAGAATATCCCAGGTCGGGGTTCCAGGGGTGTGTCTGTGCGGATTTGATCTTGTGCCTTTTCAGGAAGTTTCTTGAGCAAATGCTGTAGTTGCTTTTGGTAACTCTCAGTGGGATCATAGGGTAATGGCTTGTAGAAACTCGTGTTGGAGAGCTGCCGAGCAGCCTCTTGTTCATATTCCGACCTATTCATGATGACAACAGCACCTCCTTTGTCAGCCTTTTTGATTATGATGTCAGAGTTGTTTCTGAGGCTGTGGATGGCATTGCGTTCCGCATGGCTGAGGTTATGGGGCAAGTGATGCTGCTTTTCCACAATTTCAGCCCGTGCACTTAAAACAAAAAAACTTCAAATCCAGACTCCAGCGAGAAACTGCTGAATTGGAATTCATTTGCAAATTGGATACTATTAATTTAGGCTTAAATAGAGACTGGGAGTGGCTAAGTCATTATGCAAGGTAGCCTGTTTCCTCTTGTTTTTTCCTACCCCCCCCCCCCAGATGTTCTGGTTTAACTTGGATTTAAACTTGGAGAGTGGTCAGTTTGATGAGCTATTACCAGCAGGAGAGTGAGTTTGTGTGTGTATGGGGGTGGGGGGGATGTGAGAAAACCTGGATCTATGCAGGAAATAGCCCGACTTGATTATGTAAAGAGTTGTCACTTTGGATGGGCTAGCACCAGCAGGAGAGTGAATTTGTGTGGGGGGGTGGAGGGTGAGAAAACCTGGATTTGTGCTGGAAATGGCCCACCTGTTGATCACTTTAGATAAGCTATTACCAGCAGGACAGTGGGGTGGGAGGAGGTATTGTTTCATATTCTCTGTGTGTATATAAAGTCTGCTGCAGTTTCCACGGTAAACATCTGATGAAGTGAGCTGTAGCTCACGAAAGCTCATGCTCAAATAAATTGGTTAGTCTCTAAGGTGCCACAAGTACTCCTTTTCTTTTTGCGAATACAGACTAACACGGCTGTTCCTCTGAAACCTGTCATTAATAGAATCCTGGTTTAAAATGAATCAAATAGCCTCACCGTTTTGAAGCCGTTTTTAAATTTAATTAAAATTAAATCATGCAACTCTGAATATGAACAAGGCCTAAGCAAGTGTCAGAGCTGGGACTAGAACATTGGTCTAAATCTCATGCTCCACTCCCTTTCCTTCTTGTTATCGGAACTGCTTGTTGTGATTAGAGCATACTTTTATTTCTTATATTGCCTGAAAAGTTTGAGCATTTTCTCTTAAGAAGTTCTTTGTGACTGTCATTCTAGGAAAACCAAACTTTTAAGGGCAATCTTCATCTCTGTTTCTCATTCTCTAGACTAGGAGTAGCAGATATTAAGGATTAATCATGTTTATTACTGTAGTACGTAGGAATCAACCAAGGATCGGGCCCCACTGGACTAAGCACTGTTCAAACTCAGTAGCAGACACTACTACTAGACAGCAGTAGACAGATAGCCTTTCACCTATGTTTTTGTTTTTTAATACAGTAGCAATTTCCAATGAAAATAACTGAATTAGAAGCCTATAATATCAGACTGAACTCTCAAACTTTGACAGTTTATTACAACACTTTTGCTGCACTCTACCCAGTTATTATGAAGGCCAGTGGTGCAATACTGAATAGAAAGTACTACATAACCTTCTCTAAACATTTTCCCTCCATTTACACTGTTTTGCTTTAGTGCTCTTTAAAGTAACCTTCCCATATTAAATCTTAAAGGTGATACCTAGAAATAATTCTGAGGTCCAGCATGATAGTGTTGCATCGCAGACACCCAGGTATGTTGGGGAGGGGGGAAGAGTTATTTTCATGATGAAAAGGTTCTTAATGTAAAGTGAATCTCAAAAAGCTATTTCTTAAATTTGTGAATGTGTCACTTTAGTCATTTTTCCCACAAACAAGCACAGCATGTTCAATTAAAATGTTTTGCTGGCAGTGCCTGAAGTGAGAAACCACATCCTAGCACTCTTCCAGATGCATGTCCTTTTATATTTAGTTCATTCTCATATAACTGTCCTGCAGTCTATATTTGTAGCAAGTTTCATGAGGGCTATGTTTTCTAAAGCTTAAGATAGCATAAATACCCATTTACCTATTCTCCCCTATCTGTAAAATGAGGATAATACTTGTGAGTTTAGTCACTGTCTGTACAGTGCTTTAAATACACTATGCCCTGTGTAAGGGTTCTACGGGGTATTTTGAAGTATAAGCAGGAGATAGATTTTCAGGATGCCAAACCACCCCCATTGGAAAAATCCGAGGATGGGCACACACAAATAAGTGGGACTGAGGAGGTGGTCTTACAGATATCACCTTGATCTTCCATAGCACTTTTAATCAGCACATCTCAAAGCACTTTACAAAGAAGTCAGTACACCCCCATTTTACATATGGGGAAACTGAGGCAAAGAGAGGGACTGTGACTTGCCCAAGATGATTCAGCAAGCCAATGGAAGATCCAGGAATAGAACCCAGGACACCTTAGTCCCTTTTCAGTATTCTAGCAACTAGGACACACATCCTCCCCAAAGAAAGGTGTCCAAAGCCTAGTTTCAGAATTGTGCAAGAGAGATGCCCAAGACAATCTGGGCACATGCAAGCTAGTTGTGGTCAGGCATTTGCAAACCAGGAGGAAGAGGTCTCTCATGAGCCCTTCAACAACTACTAGGTCAATCAGTACAACTCAAAGGAATCAGCAGCTGATGCAAACTGATTAAAAAAATGCTTGTTCTGTTCTATGTTGCCACTGTCTCGGTCACCTCCCTCATGGCAGAAGCTGGCCTTACTTTGGAAAACACTCCTCTCCTGGCCACAAAATCACAGCAGTTCAGGCTCTCCCAACCGCTTAGCCAGCCTCAGAATACCGCTGAGCTCCTCATGCTTTGATAAAGGTATTTTGATTGCAAAGGGCCAATCTGCATATTAGCAAAAACACGGCCCAGCTGGCCACAATGGTGGGCACACCATCAAGGGGTGCATACACCCTTGTGGTCACCTACAGACAAGGTTGCTTAGCAGCAACATCACAAAGGTGGGACAAGAAAAACAGCCTATTTTGCTCATTGAAATAAAGTGATTAGTGGCTCAAGTGTGTCTTTAATATCCCCCAGGTTTCTTCCATCTGTGCTCAAGTGGAAAGGTTTTCTGTAGATCCGAAAGGGGTGTCAATATGGTGCTACTCTGAGCTATGGCTACCCCAGAGGGATAGAAAAGGGAAGGAGAGTGTGCCACATTATTGTGTGGCATTCAGATGCTCTCTTTCAAAACCCAGTGCTAAACGTGCAGTCAAAATCTGTGTACATCCTGATTTGGAACATACAAAGTTTTAGCCTATTTTTCAGCCTGCCCAGGCAGACATGCAGCTAAGTCTTTGAAAACAGGACTCATTCTGGATACAAACATCTACAGACAATGGTGAAAGTCTGAAATCCCATGTAAGAAGCATTTCCAGCTATGACAGGGAAAAGGGAAAGAGACACTGTTTGGGGAGGGAACCGAATGAATTGAGAAGTCTCAAGAACTCCAGTGCAGCTAGCAACTATCTCGAGTGTCACTCTCAGAAGTTTCAGGCCCTTTGGCATGTTCGCTACCAATTTTTGGTGAGCTCATACTCACATGCCTCAGGACCCTCTGAATACAAAGTGAAGAGAAAGCTAAAGTCATATCTGTGTAATATTTCATACTGCAGGGCTAGACATATTAATATCATCAGCCTTCAGCTGAGAGTAGCGTGGTGTCATTTATTTTCCAGTGTAGCAATTGGAATACAATACTTCCCTTACACATTGGAGCAAGAAACCTCCTCTGAATTGCCTTGCAACTGAGGTTTCCTTACACCAAGGAGGAGGTATAAAGCAAAAGACATCTCTAGACTCCCTTCAGCAGGCAATGTGCCCCTATTCTCTTTATCTTCATTAAATCAAAGAGCTACAGCTCAAAGATTATTGCTCACATGGCAAGGTCATAAACCACAATGAAGGCTCCAATCAAAGCTTCAAGTAATTTATAGCACTACTCACAGCTGGCCAGAAGACATCACGTAAAACCTGCAGTGCATTAATGCCTTCTTAAGGGACAAAAAGAAAAAAAAAGGGGGGAGGGGGGTTGCTAAAGAAAAAAAAAAAAAAAACGGGAGTTTGGGGCCAAGATCTAACCTATACTGAAATTATGATAAATTAATGGGGAAAATATGCTCAATTAGAGGTTCCAAAACTGGTATGGGACCCAAATAAATATTATGGGTAGGAGTGATAGATATAGATTGCAGAACTGTTGGATCATATAGCGCTGGCTCCTCCTTGTTTCCACCTGCTACACTGTACTAAGACAGCTAAAAAGCATTAAATATTTTTACATCTCCACATAAGCAATTGCTGTAGCTGCCTCAGGAACATGTTGCAAACGCAAGGAGAGGTGGTTCATGTGATAGCAAATTGGAAGGGAAGCAACCAATGTAGCTGCACCACTGTAAGTTCTTTAACATAGCTGCTCTAAACTGACAGGAGAGAGCTCTTCCATCGGCTTAACTACTCCAGCCCCCATGAGTGGCAGAAGCTACGTCAGCCGGAAAAGTTCTCCCACCAACATAGCACTGTCCACACCGGTGCTTACACCAGTATAACTTACGTTGCTCAGAGGGGTGGATTTATTCATCCCCAAGTGACATAACTTATTCCTAACGTAATTGGGCATAAACTTTCGTGGACATAAGGTATGTTACCTGCTCCTGTATTTTCCATTCCATGCATCTGATGAATTGGGTTCTAGCCTATGAAAGCATATGCCCAAATAAATTTGTTAGTCTTTAAGGTGCCACAAGGACTCCCCGTTGTTTTTGCTGATACAGATTAACACGGCTACCATATAGAAACCTATAACTTATTCCAGCGTAACTTGTAGTGTAAACAGAGCCTGAGGCCATGTCTACATGAGAAAGCTGCACTGGTATAACTCAATCTGTAAATTTATACCAGTGTGTGTAGGCCTCATCGACACATTATTTTGGTAGAAAATTGTACCCCTAACCAAAGTAGTCACACAGTACAAAAATAGTTATAACCAGTACAACCCCTAGTGTGAACACAATTACATCAGTATAAACGTGGCTTATACTGGGATAGCTTGTTCTCCTTCCCATGCAGCACCGATTTTCAACATATGGTCCGCGGAGCCCTGGGGGTCCACAGTCTAAGATTCAAAAAAGGTCTGCACCGCCATTCGAAATATTTGAGATTGCCACAAATGAAAAAAGGTTGAAAACCAATGCCATGTGGGAATAAAATTATACCAGTAAAACTGTGTCCACAGTAAGAAGGATGGGACTAGTGTAGTTAAAGTGGTACAACTTGTGTGTTTAGATAAACACATAGTTTGGATATGGACACTCTTATTCTGGTATAAAAATGACTTTTTGGTTTAAGTCAAGTCAGTTGGGAAAAGGTTTAAATTAAACTGAAAAACCAATCTGTGTCCACACAGGTGATTGCCAAAATCTTCTCATTGCCAGAACTTCTCTCTCTATGTAGGACCTAAGCAAACGGAATGTTCTGCATGTGTTACTCCTGATACAAATGAGCCCTTAGTCCCAAAACCATACTAATAGCTTGAACATAAATAAATCCAAGTCATGTTAATTTCAAGTTCCATTAGGAGCAGAAATGGGGAAAGGAGTAATCAAAAAGGACAAAATTAGAAGATAAGGACATTTTCTTTCAAAATTCTGAGACAATATTGAGACACCAAGGGCATGAGTCATAAAAGAACTTTTCGTGTGTTTAACATTAAGGAGTTTCAGAACTGTGCAATGGGTTAACAGAATTTGCCTACCAAATGCATTCCAATGAATTCAGCATCTTTTGGTGACAAAGAGTTCCCAAGAGAATAAACCCTTTACTGACTTTCAATGAAAAGCAACCATTAAACATTTCCGGAGAAGTGGGATGGCCTTCAAGAGTCACAGAGGCCCTTCGGATTTGAACATACCACTATCTAGAAGAATGTTAATAGCAATTTTTTTTTCATGTTTTTAAAGAGACAGAAACTGCATTTCATTTACTTTGAACCCAACTATAAAATTTATACATGTTTTCTAATAGGAGGAGGAAATTCTGTTCACCACGTAAGTTTTATTTATGTACACACACCCACACACCATTACCTATTTATTCTGTTGCTGATTCGGTACCTTACACGGTCTGATTTAAAATTTTAGGAAGTTTTTTCATTTATTCCAAGATGGAAATACCATAACTATCTGAGGCTACCTCCTACTTATTACAGTGATGGACACATCAGAAATGCTGGAATACAAATCTATATTCCTTACAGAGTCTCAAGGTCAGAGAAGAACAATGTTTCTGAGGGTTGAGACAAATAACAACAACAACAACAACAACAACTGATCTGCAACTACAATGAGTTTCAACTTGTTGCGCTGCCACAGACTTCGTACTGCGTACAGCGCTCATGAGACCGTCAAAAGCTCTCAAAGACCAGATTAATTTTACAGGCTGGTAAATAGTGTCATTACAACTCTGTAATATCTGAAGATATTCCTAATTTAAAGGCAAAAATTAAATCAAAGGCTAAGCACTTCCAACGTGTTTATTCCATGTCATGAAGATTCACTGAAAACAGTAAAATCCTGGCTCCACAGAAGTCAACGGCAAAACTCCCATTAATTTCACTGGTAACAGAATTTTACCCTAAACTATCAAAATCTTGCCTGAACACTTTTCACACCAAAGGGCTTTACAAATCGATGTCCAAACTAGAAGGAACACCTCCCATAACACTGAAATGCATCCACATCTGGACTAGCAGGAAGCAGCTATTTGACAGTGCATACTACAAGAACACTACACAACAGTTAAGGGCAGTTTTTAAACTTTGTATCTAAAAAGGGATACCTGACAGTGCTAAAAAGGTTGGATTGTCTCTTCACTATAGAGCTCCCAATGCTGCTACCAACAATGGAGCTACACGTGATTAACAACAGAAGTTTTCTGAACGTTTCTTTTTAGTGTAGGCAGATTCTAACAATATATTTGGGATATTAAATGGAAGAAGCTGTTTCAGAACTTTCCAAGGCTTTTCTCTTTACACCACTGATTATTTCAGCAATCAACACTTAATTATCTTCATTAGTTCCCTAGCCTGACACCAAAACATCCTTTGTTTATAGCTTCCTCAAAAAGTCACTCATGAAACTGGGACAAAAAAAAAAAACACACTACAGAGCAGAAACCATCTTTGTTATTCATAGTTCTGATATCTATGAAAATTCATAATTTAGATTTCCTGTTGTAAAACATAACTTGCCTTCCTCCTATATCCTAAAAATAGCAACTACTCCTTAATTCTCTAATGTCTGCATTTCTATACTATATATGATAATGGAATTAAACACATTGCTGGCTAGTTGAATAAAACGTAGTTAAATACTCATTAAACTGCTTCATACACTAAACATCTTCCACTAGTTTCCACTACATTTATTTACGTCTTTGCACCGAATGAACAACGATTCATTGGAAGACCAATATTTACAGAATACAAAAGTTACATGGCGAGTCTTTGGCTGCCAAAAGTCTGCCAAAGGGGTTCATTGGTGGGTTTTTAAGTGGCTGAGGAGCCCAATTCGTGCCACGTGGCAAGTATAACCAAGATGTTCAATTTTGTTTTTTGGCTTTCCCTTAGATTTTTCTGTTTTATTTTTGTATTTAGTACTCATCTGCAAGTTAAGAACTGTAAAATTCATTGCATTCACAGACTCCTGGTGTGAGTTCCCCCCTCCCCCCCCTTGCGGCAACTTTTGTTAGGAAGAGAAAGTAAAGTCAACTGCAAACAGTATTTTAATATACCACATACAAACTATCAGATACATACCAAAAAATTGTTATTAATACAATGGACAAGTTTACTATACTATTGATCATGTGTATTCATTATTGCATGGGGGAGGTTTTAACTGAGTACTCAAAAGGTTAATTCTAAGAGCTGAAACAAAGAAAGAAAAAAGGAGGAATGGGGAAGGTGAGCATGTAAGAAAAAGTGCAAAAGTAGAAGTATGGCTGTTCGGGGACAAAGGTGATTACATATCCCATAAACCTTGCAAACCAAGGAATAAAATATCTTTCACAAGCTCCCCGGGGAAGCACAATTCATCTGGATGGCTGACACTTGAAAGGACAATCTTCTCCATAAGTGGGTTGCCATGAGGGAGAAGGGTGGGAGCTGCATATGGTGAGATGGATTTCCCTCAACACTGAGAACTTTCAGTTGCACAAACAGTTCTATACTGTGTCCAATTGAAACCACAGGGAGAATTTTAGGAAAATAAAATATAATTATCACAGTTGGAACTTTAGCCAGGACAGCTGGGGTTAACACCCATCTCTTCTACCAAAAAAACAAAAAAACAAAAAAAACACCATCTTTGACAACCTCCATTTCATGTCAATGCCTCTCAGATGCCTCAAATATAAGGACGCAGTAACAGAATTGTAGAAGAAATGGCCTTAAGGTACTTTCCATTAAAATTAAGTCAGGCTATTGTGTGATCTTGTTTTGAGGTGGGAGAAGGATTTAGAGAAAGGTATTTGCTTACTGAGCTTTTGCTAGGATGCAAATACAGGTATTGTGTTGTCAGTTTCCGCTCCGAATCAAACCATCTAGAAATCTGAGTAAATGTTTGGTTATTACCCACAGTAAATTATATTTGACAAGAACCTTTGCAGAGAAAATAAACTGCTACTCTATGGCAACCCAAGGGGTGTGAAAAGTTGTAGGGTGGCAATATTTTCACAACCTGAACTAGAGCAGAAAACCTCACTGTGAGCACATGCCATGTTTCATTTTGCATTTTGAAGAGAATGGGGAAAAACTGTCAAATTACATTATAGACACAGTGTGTATGAGGTAGTATCTTTTATTGGACCAACTTCTGTTGGTGAAAGAAACAAGCTTTCGAGCTACACAGTGCTCCTCTTTGAGTCTGGGAAAGGTACCGAGGGCTTGTCTACACTGAAAATGCTGCAGTAGGACAGCTGCACCCTGCAGCTACGCAGCTATACCACTAACCCAACAGTAGGGGTTCTTCTGTCAGCATAGGTAATCCACATCCTTGAAAGGCGATAGTTAGGCGGATGGCAGAATTCTCCCATCAGCCTAGTACTGTCTAAACCAGGGGTTAGGTCAGTTTAACTGCGTCACTCATGGGGGTGGATTTTTCAAACCCCTGAGCAATGAAGTTATACCAAGCGAATCTTCTAATGCAGACCAGGCCTCAGAATATCACAGCTAAATATAAGGTGGAGCAGATTATTTAATGTAAGGAGGTAACATTCTAAGGGACCATTCAAGATGAAATGGCACGTTAACACCCTTGCAGTCATAAGACAAAACAAAACGGGGGGGGGGCGGGAGGGTCAGTGGGTTACAGGTGCTTGTAATAAGCCATAAATCCAGTATCTTTATTAAGACCCTGAATTTTAGTATCTAGCAAAGTTATGAAATGTGTTCACCCACAGGTTATAGGATGGTGTTTTTGTCTTTTATCATTTTTCTGTGTGAGTTAATTCAAGAGCATAGTGATTGGTTTCACGCACACTGTTCTTATTGGACCATTTAGTGCACTGGATGAGGTACAGCGAGTGTTGTGATAGGCATGTGTAGAACCCACGGATCTTGGGAGGTGTGTTGCAGGGGGTATTGATCATTGTGGCAGTGGAGATGCGTCTGCAGGTTGTTCAGGCAGAGTCTGGTGCTGCTTTGCATTGGTGTGTCTTGGTCTGTGGGAAATTTGCTTTCGATGATGAGCTTTGAGGCGGGGGGGGGGGTGGGGGGGAGGTGTTATCTGAAGGCCAGAAGAAGGGGTTCAGGAAAGGTTTCTTTCCCAGGCCTGAAGAGCTCTGTGTAGCTCAAAAGCTTGTCTCTTTCACCAACAGAAGTTGGTCCAAAAAAAGATACTGTCTCACCCACATTGTCTCTCTAGTATCCTGGGACCAACATAGCTACAACAACAATGCAAACGTATTATATTATGTTAATCATGTTACAATGCTCATTTTTCCACTTGCTTCTGTTTGTTTTGTTGGTTAGAAAGTATTTATCTCCATATACTTTATTATCCAGACAACCTTGAGAAATCATCAAATCAGTAATTACCCGGATTTAGCCTACTCAGAACTAAAGTTCAAAGTGCATGCAGGGTTTGGATGATCAGAGAAGGGGAAGACCATTCAAGCTTCAAAGTCTTTTCCACACTAGTGACATTTTTTAAAAAGTTCCCCACAACCACAAATATCAGTTCAGCTCCAATGTTTCCCAACTCTGTGAGTCACCATCACACACACAGCTTCTGATGATTAAGAAGTCTGTATCGTGAATTTTTTTTGGGAGAACCACTGCCATCACCACTCCCACTGGGAAAACTTTAGGTGACAGCACACGATTGGAGTCCACTCCTATATTAATAGAACCGGTTTTCCTTAACAGTGAGGGAAGATACGGTTTTGATGCAAATGATTACATTCCAGGCAGGGCTGCTTCCCACAATCAGAGTGGGCATAAGATCTTAAACAGGGTTTGTTATTCATCTCCATAGTTAACCTTTAATACATTTTTAAAAGGTGACACACTGCTGCGTGGTGATCTTAATCATTAGTGCCTGCCCCTGAGTTTTCAGAGAAAACACATTCCATTAGAGACAGAATGGTATCATGTGTGTCACAGCCTGCATTTCCGAGCTAGTGGGCAAAAAAAGACGCTGTGCACCCACCCACTTGTACAAATAAAGTCAATACTGTATCAAGCTTGTATTTCATTACTTCTCAGTAGTAGACACATATGCCAAAATATGCCTCTCTCAAACAGCTGCAAAAATGATGCTATGACAACATTTTTCTGGCCAATAGAATATTTTTGCCATCAGAGCTCAGCAGAAAGATAGCAGTGAGAATAAAAACATCACGCACGAACAGCAATAGAACAGTGAATTATTCTCAGATTTTTCAGCCCAGATTTATCATCACAGCTGCTAGTTTGAAGGTTTAAAATTCAGACTGCAGAGTCACACAGGCTACTCCCTGTTCTGAAGGGGATACTTCATCCTGACAGGAGGCTGCATAGTGGCACCCAGCAAGCCAACAAGATCTAGTGCCCCAGAGTAAGCTCCAGCACCCTCAGAGATAACAGGGATTGATTTTTTCATCCGATTTTTGCAAATGGAACTTGCTTGTGAGAAGACCCCAAACTTTGTGTCTTTTGTATTTATCTTGAGGCAGTAAGCAACCAGGAATTTTTTCAAAACCTGTGTATCTATGTTTTGAAGTATGAACAAAAGTGACTTCTTCTATGTATTAGTCTATATACCTGAAATCTGAAGTTTGAGCAAATGATTCTAAGTGAAGTGAGAGGCCAGCAGAGTGATAAAGTAAGGAAACCTTATCTGGGTCATTTAGAATAGATCTAGGTGTACTAAACTTCTCATTTGTCATTAAAATAAAGCTTTAATACAATAAATGAAGCAGAGTTCAAGACCTAATATTCTAGACACTTGAGAATTTAATGCAACCACACTTTTGGGCAGGATTTTGGGAGTCAAGGAGTTAAGCTGTGATACAGAAGAGTAAACCCACCTCAGCTCTGATTAAGAAGGACACTCATAAAAACCAGAGGTCAACATCAGAAAATATTTTCTGAGTCACATGGGGGGGAAAGATTACTCACCATGCACTATTCAACTTACTCATCAGTGTGTTACGGACAGAACTGCTCACCATGTATTCATTAGGAAACTGTGGCCTTTGAGGAAAGCAGAAGGCGGGGGAAGAGTCATACTTTCAGTTTTGTATGTAAGCCAGTGGGAGGCTGTATCTGTAACACCAATGCTCTCTCCTCCCACGGTCTTAATTAGTCTTGTAGGGAAATACACGTTTCACATCACCCTCCCAGGTTTCTTTTAACAGCTTGACAGGCATCAGTTTGTCAGCTGAGCTATTAGCAAATTTAGCAGTTTGAGGAGATCCCAGTTTTCCTATTGTACACAAAATTAGCAACTGTCCTTTACAACAACAAATAAAATCATACCATAATTAAATTGCTAACATCCATTCACCATTAATATGAACATTTTTAATCTAAGTCTTTTTCATGATACAAAAACATTCTGCTAAGTGAAATGAAGTCTGGATGTAGTAACAAATAAAAAGTTACAAATGTTGTCGAATACAATGTTAAGTCACACAACTGTGCTACCAAACAGCAGCTCCGCAACACCTGAGCAACTTTTGGTACTGCAAATATGATTCTCCAGCATTCATGTGGCTCTCAGAAATAAATTAGTGGGGAGTGCTGTTTTTTTCTCCCAATCCCCCACAAATTCTCTCTCATAATGTTGGCACAGAGAAGTATAAACCTTGAGAAACTGCAAATAAAGATGCTTCTAAACAAAAAAAATCTTTAAAACATTATTTTTGAAGTCACCCCACCTTGCCTCCTAGATACCAAGAAGCAAGTGGAGTCAGTGGTGAAACTAAGAAACATTCTGCTGACGTCAAACAGAGCTGAGCTCTAAAACCACAACGGTACATACACCCTGCTGCCAACTCCAGTCTGAGCCAACGAGGGAAATAAAGTCTACCGTTCAATACGGTACAATGTTAGTAGGCCAGACACTGCAATGTTCAAAGAGGATTTCTTTTTAAAGCATTACAGTTCTTTGCTGCAATTGCTGAAGTTGCAGCAAGTACACACAATTATTATGGAGTGAGATCTCTTCAACAGAGCTGCAGTGCAAAATATTGATTAGCTCCAGATGAACCATTCACTTCTGTATCGCTATGGGAAAAAATATGCAACCCAGAGAGGCCACTTTAATGACAGGATGTTCGGGTTCGACTGCAGTTCTTAAATCTTAGATCACATATGCCGATTGGCACCCTGACCACTACATTTTGATGAACTGTAAAAGAAAGTCTGCATATTCTGACATTTTAGAATAGATGCAGCCTAGAAACACCTGGCCAAGCTTCCCCTGATAATTTCTTTATCCCTACCTCACAAGTTGTAACAACATTAAATTCAGGTTTCCTTTTATAAGCAAGGAGATTCAAACAAATATCACCAATCCATTCCCGCCTTCCTGACTGAGCCTTAACTTATGCAAGAAAATATTTATTGCGACACACAATCAGCTTCCAGAGGCAAGTTAATATGTGAAAACAAGCATGAAATTAAATTGGTCACTATTACACTTTCAGTTTCTGTCAATTCAAGTGCAGCGCGCGCGCGCACACACACACAAATGACAGAGCTGCCCAAACAGGAAAGGCTGCATTAACTAGTATGTGCTGGAGGGCTCAAGCTCTGGGAGCAGGATGATCAAAAATAGCAAGCCCTGGTATATGCAGGATGTTTTGAAAACCACAGGCACATCCAACAGCACCAAAAGTCACAAAGCAAGTATGCCGTGGTCTTCCCGGCCATAAGCAAGATAGTATATAATTGCAGTTGCATCAGCATTACCAAGATACTTAGACTAAGTCCTAGCATGTCCAAACACCAAAACACTACAAAGAAAGCCAACAGCATTCAAACCAGTTTTTAGAAGATTACTGCCTGACTGTCTCTTTGCAAGCCAATTCGCACCCTGTGTTTTTACATGGCAGAGGATTAATATTTGATGCTGAGGCTAGATTGGTTTTGCACTGACATCTAACCATATATAAGTACACAAACAGTCTAAATTTCTCCTTGGTGAGGCTTTTACTAATTTGAACATGAATACTCATTTTAAGGGATGACATATCTAGCACTTTGATTCAAGATAGACAGAAAAAGACAGTCAAGTTTGTGGATTATTTTAAAAAATTACACACACACACAGGAGGGAAATCAGGGTCATATCTGAGAGAAGGTGTGGATTATAACGTGTAGTCAACAGAAAAGTTGACTTGGAATTCTCTTTAGACAAAATAAAAAGGTAATTTACATTAATACTTATTTAAAAAGTATTCAAAAAAGTCAAGGAAACCTGCACTTATGCAACCACACACAAATTCCAAAACCCTCCCTTCCCTATTGGGAATTAAGATGTCTCTCCCCCTTCCCCCATACCCTTAACCTCCTTCCCCAACCCATCAGAGCAGTTGAGACTCCCCCACTTCACCACCAGAAAGAAGAACATAGATTTGTTCACATTTGCAAAATTACAAGTCCTTCTTGATCTAGTCTGAAACAATTTTATTAACCTGTCAGAGGAACTAAGGAGCTTTTCAAGAAAAAAAAACTTTTCACTAGCTATCTTCTCCCCCAGGCATCCCTGTTTATCTGTGAAGTCCAACCAATTTTAGAGGTCAAATCCACTTTTTCTAAGAGAAACACCGCCCTGAGTTGAGCAGACTAAAAGAACCCACCCTTTGCTATATTTCATCCTATAGTTATTTATTTACGCTACAGTAATTAGAACGCTACAAATTGCTACAGCCCCCACCCTGAAAGAAAAACTTTGAATGTGACAGAAAATATCCAATCCAGATCTGGGCTGAATGGAGAAAGGGGACTGAGGAGAGGTGGGTTAGAGCAGGGTGCCAGAGGGCCTGAAGAAAATAATGATATAAAATAATGCCAAACAGCATCAGGAGGGTTTATTTATAGAAAGGAATTGTTTGTTCGGGTTGGGGGTCCAGAGGAAATGGGATTATCTGAGGGCAGAGGGGGAAATCCATAGACTAGAAAGGTGGTTGGTTTGGAAGCAGGGGAGATGTTGGCTTGTTGGGGATGGGGTGCCTGGATGGCGACTGACAGGCAGCAAGGAAGTAACTGGGAATGAAGGCTGGGAAAGAGAGGTTGGATAAACAGGAATTTCTTCCATTGAGAGGATGAGTATTCAGAACATGGAAGAGGATGACTGGGGAACAGTAACAGACTGAAGATTTGGAGGGGGGAGAAAGACACCCATAACAGATTTGGGGGGGGGGGATTGTTCGGGGCAGAAATTACGAGACGAAGGAATAGAAAAAAGAGAGGGATTCTGTGGAAGGAGTAGCAAGTATTTGGGCCTGGTGAGACCAGAGGCTGCCTGGAGTAGAGAGGTGATTTGGGCAGGGAGTGTTTAGTTGGGGTGAGGAGGACAAGGGTTTTCTTTGGGAGACAGATGAGCGGAGCTACCAGGGACAAGGAGCCTTTGAGGGGAGACGGGACAGTCCATGGATGACAACCCATGAAAGTGAAACCGGGGAAGGTGCCTGGGGAAAGGCAGAGGCTGAAGGGTGTCAGGACCAGGGGTGACTTGTGGGGCAACGGTGGCCTGGACAGGGGGTGCCCGAGAGAGAGCCAGCTCAGGGGGTACCCAAGGAAAGGGGTTCCTAACGGGGAGTGCCCAGAGCAGGGGGCAACGGGGATGCCCAGGCGGGGGGGTCCGGGGAAGGTGGTGCCCGGACAAGGGGAGCCTTAAGCGAGGCGGGGGGGCAGCTCTGGGACAGGGCAGTGCCCAAAACAGGGGGACCTGACAGGCAGCAGGGAGGTACCCGATAAAGGGGGGACCGGTCCAAGGCGGGGTGGGGGGGGAGGGAGGTCTGGCAAGAAGAGAAGGTCCGGGGGGGGGGGGGGGGATATGACAGGGAACGGGAAGTGCCCGGGGGGATATGACAGGGAGCGGGGGGGGGGGTCAGGGGCAGGGGGGGTCCAGGGCAGGGGGGGGCTCTGAGCGGGAGAAGGGGGTGTCGGGCGGGGAGGGGGGGCCCTTGCCGGGCCGGGCCGATACTCACATAGACGGGCAGCGGCCAGGGGTAAACGGCCGGCTCGGCTCCCACGGGCGACTTCAGCCTGAGCTCCAGCCTCTCGCCCATGTCGGCAGCAGGAGGAGACGGCGGCGGCCCCGCACCATGCTAGAGTAGCCGCTCGGAGAGTGCGGGCCGGGGGGGGGCCGCTGCTGGGGAAGGAGAGGGGGGGGGCCGCCCGCTCCCCTTCGCCTCCCTCTATTGTAGTCAGCGGCTGGCCGGGCTCTCCAGCGCCGCCGCCATCTTGGGCCGGCGTGAAGCGAGCACAATGAGCCGCCGGGGCCGGGCCCGACCAACGCGCCAGACGCGGGGGGGGGGGGGGAGGGAACTGAACGAGCGAGCCCCCCCCCCCCAACTCCTGTCCTCAGCTGCCCTCCCTGCTGACAGCCCCCACCCCCGGCCGTGTTGCTGCTTTACATGGGGGGGGGGGCTTTTCAGTGTGTTTCGATTTTGATTTTTTTTTAACCCCCGTGGAGGGGGGGGTGTAAATTTGGGGGTGGAGGGTGATTTTTGCCCCCCCTCTTTTTTTTTTTTTTTTACTATAGATCAACAAAGTTGGGGGGGATCCTTGCCCCCCCACCGCCCCCCTCCCTTTTCTCTCGTAGTGGGGGAGGGGGGGTTCGTTAATCGAGGCTGTTGCCCTTGGAGCTGTAGGACGGTGGCGCGGGGGCGGGCGCGGGGGCTTTGCAGATTTGGTTTATTCACAGCAGTGGTCGCCGCGGGCCTTGCTATTTATTCCTCCTCCGCTTTGCAAGTTTCCCTGGGTGCAAAAAGGGGCAAAAAATAAAAAAAACCCACCCCGGGGGGGGCACTAAGGCTGCTCCCCCAAAGCTATGTTGCATGCCCCCGTCCAGCACTGGGGGGGGCGGCGGGGGAGCTGCTTCCCGTGCCCGCTTTTGGGGGGGGGGGGACACACACACGGTGCAGGGAGTCCGCCGGGAGCCGGCCCCGGATTGCGGCGGGGGCTCAGCCGCTCTGCCCCAGCCCCGTTCACGGGCTCCCCCGGGAGCGCCGGGCTGGAAGGTACCAACGTGCAAAGGACGGGGGGGGCGGGGGAGACGGGGGGGGGGAGGACACCCAAAACGTGCAGTGCATGCGGCGGGCGGGGGCTGGGATTGTACCGGGCACAGGAGGCGGTGTCAGCAGTTCCCGTAGAAACGCGCCTCTCCCGCTTGCCGGCGGGGTCCGTGCAGGGAGGCGGCGAACCGCAGCCCAGCCCTGGCCCGCCTTTCCCCCGAGGAGAGGGCGCGATCCCCTGCCAGAGGGGGCCCCCCCTTTCCCTGTTCCTGCGTGCAGAGCCCCCCCCGCCGCCGCCACCGCGCCAACAATTTCATTTTAAAAGCTGAGACTTAGGCAAGGGTTGGAAGTACCTGGTTCTGGGCCCCCCCCCCGTCCTGCAAAGGCCTTTGCACGCTGCAAGTCGCCCCCCCTTGACTGCAGTGGGACTATTCCTAATAATAGGCCCCCTCCACAAGGTCCAATTCTGCTGCAGGCTTCCCTAAAATGGTAAATTGTGGCCGGATACCTTAATTATTTAACAACAACAACAAGGGGGATGGAACACAAGCCAAAATAGGGAAAGAAGGGGGGGGGGTAAAAGGAATTTCAGGCTCTGTCTAGGCTTACAAGCTTACAGCTGGACCGATCCTGCCACTGTAAGAGCCCTTGTGTAGCCCCGTTATGGTGACCGGAGAGAGCTCTCCCGCCGACATCATAAAACCAGCTCAAGGAGCAGCGGTGTAACTATGTCCACAGGAAAGGAGGACTTGTGGCACCTTAGAGACTAACCAGTTTATCTGAGCATGAGCTTTCGTGAGCTACAGCTCACTTCATCGGATGCATCTCCCGCGGGACACAGGGCCGTGCACATGAGAGCTTATGCTGGCAAAACTTACGTCACTCAAGGGTGTGTTTTGTCACACCCCTGAACGACAGAAGTTTTGCCCACATACGTGGTCGTGTAGACATGGTCTTAGGTAACTTAGTCTTTGTCAACAAGAAAAGTCTTATTGTTCAGGGGTGTTAAAAAAAAAAACACCACCGCGAA
This sequence comes from Caretta caretta, assembly GCF_965140235.1. Classification (NCBI taxonomy): domain Eukaryota; kingdom Metazoa; phylum Chordata; order Testudines; family Cheloniidae; genus Caretta; species Caretta caretta. Next base: position 9,571,221 of record NC_134230.1, on the reverse strand, counting down.
AGACAAGTTTTGTCAACAAAAAGCATCAGTGTGAACAGTGCTTTGTCAGCAGGAGCGCTCTCCTGCCCTCAAAGCTACCACCGCTCATTGGGGGTAGAAGTTTTTTGTCCTATGGACAAACAAAGCTGCCTAGTGTAGACAAAGCCTAAGATGTATTCAAGTCACTAAAGCCTGATGAAATTAACCCTAAGGTACTTAAAGAACCATCTCAGAAGAAACCTTATCTTTAAGAACTCAGAGGATGGGTGAGGTCGCAGGTGACTGGCCAAAAGGGAAACATAGTGCCTGTCTTTAAAAATGGCAACAAGAAAGGCCCTGGAAATTATAAACCTGTCAGCCTAGATAAGATCATGGAGGATAAGTCCATCGATGGCTATTAGCCAAAATGGACAGGGATGGTACCCCCTAGCCTCTGCTTGCCACAAGCTGGGAATGGGTGACAGGGTGGATCATTGATGATTACCTGTTCTATTCATTCCCTCTGGGACACCTGACACTGGCCACTGTCAGAAGACAGGATACTGGGCTAGATGGACCTTTGGTCTGACCCACTATGGCTATTCTTAGTTACCTGGAAAGACACTAGAACAAATTATTAAACTGTTTGTAAGCACCTAGAAGATAATAGGGTTATAAGGAATAGCCCACATGGATTTGTCATGAACAAACCATGCCAAACCAAACAAATAGCAGATGGGGGGAAGCTGTAGCTGTGATGGATCTTACTTTTAGTAAGGATTTTGACACAGTCCCACATGACATTCTCATAAGCAAACTAGGGAAATGTGGTTTAGATGAAATTACTACTATCAGGTGGGTGCAAAACTAGTTGAAAGACTGTACTCAGATTACTTATCAATAGTTTGCTGTCAAATTGGGAAGGCATATTTAGTGGGGTACTGCATGGGTCTGTCCTGGGTCCGGAACTATTCAATATTTTCATTAACAACTGGGATAATGGAGTGGAGAGTATACTTATAAAATCTGTGGATGACATCAACATGGGAGGGGTTGCTAGCACTTTAGAGGATAGGATTAGAATTCAAAACGACCTTGACAAATTGGAGAGTTGATCTTAAATCAACAAGATGAAATTCAGTAAAGACAAGTGCGAAGTACTACCTTTAGGAATGAAAAATCAAATGCACCGCTACAAAATGGAGAATAAGTTCCTAGATGGCAGTACTGCTGAAAAGGATCTGGAGGTTATAGTGGATCACAAATTGAATGAGAGTCAACAATGTGGTACAGCTGCTAAAAAGCCTAATATTCTGGGGTATATTAAGAGGATTGTTATATGTAAGACGGGGGGGGGGATGGTCCTGCTCTACTTGGCACTGCTGAAGCCTCAGCTGGACTACCGCGTTCAGTTCTGGGTGCCACAATTTAAGAAAAATATGGATAAATGGGAGAGAATCCAGAGGAGAGCAGCAAAAAGGTAAAAGGTTTAGAAAATCTGACCTATCAGGAAAGGCTTGTTTAGTCTTGAGAAAAGACAGGGGTGGAGGGGACCTGATAGTCTTCAAATATGCTAAGGGCTGTTATAAAGAGGACAGTGATCAACTGGTCTCCATGTCCACTGACGGTAGGACAAGGAATAATGGGTTTAATCCGCAGCAAGTCACATTTGATTTAGATATTAGGAAAAACTTTCTAACTATAAGGATAGTAAAGCACTGGAATGGGCTTTCAAGGGAGGTTGCTGAATCCCTGTTATTAGAGGTTGTTAATAAGAGGTTAGATAAACACCGATCAGGTATGTTCTAGGTTTACTTGGTCCTGGCTCCAGCGCTACATTTCTATTATTCTTTGATTCATGGGATGTAAAGTTAAGCACATGTATAGTAAGTTTTTACAGGCTGATCTGGGCCTTAGTGTTTACATCAAAAGGGTCATAATAAGGGGAGGCAGTATAATGGATAGAGCACTGGACTGGGACTCAGAAGAGCTGGGGTCTGGTTCTAGCTCTGCCACTAGCCTGGTGGGTGACCTTGGGCAAGTCACTTAAACTCACTGTGCATTAGTTTCCCCACCTGTAAAATGAGGCATTGATACTGACCTCCATAAAGCATGAATTGAGATGTTGCAAGTGTGTGTTTTCAACAACAAACCAGCAGAGTTCAGGTCTAATCTTTCCAGAAAAGTCCTACCACATTTGAAAAAAAAAATATCATATACATCTGTGCCTTTCATCCCAAAGCACTTTGCAAGCTACATACATACAAGAACCACTTCACTCACCATTGAAATACAGCCCCCTCTGGGTCAACTCAATACAAACCCTCTAAAAGCCAATTTCCTCAGGGCAAGGACTGTCCCCTTGTCAGTGTTTAACAAATAGTCACTCCTTGTTGCTTTTTGAGTGAATAATGGCTCTGTTGGCTCTTGAATTAAGGAAATTTAATGTTCAACAAAAGGTGATGGCTTGACATCCCTCCGGGCCAAACTCTATTTATCACCAGTACAGAGAAATCGTGAGCACACAGAAAGTTTCTTTGACCTAATGTGACACCTTAGGGCTTGCCTATACCCAAAAGTTGTATTGCTTTAACTCCTTAGTGTGAATGCAACAACAGGATAGCTTATTCCAGTATGGGAAGGGGAATAAAACTATACCAGTGGTATACTACGTATACGCTAGTATGTTATGTCCACACTAGTTTATCTGTATCTATAAAAGAAGTCACTCCCCTAACAAATAGCTACAGCATATAAATACTACGTGTAGACTAGGTGCATATCTACACCCAGTGGTTCTCAACCAAGGGTACATGTACCCCTGTGGGTACGCAGAGGTCTTCCAGGGAATACATCAACCCATCTAGATATTTGCCCAGTTTTACAACAGGCTACATAAAAAGCACGAGCGAAGACAGTACAAACTAAAATTTCATACAGACAATGAGTTATTTATACTGCTCTATGCACTGAAATGTAAGTGCAATATTTATATTCCAATTTATAATATGGTAAAAATGAGAAAGTGAGCAATATTTCAGTAATAGTATGCTGACACACTTGTATTTTTAGGTCTGATTTTGTAAGCAAGTCGTTTTTAAGTGAGGTGAAACTTGGGGGTGTACAAGACAAATCAGACTCCTGAAAGGCGGACAGTTGCCTGGAAAGGTTGAGAGCCACTGGTCTACACTGCACCTGCTACAGCAAGACAGCTGCAATGCTGTATCAAAGATGCTTCCTCCATCAATGTAGTTAATCCACAGCTCCAAGAGTTGGTAGCTAGGTTCATAGGCACTGACTCCGTGGGCGCTCCGGGGATGGAGCACCCACAGGGAAAAAATGGTAGAGGCTTAGCACCCACTAGCAGCCCCGCAGGTCAGCACCTGCCCCTACTGCCTCCTGCCCACTGGTGGGCCCTGCCAATCAGTGCCTACCTCTCCCTCCCCGTGCCTTCTGCCCACCACGAACAGCTGTTTCACGGTGTGAAGGAGGCTGGGGGGGAGGGAGAGGAGTGAGGACGCAGCACTCTCAGGGAAGGGGTACTTACAGATGGTACTTTCAGAGGCAGGGTGTGGGGCTTTGGGGGAACGAGTGGAGTGGGATTGGGGCAGAGCCAGGGGTCAAGCACCTCCCGGCACTTGGAAAAATTGGCACCTATAGCTTGGTTGACAGAATAATCTTTCCCTCAACCTAGCCACGTCTACACCAGGAATTAGGTCAACCTACTTATGGGGCACAGTATGTGACATTTTTCACAGTTCTGGGTGACGTAGCTAGATCGATCCAATTTTTAATTCAATCTCCAGTTTCTGCGGAGACGGCCAACCAAGGAACCAAGGCGTCAGCTATGCAAGTATTCTTTTGTGCAGTGGACATACCTATATATTAGGAACCAGACTGAGATCTTCGTTTTACTTCACACTGAGCAACATTGAAATTGGAGATCAAATATTTAATGCCCTGAATGCTCTTATGAATCCCTCTGAGTCATCACATTTTAATATATATCTATGCCCTGAAAGAGTTGATCCAAGCTAGCAAGCAGTTATGCATTTTAAAAGATCAGCAAAGAGAGAGACATGGTTAAACACATTTTTCTAAGATGTCTAAAATAATCACACTTGTATTGTCTTCAGTGGCAAGTCTTTTTAAACTGAAGAGGAAGATTGGCAAGATCTCTCTTGTAGCATTCATCCCTTTTCTCCAGATACTGCCAGACAATCCCTGCCTGAGATGGACTTTTGTCTCTGGCTTTTAGAGAAAGTCAAGAGCAGGAAGTTATTTTTGTCTGCAGAATGCACCTGATCGCATCAAAGGGCTGGTGGCGTTTCTAAAAAACATTACCTTTACGAGGTCACTTGCACACACCCACAGTCCTCCTGTGAATAAGGGCTTTCTCCTACTCCTGCAAATATATTTGGATCAAATATAAAAATACATTTGCCAAAGCCAAACAAGATAACTGCATTAGTCACTGGCATTTATTAAAGGAAGCAAACCAGGGCATGGTCAGGCAGGCATGACTGCCAGCTGTCCCCAAGCTTACCCAGGGGGAAGAATGTTTGTACTCTGACTGGTTAAGCCATATATTAGCAGCTAAAAGACTGATGAAAAGATAGTTAGAGCAACCCCTGAATGGCAAGAGTGAAGCTTCTGGGCTCCAAACCATGGCACTGAAACGATCCAATGAAAGAAGACAAACAAACATTATGCATTAAAGGATTAGCCGTGGCCATATCTTGTCCTGGATCCACCTACCATCCAGTGCAGCCAAAGTGGTGTAAACACAGTTCTGATCCCCAAAACTCCATACTAAACCCAGCTCTTACACTGGCTCCCCTCTGCATCCTCCCCACTTTCCCCATACCCAAGTGAAGTGTCATCATCTGATGGTCGGAGCATAGGGCTGGGAGTCAGGATTATCCTCCCTGCTCTGCTGGTGGCAGCATTGCCATCCTCAAATGTTCTAAAACCATGAGTTGGGTTCACCAAATATCATGAGATTGGCTTTAAAATAATGAGATTATGTAAAAATCATAGATTTGGGGTTCTTTTTATTTGCCTTCCGAGCCTTTTAACCTGGCTCTTTGTGCGCAAGTCATCAAATAACTCTGTGGCATCCGATGAAGTGAGCTGTAGCTCATGAAAGCTTATGCTCAAATAAATTTGTGAGTCTCTAAGGTGCCACAAGTCCTCCTTTGATTTTTGCGGATACAGACTAACACGGCTGTTACTCTGAAATCTGTGGCTCAGTGCATCATGGCTTGAGATAGAGCTCTGTAGTCTACAGGCAAAGTTACTGCATAAAGGCAGGTGGCCGCTGCAGGACTCTATGGGGGGGGGGGGCAGTATTCACACAAGGAGAAAAGATGTATTTTTACCACCAGCTAACTAAGGTAGGGCCTATGAGCTGAATTTAGCTCTTGGGCTACCTACCTACACTTTGACCGTGCATGGAGTGTAGTAACGCCATGGTAAGGAACATCGCAGCAGACGCCCTCCATGACGCAACAAAGAAGCGGATCGGCAGAGTCTCCTCCAACCAAGACACCACCAGCTTCCTGAGCGGTTCCCTGGATGGCGAATTCGGATGGGATGGTGGCAACATCGCTTCACTGTGGTCCCGTGCTCACAGTGCCACGCGTCGCCTGGGGAAGCGCATCGGCTGCCGCTGGGAGTGGTGCGAGGAGTGCCAGGAGCTGGGAGTCCTGGGGCCGCAGATCAGGCCCAACGACAACACCATCGTCACCCCGAGCACCAGGGGGCATGCTGGAGAGGACCCTGAAGGTGGCCATCCACTCGCTGTACATGGAAACCCTGAAGCATAAACTGGACCAGGGTAAAGCCTTCAAACTTACCAGAAAATGGGACGCCAGCAAGCACTTCCTCGCCAGGGGCGGCTTCACCCGTTTCGCCGACTGGCGGTTCATCCACTGTGCCCGGCTCAACTGCGTCCCGCTCAACGGAGCCGTCCGCCACGGAAACCGAGACAAGCGTTGCAGGAAGTGTAGCTACTCCAACGAGACGCTGCCCCACGTCCTGTGCAGCTGCAAGCCCCACTCCAGAGCCTGGCAGCTGCGCCACAATGCCATCCAGAACCTCCTGGTGAAAGCCATCGCACCGCGCCTGGGGGAGGTCGCCGTGAACTGCGCCATCCCCGGTATTGACAGCCAGTTGCAACCTGACGTGGTAGTCACTGACAAGGCCCAGAAAAAGGATCATCCTCGTCGACATCACGGTTTCCTTCGAGAACAGGACCCCGGCCTTCCGAGAAGCCTGAGCTCGGAAGCTGGATAAATACGGCCCTCTGGCCGACACCCTGAGAGCGAAGGGCTACGAGGTGCAGATGGATGCCCTGATCGTCGGAGCCCTGGGCACTTGGGACCCCTGCAACGAGTGCGTGCTGTGGACCTGCGGGATCGGTTGACACTATGCACGGCTCATACGGTGCCTCATGGTCTCGGACGCCATCCGATGGTCCAGGGACATCTACATCGAACACATCACCAGCCACCAACAGTACCAGGAGGTGTGAGCCGGTATGACATCGTGCATCAACTATGGGAAAGGAACTGAGAGACTTTTTCCATTGGACCATATGAACTAGAACCATAAACTCACTGAACATTAAATCCCACCAAATGAGAGTAGATCCATATTCATCATCGTATCCACTCATTATACTCCACACCTGAACATAGCCATTATATGGACAACATACCCCCATAACTCAATGTCTGTACTTTGACCCGTTAAACTTTTACCCCCAACCGGGGAGATTGCAGATTATGTATTCCTTACGCCACCCGCTCCTAAACCAAATTTCGCACCCCTTGATAATCTGTACTTTATTCCCCGATAACCAGAAACTTCTATGCCTAAACTCTGTACCGTTTTCTTTTTACTTCAACATTATCTTAATAAAATTATTAAATCTGATAAAATAATTTAAGATGTTTTAAATTTACTTCCTATCACTGAGTAACCCCCTGCTAAATATTCCTCCTCCTCCTCCTCCGACAGCTCTTTAGGAGTAATTTGCTCTTAGCATAGAACATTAAACTTACTTTTTAGCTCTCACAAAGCAGCCTGGGAAACTTCAAAGCTGGGTGATACTGAATCACTATAGACTTGTCCAGTAGGGGCATGGACTGCTAAGTGATGCAGTGAATGAGGCTACTTAATGCAGAGTTTCTCCCCAGTCCAAACTATCTGAACAATTCATGTGCTAATTGCATTCATTCAGCCAGAGTCCTTTGGCAAAGAGCACACCCATGCCCCTAACAATGGCATCTTGACTCTCCCAGTTAGAACAATCATCTCTTCAAAGGCTTGGCAGCAGGTTAACCTGTCTTAGGCCGGGTGAGGTTTAAGCTCGGAAGGGAGACCTTCCAAGGAAAATTCAGGTACTTACAATGCTCTGCTAGCTGACAATAGGTAGCCATGACTCTCTGTCCTAATACTTGTTACCTCATCCTCCACATGCTTATTTCACCCACCCATTGTGTTCTTTTGTAACCCATCTAGAGAGATTGGGTTTTTATATGACACTGGATTCCTGTAGTTTGAGCTCTCAGGGGAGCCTCTGTGATGCTCCTCAATGCTATTTCCCCCCATTTTAGAGATGGGGAATGGAGGTGGCAGAGAGAAACTTTGCCCAAGGTCACCCAGGAAGCCTGTGGCAGAACAGGGGATTGAACCGAGGCCCAACCTTCCTCTCAGAACTTGACTTGTAAACTCGTTGCATCGGGGATAATATGTGCTTGCACAGTGCCTACCACAATGGTGTAGCGATCCCTGACTGGTTTCAGAGTAGCAGCCGTGTTAGTCTGTATTCGCAAAAAGAAAAGGAGGACTTGTGGCACCTTAGAGAGCTGTAGCTCACGAAAGCTTATGCTCAAATAAGTTCATTAGTCTCTAAGGTGCCACAAGTCCTCCTTTTCTTGATCCCTGACTGGAGTCCTTCAGCACATGATCATGCAGAGCATACAGGAAGCAGAGCTGGTGCTCCTCTGTCCAATTCAGTACAGAATAAATTGCCTTAGCAGCATATTTAGGAGCCCTGTGCACTGGATCTAGGAATTTGTGGCCAGTGAGGAGCCCACAGTCCTTGTCACAAGCACAGGGTGTTAGCCCCAGTGTCCTGACAAAATTCCAATCTGGCCCTTACATTTGGCTCCCCGAGTTTTCCTGCAGTTTCTATCTGACACCAAATTCGTATTAACTTCCTATCCGAAACTACAAATCTAGTGTTTCTGTGCTGCCACATAGCAGCGGTGGAGAAAGCAATTTTTTTTTTTAAATATAGGCCCAGATCCTGCAATTGGATCCCTGCAGTTGGACCACCTCAGGGAGCCCCTGGGCTCTTAAAGGGTCTGTTCACCTGGATACATTTGCAGGATTGGGGCCACAGTTTGTATACGTGTTTAAATCTATAAAGTGCCGTAGGATCCCCTGGGTGTTATAGATGTAGCTAAAAGAGTGCAGAAAAGTGCACGCTCACTTATCTCATTCACTCGAGAGTTACCTACATAAAACATACACGCAACAGCTACACAAGTGCACCATGCTCTGGGTAGAACAGCAGAAAGGTTGCCACACCCAGGCATTCTGTTTGCATAGGAGCCCTTCATCATCAACCTGCAAATTATATTGACAAAGCCCTTGCTGGTACTGGAAGAGACTCGGCTTCCCTTCCTTCTTGTACACGTGTTCTTATAAATGCAGAAGTCAACACACCCAGATTTAGAAAAAGAACAGCTAGTTCATTAAAAATATGATTTGGTCACCCCTAGATTATTCATTATTAGACTAGGAGAAGCAGTGTGATGATTGCACTGGACTGGGGCTTAATAGACCCAGGTTCTGTTTCCAACTCTGCTCTTAACCTGCTGGATGACCCTGGGCAAATCCCTTCACCTCTCTGTGGCTCAGTTTCCCCATCTGTAAAAATGGTACTTACAATAGAACCTCAGAGTTACGAACACGTCAGGAATGGAGGTTGTCTGGAACTCTGAAACGTTCAGAGCTCTGAAGAAAACTTTATGGTTGTTTTCAAAAGTTTACAACTGAACATTGACTTAATACAGCTTTGAAACTTTACTATGCAGAAGAAAAACACTGCCTTCCCTTTTGTTTTAGAAGTTTATTTTTAACGCAGTACTGGACTTGCTTTTGGGTAGTGCGGTCTCTGCTGCTGCCTGATTGCGTACTGCCAGTTCCAAAAGAGGTGTGTGGCTGACTGGTCAGTTCGTAACCCTGGGGTTCTACTGTACCTCCTTTGCAAAGCGGTTTGAGATCTACTGATGAAAAGCATCTTATAAGAACTAGGTGTTGTTATTACCTATCACTGAGATATGACCCAAAACGAGCTATTTTAAGGTGGCTTTTCTTTAGATCTGGGCAGTGCTATAGATCCCATTCTTCCACCCAGCTCCCTCAACTAATGAAACAATCTTGTGATCTATATAGCGCCTGTAATCGGGAAGGAGCCCAATTTGTTATAAAAACTTGTCTAGGGTGCAACACAGCAGATGTTAACAGTAACCCGCAAAAAAAAAAAAAATAAATAAAAGAAGGAGTTGTGCACTCTTGCTTCTTCATGATGGAGAAAGGAGGCTTGAGAGGATTTTATGAAAACGAAAAGAGATCTGCTTGTTTGTCGCTTCAGAAATTCAGGTTTGAGCTACCCTCGATGACTCTGTAGTAGTGAGGCTCAGATCTCAGTCATAGGTAGTTCATGAACCTGCCCTTTGGGGAGGCTAGCCCCCCCAGCCCCGCCACTTCCGCCCCCCTCGACTGCCAGAGCCCTGAGGCTCCCCCACCCCACCCCACAGCAGCCAGAGGAGCCCCAGCCAAACTGCCCCAAGGATCAGCCCGCCCGACCCAGCCATCCTGAGCCCCAGGCCAGCCCGACCCAGACATCGTTTCTCATACCAATACCAAAATGACTGCCCAAGTATTATTTTATCAACTACAATTGGTTAATAACATAGTAAAAGCATCCTGATTGGTTAATAACTTGGACTGGTTAATAATTAAATCACAGTGTTTTAATATATGCTGCATAGAGCCGCAGGAGACACCTCAAACAGCCTCTTGCTGCTCGGAAGCCTGAGCATCACTGTTCTGTGGTGACCAGAGAACTAGTGAAATTATGAGGTCACAAGAAAGGGAAAGTTGAACACTTGAGAGAACAAACCAAAAAAACCCACCCTCTCTCAACACCTGTTAACTCCTAATGAACGCCTGGGAGAGAGAATGTCTTTGTTAAAAGTTCATTTCTCTTATTATTAATTGTATTATTGTAGCCGCTAGGAGCTCCAGTCAGAGACCAATGATCCCATTTGGCTAAGTACTGCACAAACGCAGGACATCCCCACCTCAGCCCTTCCTTTAAGGTGTGGGATATCACACAACCCCTAAGAACTTCTCTGAACAGACTCCACATTCTTGGTATCTCTAAAGCAAAAATCAAGGAGCAATAATTTAAAAAAAAAATGGTTTAAGTCTTTTGCAGGTCCCCTTTAACCTCTTTTAGATTTATAAATCATCACGGAACCATAGAAATAAATAGGTGGAAGGGACCTCATGTAACTTTATGGTTACAGGACTATAAATAACCGATAACAACAGGTTTCAGAGTAACAGCCGTGTTAGTCTGTATTGGCAAAAAGAAAAGGAGTACTTGTGGCACCTTAGAGACTAACCAATTTATTTGAGCATAAGCTTTCGCGTGTCAGATTATTATGGGCCAAGCGAAGCCACACATGGCTCGGTGGCATTTCTCGGTTTGGATGTAACGCAATAACTTTTGAAGGCCACGTCTGATCAATTCCAGCATTTTAAGGAACGTTCTAGGCATCAGTGGGCAGATCTCAATTGATTGGGGGAGGGGGGTGGGGAGTCATCAGAAAACCAGAAGGAGGCAATGCCTTCGCTCCCAGACAGAAAGAAAACAAACAAGAACGTTTGGGGGAGGGGGGGTCAAGAAGCCCCTGAAATAGAGGAGGTTGGGGGAGTGGCACACGGGGACTGGCAGAATGCAAAGAGTCCCTGGGTGAACTCAGCCTACAGAAGCATCAAAAGCACGTCACTTTCTAGTTATGTCTATTGCAGTGGCATCTCACATCTAAAAAGATCCCAGCAGGAGGCAGGGAGGCCAGGCTGTAGCTTTTATATTGTTGCCCAGCATAGAAAGAATGGAAGAAGAAGAGTTGCGTGGGGGCAGGAAGGGTAAGATGCCGTGGGTCTATTGAATTTCAGCTGTCCAGTAGGTCTGCTGTGAGGCGAGACCCCTTCTGGAGGTATAGCCCCTAGAGAAGAACACATTAAAAGCAGATAGAAAAACCCATTCAGATATAAATAAAAGTTAAGATTTTGTCATGGGCATTTTTAGTAAATGTCACAGGCAATAAACAAAAATTCACAGATGCCCGTGACCTGTCCTTGACTTTTACTAATACCCCCTATTAGGGGAGGACTAACATTCAGAGCCCCGCCAGGGGTGGACCACCAGCCATTGCTCCAGCCCCGCCGCTGCTCCTGCTCCAGCCCCAGGGACTGCTGGACAAATAAATCACAGAGGTCCATTGCAGTCATGGAATCCACGACCTCGGTGACCGACCCGGATCCTTAGCTATAGATACTGTGAAGACAGCCGGGTAACTGGCCATGACTTGAGCAGGAGCTGAGGCAGGGCCAGGCTATGCTGCAGCAAAAGTAGTCTGTCAGCGGGAGAAGAGAGCATCCCCAAGAAGTTAGCCGCCTTGAGCAGACCGGGAGCAGCTTGCTATGTGCATTAGGTGCCTATATGTCTGCATTGGGGTCGCCTGGTTAGACCCTTGCTTGTGGATTGTCTGGGCCATTAAGACTTGAGAGTAATTTGACATAATTGCCTATCAGGCTCAGAGCATTCATCACAGATATTTACCCCGATTTCAGATCTATCTCCCCAAATAGTGAGGCTTACTGACCTCCCATCTGAGGTGCACCAGAGCCTTCGCGTCAGCTGGCAGCACAGTGGAAGGAGGAGTTTCCAGACAACGGCTCTGTGCAAGTGCTTGTAGAAATGTAGCAGGCTGCATGGAACGTGGATTTTAAATACCAAGCTGGTGGATATAAATGGATAGGTGACTTCTGGTGCAGAAGGAGGGCGTAGGTGGAAGGACAGGACAATATGGCCTCAGGGCAATTGTGGGAAGGCAAGGAGGCCTATCAGAACTCAATTGCTTTAGCCTGCATGCTCACTGCAAAGTGGGTGGTTTGTTTCCCACTTGAGTTAAAGCCAAGTCTGGACTCTAACCCACCCACCCTCCAGCTGGGCCAGCTAACCTGGGTTTAAAGCACCTTTGAACCTGGATAAAAGGTTTTACTGCATGACCAGGTGATCCTAAGCACCCCTGTATTCACACTCTACATTCTATTGTAATAATCTTGGTACAAACTATGCATTATGAGGTATCATTTAAAAAATAACTCACTGATCATTAATATTCTTGCATGACATACATACGCGGTAGGTATGAAGAGTTACGGATATATGCTGGAGTTCTAGGGTTGCCAACCCTCCAGGATTGTCCTGGAGTCTCCAGGAATTAAACATTAGGGCTGTCAATTAACCACAGTTAATTCACATGATCAACTAAAAAAAAAATCAATCACAATTAATTGCACTGTTAATAGAATATCAATTGAAATTTATTAAATATTTTTGGATGTTTTCTACATTTTCAAATATATCTATTTCAGTTACAACACAGAACACAACTGTACAGTGCTCACTTTATATTATTTCTATTACAAATATTTGCACTGTAAAAATGATAAACAAAAGACAGTATTTTTCAATTCATCTCATACAAATACTGTAGTGCAATCTCTTTATCATGAAAGTTGCACCTTACGAATTCAGGGTTTTGTTACATAACTGAACTCAAAAACAAAACAATGTAAAACTTTAGAGCCTACAAGTCCACTCAGTCCTACTTCTTGTTCAGCCAATCGCTAAGAGAAACAAGTTTGTTTACGTTTATGGGAGATAACGCTGCCCACTTCTTAATTACAGTGTTACCTGAAAGCAAGAACAGGCGTTCACATGGCTCTATTGTAGATGGCGTCGAAAGATATTTACATGCCAGATGTGCTAAAGATTCATATGCCTCTTCATTCTTCAGTCATTGTTCCAGAAGACCTGCTTCCATGCCGATGATGTTTGTTAAAAAAATGCGTTAATTAAATTTGTGACTGAACTTCTTCGGGGAGAACTGTATGTCTCCTATTCTGTTTTACCCACATTCTGCCATATATTTCATGTTCTAGCAGTCTCGGATGATGACCCAGCACATGTTCGTTTTAAGAACACTTTCACTGCAAATTTGACAAAATGCAAAGAAGATACCAATGTGAAATTTCTAAAGATAGCTACAGCACTCAACCCAAGATTTAAGAATCTGAAGTGCCTTCCAAAATCTGAGAGGGACGAGGTGTCGAGAATGCTTTCAGAAGTCTTAAAAGAGCAACACTCTGATGCAGAAACTACAGAACCCAAACTACCAAAAAAGATAATCAACCTTCTGCTGGTGGCATCTGACTCAGATGATGAAAATGAACATGCATTGGTCCGCACTGCTTTGGATTGTTATCGAGCAGAACCCGTCATCAGCATGGACACATGTCCTCTGGAATGGTGGTTGAAGCATCAAGGGACAAATGAATCTTTAGCACGTCTGGCATGCAAATATCTTGCGACACTGGCTACAACAGTGCTATGCAAACGCCTGCTCTCACTTTCAGGTGACATTGTAATTAAGAAGTGGCCAGCATTATCTCCCGTAAACATAAAATTTGTTTCTCTTCACAATTGGCTGAACAAGAAGTAGGACCGAGTGGCCTTGTAGGCTCTAAAGTTTTAGATTTTAATTTTTGAATGCAGGGTTTTTTGTACATAATTCTACATTTGTAAGTTCAACTTTCATGATAAAGAGATTGCATTACAGTACTTGTATTAGGTGAATTGAAAAATACTATTTTTTTACAGTGCAAATACTGTAATAATAATTAAATATAAAGTGAACACAGTACACTTTGTATTGTGTTGTAACAAATCAATATATTTGAAAATGTAGAAAACATTTAAAAATATTTAAATAAATAGTATTCCATTATTGTTTAACAGTGCGATTAATCACATGATTATTTTTTTAATCACTTGACAGCCCTATTAAAATTAATCTTTAATTAAAGATTGTCATGTGATGGAATCTCCAGGAATACATCCAACCAAAATTGGCAACTCTAGATGACTAAAAGGTGTTAACACCAGGCATGTCAGGGGGAGTTCGTAAATGGGTCTGCCTTAGACAAAGGAACGTGTATTTGAGTCTCTGACCAACCTGATCTTCAGACAAAGGTGGTCCATTTTTACATATTAAGTAAACAAAGCTATTAAGCTGACAAGTGGGGGAAGAAAGAGCATGAAGCTTCCTTCACCACCATGCTCCATGTCACCTTCCTCACAGTGTGAATAAACTTTAATTTGAGGGTGACCCTCAGAAAAATCCACTTCCAAGGTTTACTGGTCTAGAAAAAAAGAGGCTGAACCCCAAGTGATAAGCATTTGAATCAGCTCATTGTATACAATATTACTGTATTATAAAAGTACACAGTGTGAAGTCTTTTTTGAAAGCTAATGACACACTAGTGATTAATATCATTGCAAAATGTCTGTATTAATACTATATGAGGAAGTATGAATATTTAAAGATATTATTTTTAAAGTCTGTGGCCAAAGAGGGAGAAACCGGTTTCCGCCCAGACAGTAGGGAAAGCAGCTATTTATCTGTCTCCAGTGAAATTAAGTAAGATGTGACCAGAAGCAATGGAAGCTCCATTTACATACAAGTCAGTAGGGGGATGGGAAGACCACCGGAAGGAAAACATGAGGTCATCCTGCCTCTTGAAACACGTTCATTGAACTTTGGAAGATATAAGCAAGGAGAGAAGCCATCTTTGGCATCCATCACTAGATAGACTCACAGGAACAGAGCTTTTGCAAGCTGAGAAAGATGGGTCCTTCAACCAAGGGGGTGGGTTGAAGTCTTAAGAAACTTAATTATAAGTGAGAAACTGTCTTGAACAAAGCCTGTACCTTCCTTGATTAAATTTTAGACTTTTAGATGCACGCTTTCACTTTGATTTGCTTGTAACCCTTTCTAACTTAATTTCTTTTACTTGGCATCACTTAACCTATGTCTTATTGTTAATAAACTGGTTTTATTTTCACTATAAACCAGCTCAGTGCTGTGTTTAAATGGAAGGGTGTATTTACCCCAGTTAAGTTAATAAGCTGTGATGTGACTGGTGTCTTTTGAGGCACAAAGAAACCTTATTGTTTCTCTGGACTGGGTTACCTAGGGAGATGATGGAATCTCCATCCTTAGAGGTTTTTAAGGCCCGGCTTGATAAAGCCCTGACTGGGATGATTTAGTTGGTGTTGGTCATGCTTTGAGCAGGGGATTGGACTAGATGACCTCCTGAGGTCTCTTCTATCCCTAATATTCTATGAACTGTCCAGGAGAGGGCTGTCATTGCAGAGCACACGGTTTGGGGACAATTTGAGTGTGTGTGTGTTAAGGTCACTGGAAGCCACTGCAGGGCTGTAGACAGGCTGTCGGGAGTCAGGATTGCTGAACCAGGGCTGTCTAGCACACTGACGCTTCAGGGTGTGACTACATGCTTGTGGGCTGGTTGTGAGCATCGCAGCTAAAGCAACACCACATTCTAAAGGTGTGCAGAATTGCAGGGCAAGTGGTAACCGCCCCTCACTCAGCTGGATTTCACATTAAACCCAGTCTTAGGACAGTAGGATGGCTAGGATAAAAACTCAGGTGAGAGTCTGGGAAAAACTCTACTTTGAAGACAGATGACGTAACGGGTCTTGGGCCTTCATCCTGTAGCGAGCAGCACCGTGAGTACACCAGGATGGCAACCAAAAAAGCAATGATTGAAAGATGTCCAATTTCCTACTCTCGAAAGGGTCTCAGGGAAGAAGTAGGGGGCTAGGATCTGGGCCCACTGGTAAAGAGACACTAGCAATAGGGAAGGGATGGGATTTGGGGAATTAGAGGAGCAAATAGGGAGGGGATCAGGCCGAGCAGGCATGTAGACCAAAAGAGGTGATGGATTAGTAGCTGTGCTGGTCAGGCCACAGCAGCCAGAAGCTGTGTGCAATTGGCAGGGAAGGTGAATGGAGAGAGGGGAGGTAGGTGGTATAGAAGCTGGCTCTAAGACATCTGAAACACTTTGCTCTTCCTCCAGTTCCTGAAGTGGCTTGGAGGAACAAGAGGGTTAAAGATGTTGTAGGGTTAATTTAAAGGACAGACTCAAAGGGAAAAAAAAAACAACCTTCCCAGGATGGGAACAAAGACCCAGAAACCTGGATTGGTTGGAACCCAGGAGCTTCCTGCAGTACAGCAAAGGGCCACCAATAGGGGCGTTAATAATTGCATGTGGGAGTGCTGACGGTTCTGCAGCGTAAGCCCAGGTGCACTCCGAGAGGCAACCAGAGCAGCAGCAGCTCCTTCTGGCTCCGATTTCCCAGTAGGAGCTGAGTCCCGACCTTTCCGAATTAACCCCTTTTGGCCTTGTCTTCACTCGGGGAGAGTGTATTTTACATGTGTGTTAATGTAGCCGTGGAAATTTGTATTTTAACAACAGCAGCTCGACTAACTAACATATTAGAAGTTCAGCTTACCTGGAGATTCTTACATGGTAGGCAGCAAGGTCTATTGGACAGGACATTGGATTTCCAAGTCAGGAGACCTGGCTACCACTTACTGTGTAACCATGGGTGAGTCATTTAACCTCTCCATGACTCTGCTTGTCCGTCTGTAAAATGGGGATAACTCACCCTCCTTTGCAAGCAATCTGAGATCTATTGCTGAAAAGCACTAGACCTTGAAGTGCCAAGCATTATTAGTGGGATGAGACAGCATCCATTGAAGAGCAGCCATTCCTATGCCCTTTCAGGGCTTCAGAGGGGATACGTGCCAGGGATGATTTCGATAGCTCCCAAACTTCACTGCCTTTCCAGGCTGCACACCTTTCTCCCAGCAAATCTCCTCCCCACTCCCTTTGACCTGGTCTTTATACTTCAAACCAAAAGATGCCTTGGTTCTTTTGATTTCAGCATGGCAAGAAGTGGTGGAGGAGAAATAAAACCAATCCAATGGAGAGATTAACATCTTCCTTGTCCCACATTAGCAGGATGGTACTGCGGGGCAGAGGACTCACAACTCTAAAGCCTTGTCTCAACACAAAAGTTGTATCATTTTAACTACACCAGTATAGAATGGTGCAACCCACCCCTGACAGTCATACTGATATAACAGTGCCTTATAGCAGTATAGCTCTTTCCCATAATGAATAAGCTTTACCAGTGTTCGGGACCTTTATAGTGGCATAGTTATCTCCCCACTAGGAGTTTTACTGGTATAACTATTTTGGCAGAAAAAACCCCCACAAAAACACAATTCTAACCAAAATAAGCACAAAAGCAATATCTAAAGCAGGCCTAAGGCATTCTGATCTGGCAGCATTTTACATTTGCATTCCACTAGACTGGTGTAATTAGCAACCCACAATGCAGCGTGATGGAGAATCACGCCTCAGATCTTCAATTTGCACCCAGAAATGAAGGAGAAGCCGGGCAGGATACAGAGCACAGGTTCCACATGCTTCCGGGGAGACATGCTGCTAAACATAGTAGCTGCGCCTTCAGCCCTCACTTAGCTGAGTGGTTCCTGGACGTGGCCCTGTATAGAGCATCTTGCAGTGATCCTGTCTGGCAGTGGCAAAGAAGCAGATCACTTATGTGAGGTCACTTCTGAACGGAAAGGTGGCAGCTTCCAAACCAACTAAAGATGGGCAGAAGAGGGCTCTGCTCTGCAGCTGCTGCGACTTCACCTCTCTACCCCACCCCTTCCCCGAGGCCCTTCCTCTTCCCAAAGCCTCACCCCGCTCACTCCATGCCCCCCTCTCTCCGTTGCTTGCTCTCCCCCACCCTCACTCCCTTTCAACAGGCTGGGGCAGGGGTTTGGGAGGGGGTGCAGGCTCTGGGCTGGGGCTGAGGGGTTTGCAGTGTGGGAGGGGGCTCTGGGCTGAGCCTGGGGCAGGGGGTTGGAGCGCAGGAGGGGGCGAGGGATGCAAGCTCTGGGTGGGTGTTGGGTGCAGAAGGGGGCTCCGGGCTGGGGCAGAGTGTTGGAGTGCAGGAGGGGGTTCAGGGTGCAGGAGGGGGTATGGGGTGCTGGCTCCGGGAGGGGAGTCAGGGTTAGGACAGAGGGTTCGGGTGCAGGAGGGGGTTCAGGGTGCAGGAGGGGGTATGGGGTGCTGGCTCCGGGAGGGGAGTCAGGGTTAGGACAGAGGTTCGGGTGCAGGAGGGGGTTCAGGGTGCAGGAGGTGGTATGGGGTGCTGGCTCTGGGAGGAGGCTCAGAGCTGGCACAGGGGCTTGGGGTGCAGGAGGGGATTGGGGTGCTGGCTCTGGGAGGGGCTCAGGGCTGGGGTGCAGCCTCCCGCCAGGCAGTACTTACCTCGGTTGGCAGCGCAGTGAGGCTAAGGCAGGCTCCCTGCCTATTGAGGCCCCACACTGCTCCCGGAAAGGGTCAACGCACCCCTGCAGCTAGTGGGAGGGCTGGGGGGCATGTGGCTCTGCACACTGCCCCTCTCTGCAGGCACCATCCTCAAATCTCCCATTGGCCACAATTCCCCTTTCCTGGCCAATGGGGGCTGTGGGGGCGGTGCTTGCAGGCAGGAGCAGCGCACAGAGTCCCCGGGGCCCAGCCGGCACCTTCCAGGAGTCCCACTGTGCCGCAGCGACCGGAGACCGCGGTCGACTGGGAGAGTCCCCAGGATTGACCAATCGATCGTGATCGCTGCATTGGTGATCACTGATCTAGAACCTGCCTACATCCAGTCACCCCCCTAGATCAGGGTTCTCAAACTTCATTGCATCGTGACCCCCTTCTGACAACAAAATTACTTCACGACCCCAGGAGGGGGGACTGAAGCCTGAGCCTGCCCAAGCCCCACTTCCCTTGGTGGGGGGGGGGGCCAAAGCAGACTCTCAGGGGCTTCAGCCCCATGCAGGGGGCCTGCAACCTGAGTCCTACCACTCAGGGCTGAAGCCCTTGGCCCCAGGCCCCAGTCTAAGCCAGCCCTGGTACCCACATTCAAAGGGGGTCAGGACTCACTTTGGGGTCCTGACCCACAGTCTGAGAACCACTGCCCTAGATTTTCCCCTTCCTCACACAAGGTAGACAATCTCCTTGTATGGAGGAAATGGATATTGCTTGTCACCCATAACTTCTGGATGTTTTCCCCCGGCCATCCCATATGATCCCTTGTCTTGATTGGGACTGGATAAGGGTCAATCCCAACTGGGGAATAACAAAGTGCCCCATCCAGAACCACTGTCTAGAAAGCAGACATAGGCAGTATTAGCTACTGGCCTATTTTACCAGTTCTTCAGCACAACCCCGTTCGCTTCCTCTTTGCCTTAGGATTGCAGTTCAAGGGTTTGACAAGAGCTTGGCAAAACCAGCCCCATCCCGTGAGCAAGTTTCATTCACAAGAACATTCGTGAAAAGAGAGAGCACCAGGAGTAGGAGTGCCACTAAGCATTCCCACCAGTAGTACCTCCCCCACAGCCATTTGGAGAAGCTCTCTTATTCTCAGAGAGCTCAGCCTGTGGGTACAGATCTCTCTCGAAAGCCTGGTTCTTATTTCAGTGCCTAAGGAGAACAGAGCTCTTAACAATCTGGCCTCAACCCCTATTGAATGGGGTTCTTAATAGAGCTAGTTGGAATCCTGCCCCCCTACACTTTTTTTTTTTTTAAAATACACTTCAACAAAAAGTTGAAATATTTTAGCCAAAAATTGAAATGGTTTGATTTGATTTGGAACTTCTGCCAGGCTGTCTCATGGGAGTTGTAGTTCAGGTGCCTTCTGCTTGCATTCTCCTCTATAGCTATGCTCCTCGGTTGGACTATAGCCCCTATGATGCACTATAGTCTCCCATCTCAGAGAGGGGAGGCAGTGCATGATGGGAGATGTAGTCCACGGGGGAGCCCAGCAGAGAAATGCAGAACAGAGCCACAACGCCTATGGGGCGGCTTATCTAAAATGAAATATTTGGAGAGTTCAGTATTTTGATTAAAAACAAGTCAAGTTTTCTGCAGCACAGACACTTAATAAAAAACAACCCTTCTGTTTAGCTGGAAACACCCTTTTCTGAGAACAAAGACAGTCTTGAGAGAAAATTGTCAGCCAACCCTAGCATGGAATAGCTTAGACGCCTTTGAAAATCCCAAGCCCAGTACCAAAGTGTTTTTCCTGGGGGCAGGCCAGGCCATAAGAAAGGCCCAGCCTCACCTAAAGAATTCACTTGCTCAACCGGCCAAACAAGGCCTACATTTGGTAGATCTTTAGAAAGTGGTGCACAGCTCATTTCCTCTTTCCTGGCTTCTGTTTGAGGGCAAGTTGGGGTTATTTTAGTGGTCTTTTTATGTGTTGCATCTTTATATCTCACAGGACTCTACTGTTTGAAAAGCCAGGCAGCTTGTGAAGGGGGGCCTCAGTCCTGGAGCATACCCTGTCAGGCCCCGCTCAGCATTCACAATTACATCACTGCCTCAGTTTCCCCAATGAGCATTCAATAAGCCCAAGGAGACTTATGCCTATTGAATGATGCCCCTTCAGGCATCTAGCTTATTAAACCCAAAGATGGAACATTATATAAATAGGCCTCCACCCCAGAATCTCTCGCTAGGGAGGAAGGATGTTAGTTAACTTCGGTCCATCAACCCAAAGTATCTCCAGGCCCCTTGGTCAAGGGGGCCTCTTGACCCAGAATCCTTTTCTGGAACCAGGGCCTCTTATGATCAGCTGAGGAAGCATCTCTCCTCTTGGGTCCAGTCCCCACAGAAGTCAGACCATGACAAACCTTCCTTGGAACAGCCTATAATTCCTCTGCTCCAGAGCTTCTGCTGCTACCTGATGAAGTCCCTCCATAGGGTCAGGTTCCATTGAGATTTAGTACTCATGGCTCCTCCCTGTCAGACCCTCTCTCATTTAGAAGCATTCTTCCTCAGTTTCCCTCCCTAGTGAGCACCCTCACCAACTCCCCCTGAGAAGCCCTCCACTTGTGGACTTTCTTTTTCTTGGAGCTGTTCCTTTCCCCTAGAGGCTTCTGTTCTCTAGCCTACAGCCTGCACTGGGAGTAGCTTCCTTTTATCATCTGCAGATGCTTCCCTGTTTAATTAACTGCCTCCCAGTTCCTCAGTGAGTTCATTAGTCCCAGGTGAACCGGACTTGCCTCATTCCCCCTTGTGTAGCCTGTCAGAGGAAGGGTAAGCCCCTGACTAGCTAGCTGTGGGTGTGAGAAACAAGATGGTTACTCAGTAGTTTTAGGATGGGGGCCCAGGGGATTTGTCGGGAAGGTCTGAATCCCTCCTGTAAGGCTTTCATTGGAGGAGCAAAGGGTAGAAAAAGGAGAAGGAAGAAGAAGGGAGGAGGACAGAAGGAGGCATTGGAGGGTGGGCAGTAATGGGAAGGGTACAACGAGGCAATTATGGGGAGTGGTTTGGAACCATCCAGAAGGGCTGGGACAGGAGAAATGGAGCCTGTCTTCCAAGTGTTGGTTTAGGTGAAGGTCTTCTCTGAGGAGCCTTCCCCACCCAGAGGAGTTCTTGCAACCAGCAGACTTCTGAGAGCAGTGAGGGAGATAGGGTAGGATGTCGGGGTTCAGGAAGGCCTGTAGTTTGGAGAGGTGAGGGAAGTAGATCCAGGAGAAGGTGAAGAGCTGTCCTGCAGCAACAGTCCCAGGCTTTGGAGCAGAAGGACAGGCGTGGCTGGGCACGGTGGCTGGAGCAAATTCCAGTGTGGAGCAGGAAGAGGAACAGAATGAGGTAGAGCCAGAAATGGTGGAAGGAGACCAGGGGCACAAGCCAGGCCCCTCACTCTCACCTCTGGCGATGGAGATCGAGTCAGAAGGTCTGGGAGCAGCAGCCGATGATGATGATGGACGAAGCAGCAGGTGTGGCAGCTGCAGAGGAGACTGGTTTGCAATGCTAGAGGAACAGCAGAGGCCTGGGTTGCAGCGAGCAGTTCCCCAGGTACCTGGTGAGTCACCTGCGACTAGGGGAGAGCCTAGTAGGGGGCTGGTGGTGGAGGGGGTCGCTACTCTTGTGGCGCTCGGATTGAGGGGGAGAGATGGCTGTGGAACAGAGGAAAGTGAGCAGGTTGCAATGAACCACCCTGACTGCAGCACAAGAGTCTCCCAAGCGAAAGGGGAGGATGAGACAGGCAAATTTACTGCTTGAGCTCTCTGGGACAGTGGGGCTGCTGCAGAGGTCAGTGTGGTATGGACGCTACACAGCCAAGAACAGCCTGGGTCCTCTCAAGAGCTGCGGCCCCGAGTACAGAACAGGACAATGACAATTGAGGAGTTAATCAGCCACTGCCTTTGCCACTACTGAGTGGGGTGGGGGTATCTTATGCAGAGGCCTTGAAGCAACCAGGAGGAAAGGATGATGGCCAATTGGTAGGGCAGGAGGCTGAGTTTGGAAGCTGGTATGCGGGGGGAAGGATGGAAGTGGGGGTACAGGGACCACTAACTGGTGATGGGTGCGGGGGTATATGGTCTGTTTGTGTTAAGTTTCCCTAACAACACCAATGCCAGAAAGAGCTCTCTTACTAGATAATCTTGTATTGAAAGTCATGGGGTTTGTGCCTTCAGACCTCATCGCAGTAATTCAGCAGCCGGGGTCGAGGGAGGTCGACCTCTGCTTTTGTAACAACTCCCTAATGGAGACTTCTTGGAAGCCGTATGAGAAACAAGATAGTACCTTATGAATTAATTGAGAATTGGTTAAGGTAGGAAACAACAATACTGACAAGGGAGGGGAAAAAAGGGCTGGCTGGTTGGGAGTTAGACCTATTCCCCTGTCTGTTCTGGTTAAGCTGAGGAGGAGTGTGGTAGATTAGTGCACTTGCCCAGTTTGGTGGAGTTGGTAAGGGAAAGGGGTTATGTTAAGTATGCGGGGAAGCCTCACAACTGTAAGGGTCTGAGGAACACTTTGTAGGCAGTTATTCAAATGTTCAGGAATATGGCCATGGGGCAGCTCTGTGCCCCAGAAGGGACAAATGCTTGTGATGCAGGGTTTAGGGGCAGAGTGAGGAAGGATGTCTTTGGAGAGCCCATCTGGGATGGGACCCTGATTCAGAGCCAGGACCATCTGGGACCCTGCATCCAGAATCAGCTGCCGCAGGTGTGGCTGGGGAGGGCTTAGAGGCGGAGAGCTCCAGTTGGAGAGAACTGGTGAGGTGGTGGAGGCAAAGCTCAGGGGGCAGGCAGGGTAAGGGAAGGCTCTCAGTTCAGAGCATGCCTGGGGGTCGGCAGAGGACATCAGCTTGGAGCAGGGATAATGACCCGCCCTGTAGGACCAGGGAGGTGGAAGAGCAGCGCTCCAGTGAGTCCTTAGAAGTGGAAGGGGAGAAAAGGGAGGGGGAGGTACCTGCAGGGAGAGGTGAAGAGGAGAAGGCGGGTTTGGTGCTGGAGCTGCATCAAAAGGGGTGCAGGTTGGTAGGCCCCATGCAAAAAGCTCTTCTGGTAGAATCTTGGCAGTAGCAACTGGTGGGGCTGATGGGGAGGGAGGAGCTTCCTCTCCTCGGCAGCCCTCTGGGCTGCTGTCTCCGCACCTATTCCCCAGACAGCAGCTCCCTTTCTTCCCAGGGGTGGGCAACTCCATCTTCTGCTCTGGACAAGGGACAGCTCACAGAAGCCCCTATCATGCAGAAGAGGCAAGAGGGGTGGTGAGGTATAGGGGTCCTAGCTCAGATGAAGGGGATTCTCTGGGGCTGGGGGCCCCTGATTGTTACCCCTCCCCTCCCCTCCTCTCTCCTTCCGGGACCTGTTCTCTTACCTATAGAGTTGAGCAACAAGTTTTTCCCTCTGGCCAATTGGTGGAGGAGATGGAGGCCCAGAAGTTGGGCGGGGAGACAGGGGCATGTAGCTATCTTGTTGCAGTGACAGAGGCTTAGCAGATGTTGGAAGGAAGGGGAGGGTTGTTGTCTTGCATCAGTATAGTCTCTATTTTTGACTTTTACATGTGTGTGGTTTTTTTAATGTTTCTTTTTGTTGCGTTGTCTGGACTTCATTGTTTTTTGTGATGTTTGGAGCGTTTCATAAAAGATCTCCAAGGGCCAGCTGTGACATAGCTGTTCTGTGGTCTGTGCAATGCAGACCATTGCAGAGAAGAGGGACACGCCGCAGATGGCTGCTTTTTGGGTATGAAAAACTTAACCGATTTGAAGCTTCTCTTTCTTGCTTTGTATTAAGTTTTTAGGTTGTTTTAAAAAAAATTAAATACATGCCCGAAGATATGTAACTAGGCACTTTTTTTATGAATAAAAAGATAAATAACATCAAGGCAATAAGAACAGGAGGACTTGTGGCACCTTAGAGACTAACCAATGTACTTGAGCATAAGCTTTCGTGAGATGAAGTGAGCTGTAGCTCACGAAAGCTTATGCTCAAGTACATTGGTTAGTCTCTAAGGTGCCACAAGTCCTCCTGTTCTTTTTGAGGATACAGACTAACATGGCTGCTCCTCTGAAACCTGTCAAGGCAATAGTTGCCAAACTGCTGTGAATACTTCTTAAACAATCAATTAATATTTAATTAACCTACCACAAAAAAAGTTCTATTACACTTAAATAAATATACATGGCAGGAGTTCTCTAGGGGACAGCCAGCATCGTTTAAGGAATTTGCTCTGAGTTCCTTACATTGCTCTTTAATCAACTCCTTGTCAAAGCCCCTGTGTGGCCCAAACAGACTCTTCAGCTGTTAATAAAGAGTAATGTAAGTTCCGAGGATTTCTTGAACGAATCCTGCCTGTGCCTGCAGAAATTTCACGTAGGTTATTGATTTATTCCGGCAGGTATAGATCTGCTGTTGTTTTTCTGGCATATCCACGCTAATATGATATTACATTCTTGTTTTGCTTCTCTGATCTCTCCTCTGAAATTAGAAATAATGGCTCTTGGATTCTGCGTGCCTATGTGTGATATCTAAATGGAATGTCTGGTTCTTTTCTGACACCTTAGGATGTTACTCTGTGATGGAGAGCTCTGTCTGATTTACACTCTTTCATTAAGCATCTCTACCTTTGTCGGAATAACTCCTGCTCGTGGCTTTCAGGTAAACTACCTACAAAGTTTGGCCTGGCAAACCAGCCCCAGTGGGTTTCCCCAAGGATTTGGAGAGTCGTGGGGTGGAACAAAGACCCATCTGGGAAAGGTTACTAGACTAATAGGGAGCATCTTCGCTGCGGAGTCAGCTCAAGTGGATTGCACTTGAATTACTCCTCTCGTGTTAACCTAGCACAAGTGAGAGCAGCCACGCTAGGAAACGGGGGCACGTCTACACTATAGCAGCACAGCTCTGGGGCTGCCACTGAAGAGCTGTGCGTAGATGCTTCCTACTTCGATGGATGGGATCTTTCCATCAGTGTAGTTAATCCATCTCTTGGAGGTGGTAGCTAAGTAGACAGATGAATTCTCTGTCGACCTAGACACGGCTTCACTGGAGCACATTGCATGGTCCTGAGCACAGCAGTAAACCCGGCCACGATGGACTGTCTCTAGTCTCTCTACAGATTGGCTGGTGCCTTCCAGCCTGGAAGCAGGGACTAGGTAGGTAGCAAGAGTGTACGACCCAGGGGGACTTATGGGAAGGCACTGGAGGACCAGCAGCACTCCAGAGTTACCAGACTGAATCATAGAATCATAGAATCATAGAATATAAGGGTTGGAAGGGACCCCAGAAGGTCATCTAGTCCAACCCCCTGCTCAAAGCAGGACCAATTCCCAGTTAAATCATCCCAGCCAGGGCTTTGTCAAGCCTGACCTTAAAAACCTCTAAGGAAGGAGATTGTACCACCTCCCTAGGTAACACATTCCAGTGTTTCACCACCCTCATAGTGAAAAAGTTTTTCCTAATATCCAATCTAAACCTCCCCCACTGTAACTTGAGACCATTACTCCTCGTTCTGTCATCTGATACCATTGAGAACAGTCTAGAGCCATCCTCTTTGGAACCCCCTTTCAGGTAGTTGAAAACAGCTATCAAATCCCCCCTCATTCTTCTCTTCTGCAGGCTAAACAATCCCAGCTCCCTCAGCCTCTCCTCATAACTCATGTGTTCCAGACCCCTAATCATTTTTGTTGCCCTTCGCTGGACTCTCTCCAATTTATCCACATCCTTCTTGAAGTGTGGGGCCCAAAACTGGACACAGTACTCCAGATGAGGCCTCACCAATGTCGAATAGAGGGGAACGATCACGTCCCTCGATCTGCTCGCTATGCCCCTACTTATACATCCCAAAATGCCATTGGCCTTCTTGGCAACAAGGGCACACTGCTGACTCATATCCAGCTTCTCGTCCACTGTCACCCCTAGGTCCTTTTCCGCAGAACTGCTGCCTAGCCATTCGGTCCCTAGTCTGTAGCTGTGCATTGGGTTCTTCCGTCCTAAGTGCAGGACCCTGCACTTATCCTTATTGAACCTCATCAGATTTCTTTTGGCCCAATCCTCCAATTTGTCTAGGTCCTTCTGTATCCTATCCCTCCCCTCCAGTGTATCTACCACTCCTCCCAGTTTAGTATCATCCGCAAATTTGCTGAGAGTGCAATCCACACCATCCTCCAGATCATTTATGAAGATATTGAACAAAACCGGCCCCAGGACCGACCCTTGGGGCACTCCACTTGATACCGGCTGCCAACTAGACATGGAGCCATTGATCACTACCCGTTGAGCCCGACAATCTAGCCAGCTTTCTACCCACCTTGTAGTGCATTCATCCAGCCCATACTTCCTTAACTTGCTGACAAGAATACTGTGGGAGACCGTGTCAAAAGCTTTGCTAAAGTCAAGAAACAATACATCCACTGCTTTCCCTTCATCCACAGAACCAGTAATCTCATCATAGAAGGCGATTAGATTAGTCAGGCATGACCTTCCCTTGGTGAATCCATGCTGACTGTTCCTGATCACTTTCCTCTCATGCAAGTGCTTCAGGATTGATTCTTTGAGGACCTGCTCCATGATTTTTCCAGGGACTGCCTTCACTCTACAGCATGGTGGTGGTAGCAGGTAACGGGTTGGGCTCATTTGGGCTTTAGCCTTTACCCCTAGCTGCACCAGCCAACTTGAGTCACTGGCACCAGTGCACATGAGTGAGGGTTTGTGCGCAGGGACCGGGATCAAGTTAACCGGAACAACCAAGATAGAACACGAGTTAAGCTTGCTGTGGAGCAAAGCCCCAGGTGGCCAATGCAAAAGGGTTTCCCCAGTTCGTTTCTTCCTTGCTAGACCACCCTATCTGACTCCGGTCTCTGTCAGCTGTTACTGTGGTTATGGAGAGTCCAAGACAGCTGGATCCTAGCCCTTAAGACCTGGAAATATAGGACCAGGACCTCGAAGTGACTTCAGAAACCGCCAAGGCATCAATGGAGAGAATAAAATGCCAGTGAAATGGGCTCTTGTTGAGCCTCCTCATCCAGAAGGCGGGTGCTGCAGGTCTGTCAGGGCCAATAATGTGGGCAGTCTGACCTACTGGTTGGAGCCTGGAGTAGCACCATGGTCAGGAGTCATGCCAAGGGTCACCGCCGGAGTCAGAGCCAGAAGTCACATCAAGAGTCCAGCTGGAATCTGAAACTAGAGTCGGAAAGGAATGAGGCAAGATAACTTGGAGGAAGCAGGAACTTGGTCTCAGCCGCAGGTCTAGCAACCAGTTGCTCAGACAAGGGGCGTGGCCGGAAAGGGCAGCTGTATGTGAAGAGGAGTTTTATCAGTGGTCTGCTGCTAGTCTGATGATCCTGGTGAGTCAGCTGGTGCAGCCCCTGTTTGTGGACTATCCGCTGCAATTTCCTCGTCCGCCCCTGCAGCATGGTGGTGCCGTAGGTACAGCTCTCGCTGGGTGGATCGGCAGGTCTGGGTTCAAGACAGTATCTCACGTCTGAAGCTATTTTGTGTGGTCCTTGTAGTCAGCCCCAGGTAGGGTCAGCTATAGCAATCCAGACTGGAGGTGACAGGAGTGTGATTCACTGTGGCTGAGCCCTCATCTGGAAGACACTGGGTGCATCCTACCAGCCAGCTACAGGTGGGAGAAGACATGTCTCACTAGGGTTTCTATTCATGAGTCTAGGAGCAGCAGTGACTCCAATGCCATGAGATTGTGCATGGTTTTGATGAATAGAGGGCAGAGGGAGTGGTTAAGGCACAGGATGCGGACTCGGGAGATCTGGGTTCAATTCTGCCTCTGCCACAGACACTCTGTAAGACCTTGGGCAAGTCACTTAATCTCCACAGACCTTAGTTGCCTAAGTGAGGTAACAATCTTCTCCTACAGCACAGGGATGCGAAGCATTTAGGGTATTCTGGTGGTGATGGGGCGGCAGATCAACCCCGGGAAGTCAAGAAGTCAGTGTACCCTCATTTGTTTGGCTTGTTTGTCTCTCTACCAGCATTGCCTCTGCCGTCTCTGGGGGTTAAGCTTGCTCCAGCTGCTTTTTCATCCATTGCTGTCCGGGGCCCCGGGCACTTCAATGGTGCTGCCCCTGCCAACTGAGAAAGGGAGCTGCAGCTAGTCATCCTTCCCTGAGAAGCAGGGAGCCATTTTTAGAGAGGGACTGATCTCATTTTGCTCAGTCTCGTGCTGCAAAGCTGGAAGAGGGAAAAACCCTTCCTTTTCCTCACTCTCTAGCTCTTATTTTCTCTCATCCCTGCCTGCCGCATCACCATGCCACTGGAGTTCCTGAGCCTGCTTGTTTTCCACTTGCTGCCTCCCTAGCAGAAACGGCTCTAATGTGCCCCAGACGGCTCTGCTCCTTGTAGCTATAGCCAGAGAAGCACTTGGTGCCATCTGGCCTGTGTAAGAACCATTGCCAGGCAGGCAAGGGGAAAAACAAAACCATAGGCTTGGGAGGGATGGGGACTCTCTGATTTGCAGGGCAGTGGGGATAAGAGACAGTTCCTCCTCAAGCAAGGAGAAGACTGGAAATCCAGGTGAAGGGGCAAGGGAAATGCTGGGGAGGGTGGAGGAAGCTGGCAGCAT
Source organism: Caretta caretta (assembly GCF_965140235.1). Taxonomy (NCBI): domain Eukaryota; kingdom Metazoa; phylum Chordata; order Testudines; family Cheloniidae; genus Caretta; species Caretta caretta. The sequence continues at coordinate 9,542,085 of NC_134230.1, read as the reverse complement.
TTGCATGGGGTGCTAGTAATGCAAAGTGCTGGCTTGTTCCCAGGAGCTCTTTGCAATTGGGTAGCTTCCTCCTTCAGTGTCTCACTATGAAACAGAGCAGTCTCTGCAGGGGAATCCTTGGGGTTATAGGAGGATGGATCTGGCTGTAGGACACTCTTGCGAGTGCCCATCATCTCCTGGATGTCCTCTCTGCTGCTGCCTTTCAGAGAGAGTTTGCCTCCAGAGTTTGGTGCTCCAGTGTTGCTAAATCTAAGTGTTCAAAAATAATAAGGTGGAGGGGGGGGCCCCCTCGGCCAATCATGAGAGAAGCTTAAAATAACAAGACTTTTTTTTTTTTTTTTGGTGGGAGGAGGGGGAGAGAACCTTGGGATTCTTATTTACCTGCTGGTGTTGGTATGTTTAGGGGGTCATGTTTTCAAGGTTTTCTTTACAACCACAAGGGCTAGCAACTTACTTTTTAAAAAAAAAAAAAAAAAAAATCTAAGATGAGCTTCCCATGAATCCAGAAGCTGGGGCCTTAATGAAAGTACCAGACATAGCAAAGCTTGTGATTAAAAACTGCAAGAACTGGCAGCACTGGAACCCATTCCAAAATTCAGGCCCAACTCTTTGTCCTGTCTGAGGCTGCCTCAGGTGCCTTTAGAATTCCTCTGATTTCAAAGGCACCATTTCTTCCCCTCCACCCCCCACAATGTCTTTCTGAAATGAGAGGGGCTCCTGGCTCTCCATATGAACTGTTTAGTCCAGGAGGAGCACATTAACTGGTAAGAAGACCTAAACCAGAACAATCCAGAGGCATGGCCCCTGTCTTAAATAGGAGAGTTCATCGATTCCAGGTCCTGATTCTCCCCTCACTCCCTCCTAGAACTCAGTTAAGTCCACAGAGCCAAGCCAGGGTAAAGTGGCATATATCTGCAGCCTCCAGGGCTGTGGCAGGGAGGGGCAGCTACGAGTGAATACAAAGGTGATGTCTGTTCACTTTTTATTCAAGTTCCATGGTGGCACTCGGGTTCCTGGGAGCTCGTCCTGAGGGCCTCTGTGTTGTAAATTGGAGGCTTGGTTCCATCTTAGTGTAAATCCAGAGTAACTCCATCACAGTGTAAAGCTGAGGCAAGTGAGAGGAGAGTTAGAGTCCCTTCAGGACCTCAAGCCCCCTTAAGGCGCCCAGTGCATGGGAACATCGGTGTCGCCGTACCTTTCCCTGGGTGTTTGTTGATGTTGGAAAGGAGAGTGCTTCCTCTGGCAAACATCGGGGCAATTTCTTACTGGCATGTAACTCGCTGGATGGAGTGATCTAGATAATAAATCGGCAGCTTTCCCTTTCTGCTTGCCTACTCCACCGCTCTCGGTTCCTATGCATCTGGGCTGGCCTTGATGCATGCTGCTGCCCGTGGCAGAAAACTTGAATTGCTCTCCAGGGAAGAGGTGGCATAGCAGTTATCGCTCATCTTCTCCTTGCTGCCCTAGTGGGCAGAGACTTTATTAATGGCACTGACAGGCCAGCACAGGAAGCCGAGGAGTCTGTAACTCCAGCGCCATGTGGTTAGATATTTAGGCAGGGCCAGAGAGCAGCAGCTCTTTCAAACTTGGAGAGAGAGGATCCGGGTCCTGACCATTTGGGGTCATCAAAGATCCTTGCCGCTGCCAGCTAGACGTTCTTTGCAAGAATAGGGATGGCAACCCAACTGTCCTGGGCTAATCCCAGCATGCATTCTAGCTCCCAAAATTGCCCTGACAGTTTCCGTTGGGTGCAGTATTCTCCTTTACTCCCTGCCCTAGACTCTCTGTGCCTGCCACTATAGTCATTGGTTAAGTGTTTTGTTGGGTGCTTGCCTCAATTTAGGTCACTGTTGCCAAAAAATGCTGTGGGATCTGCTAGAACCAGGCTGTCGCTGTCAGGACTCTGGGGCTTTAGTTCGTGCCTGGAAGTAGCAGTGCTTGGGAGTTCCTTGGGAGTGTCCCATCCACATAGGAACCCAGCTTAGTTTAGGATACCTCACAGGGCAAGATAGAGCAGGGAAGCCTTGTTCCGCCACATCAAATGCTTCAGCTACAGACCTTTGTACTTTGCTGTAGAGCAGAAGTGTGGGCTGGTGTCCAGGCACTGGTCTGGGATTCCGGAGACCCTGTTGCTATCTCTGCCACAGGCTGCCTGGGTGACCTTGGGCAAGTGGCTTAAGCCCGCACGTTTTATTTATTTATTTTAAAGTATCCACTCATTTTTGGGCCCCCAGACTGAAACCCTTTGAAACCTTATTTTCAGAAGTGCGGGGCCTCTCCAATTCAAGCTGAAGTCAATTGGGGCTGTAGACCCAAAATGAAAATTGAAAATTAGACCCAAAGCATCTGCTGCTGGGGAGGTAAAAAACGAGGCACCCAAAGTTTAGGCACTGCTTTTGAGGATTTTCCTTCCCTGTTAAATGAGGTTTATGATGCTTCCCGACCTCTCGGAGCAGTGTCGTGAAGGTAAATTCATGAACGTTGGCATGGCGCTCATCACAATGCAGAGCACCAGAGAAAAGCCTACATGTAACCCTTGGAGAGGACTGTTTTAGTACAGCAAGGAGAGGCAGTTGCATGTTGTTATAAGAGTGCTCCATATTTTTATACGTTCTTTATCTTTCTAAAATTCGACTTCTATAAAATCGACCTAATTTTGTAGCGTAGACATACCCTAATTATTTCTAAGTAACTAAAACTGATTCTCTAGCTCAGGTAGCAAAGACTCCTGCTTCTGGATTGCTCAATCCTGGCTTCAGTCTCCACTGACAACGCTACCAAGGGCATCATCTATGCTGTATAGAATGCTATGTCAGTCAGAAACTTACAAGCTGACAACGCTGCTCAATTATCATTGAATTTTGTTTTGCAAGGGTTATCCTTAAGTAATCGGTGATAAAGTGGAGATGGAGTGCAGTGTTACCAGTATTTTGTGCTTGGATAGCTCATAGATAAGTCAATAGCTCATAGGTAAGGTGCAAGTGGATGGCTCTGAAGAATACGTAGCACAGTTCCTGGGTTTCGCGGGACCCATGCTGTTCTCTGGAACTGGCTTCCTCTGGGCCCCTCGCGCATGGGAGTTGAGTGTGTTTGAAACCAACACGTGTCCCATAGCTCAGTCTCCAGGGCAGAGCCTTGATTTAGCCTTGCAAAACAGAGCTGAGAACTTACTACTCTGGCACAAAGGCTGCTCCTCTGGCCTTATGCTGAGGGGAATGAAATCGACTAATGTCCCATTCGTCCCAGGACACTGGGCCAGGAGAATTTTACAAGACTGCCTTATATGGCTACATCAGCACTGTTTCTCGTTCAGGGACTTCCCTCCTGCTCTGAAAGCAGCAACGTGATGTAACCGCATCTGTCCCAGGCAGCTACCCCTGCTAATTCTCTCCGGGGATCTCTAGCTGCAGTTGCCATAACGACAGAATGATGCAACAGTTTATTGCTGAATGGATACACCAGCAGTGTTAATCACCTGCTGCCCCTGTGCAACCATAGGCATTCATGATGGGGGCCCATGTGGGATTGTTGCATACGGGATGTTTGTCTCCTCTAGTCTGAAATGCCCTAAACAGTGGGGTTCCCAGTCCTTCCCTGGTATTCATCCTACTACATACCATGCCTGGGAAAAAGAAAAGGAGGACTTGTGGCACCTTAGAGACTAACATTTATTTGAGCATAAGCTTTCGTGCATCCGATAAAGTGAGCTGTAGCTCACGAAAGCTTATGCTCATCTAAATTTGTTAGTGTCTAAGGTGCCACAAGTCCTCCTTTTCTTTTTGTGGATACAGGCTGCTAACATGGCTGCTACTCCGAGACCACAGGTTGAAAACCACTGTCTTAAAGCTTGAGTGTATGGAGTAAATTGACTGGCATTGCTATTCTGAAGTGAAGTACTTGTTCCGGGATAAAGTCACTGAACAAGGCCCATGTAGGGGAGTTATTCCGGAACAGCAAAATTATAACAGACTAACAATAGCAGAATAGTGGCAATTCTTCAACCAAAAAACTTCAAAAACAGACTCCAGTGAGAAACTGCAGAACTGGAATTAATTTGCAAACTAGACACCATCAAATTAGGCCTGAATAAAGACTGGGAGGGGATGGGTCGCTACAAAAAGTAATTTTCCCTCTGCTGATACTCACTATCTTGTCAACTGTTGGACATGGGCCACCTTGATTGCATTGGCATCGTTAGCACTGACCTCCCCACTTGATAAGGCAACTCCCATCTTTGCATGTGCTATAATATATAGTCTGCTTACTGTATTTTCCACTCCATGCATCTGATGAAGTGGGTTTTAGCCCACCAAAACTTATGGCCAAATAAATATGTTAGTCACTAAGGTGCCACAAGGACTCCTCCTTGTAATAGCAGAATATTTATTCCAGAATAACCCCAACCTCCCCCCCCCAACTCCCACTTTGTAGAAAAAGCTTTAATTTCATCTCTTCCCTCCAGAGGTTTGTGTGGTGGGTTTTTTTTTTGTTGTTTTTTGTTTTCCAAGGGATTTTCTAGTCTACTGAACCTCACTTGGCCATTACATTTGCCAAGGGATTGCCTGTTGCGGCTGACGTTGTGATGGCTCTGCTTTTGGAAAAGATCTTATCCAAACTGAATGTCCGAAACACTCAAGAGTTTTCATTGCTAAGTGTGGTTTGGCAGATCTGGGATGTATACAGGAGCATGTTTGTCTGGGACGTCCTGATCCTCTATAAATCTGTTCTTCGCTGTTGAGGAGTGAGCCAATTATAGGATCAGCATATGTCATAAAGCGTTTGGGACTCAGGAAATCTGCATTCTGTTGGTGGTTCTGCCACATCCTTGCTGTGTGACCTTGGGCAAGTCACTTAATCTTTATGGGCCAGACTTTCAAGGGAGCTCAGGGTCAGATCTTCCAAAGAGATCAGCACCCAACAGGCTGAACACCTTTGAAAATCTGGCCCCAGGTCTGGATGCTGTGCCCTTCTGAACATACTGGCAAATGGTGTCTGAGACTTCCCATGCCTAAAATGGTGACTTCCTAATTGAGGGCTCTGATCCTGCAAACACATAAGTAATCTGTTCATGTCACTTGCTCCCGTTAACATCAGTGGGGCAGTTCACGTGAGCAAAATGACTCGTGCATGAGTGCAAGCAGGATCAGGCCCTTAGGTAGGCAGAATCGAATGATCCTGTTTTGCCATTTGGTAACAAAGCAGTGTTACAAGGCTTCCTTTATGGCAGGCTGTAAACTGCTCTGCAAGGGAAGGTGAAAATTATTGTTGCTATTACTGTCCTCGCCAGGTTCAGGAGATGGATGGAGGAAGCCGGGAAAATTGCCAGACTGTTGCCATCACTGAACAAAAAAAGCCAGCTAAATGCCTGCCAGGTTGGTGCAGAACTTCCCATGGTGATGGTCCAGATCCCAAACCTGTTGAACTTAATCGACTTCAGTGGGCTTTGAATCAGGCCCAGACTGACTGATTAACTTTACTGTGTGCTGGAAATAAAAACTAAGTAAGTTCTCTCTGGCATTGCTCCTATTGACTGGGTTCTCCCATCTCTGTCTTTTTCAGACTATGGTAGCTAGTTGGGTCATAGCCGTGTTGTGAAGCTCACTGTCTCTGTAGCTGGGCAAACGTTGCTTTGCTCCTTTTATGTAAAGTGTGTCCAGATGCCACCATGCGACAGGCCCTTCATAGAAACGTCTATTGCTAACAGACGGTACAGACATGCAGGGCTAAAAGCCACCTGCACAAACTCCTTGGCAGATTCAAACCGAGGCTGTCTCCCCAGTCAGCTGCAAGCTTACTAACTGCTGACACTTCAGCACCAGCTGTAAGAGGCTTGGCACTGCCAAGGTGTTTGCTTAATCTCCACGGGCAGAGTGCAGGCCTTGTCATGTCATCTTGCTCCCTGCCAAGCCTGGCATCCGGTGACTCAGCAAGGGAGCCGCTTGCGTGTCCGCTTCATCACCGAACATAGCACATGCTGGGCCAAATCCATCCCTGGTGGAATACTGCTGACTTCAGGAAAGCACGACTGTGTTGTATAAATTACTTACATGGGCTGCAAGCAGAGGGTCCCTTCTGCTCGTGGATCACACATATATACACACACCCAGTATCCCCCACAGAAGTGGGGATCAGTTGTCTTTGTCTCCTGGCACCATTCCACCTGTCTCTAGATTTGCAGGGAAACTCAATGATCTGTGGGTGGGGTGGGATGGGAGTGGACTGGGGAAGAGGCAAGGACACCCATGCACTCTGACTCCTGGCAAGCAACAGTAAATCCTCCTCGAAATTAATGCCGCTTGGGGCTGCATTGGCCTTTTGGGAGAGAAGGGGAGACAAGTGGGACTCTGAACTTCCTGTTTGCTCTATATGAATAAATCCCCTTCCTTCCTAATGGGATGATCCAAGGGAAACTCTGAGACACAGAGGTCCCGTCATCTTTCCCCCCCTCAACACACACACACCTCCTCCTGTTTTTGTTTTTTTTCCAAGTGCATGGGCTGAATCTTCTAAGATGATGATTGTCCATAAACCACCCTATGCCCAAAAGGTAATGAAGTGCCCCCATGAAGCATTTTCTTCCTTGGAGCAGACTTTAATACTAATGCCCTGGTTTTACTACTGCCCCATTAGATGAGAGTTGTGGCATTTATCAATGAGAGCCCATCCTCTAATGAATGTTCCTCAGCCTGTGAGCTGCCTCCATGATTCTGATTTCAAATTCAGATCTTTCTCCGATCAATTGAGGCCTCTTAGCTTCTGCTCCACCTGCTTATTCGAATCAAAGCTCATTCTCCTTCCATCAGGTTGTGGGGAAAGAGGTGAGGCTCAAATCGGACTCAATTTTATCTTTTTACCTCTTAGTGCAATTAATTTTGTCTTGGTGGCTGTGGACCAGGGCAATTAAAATCCTCTCTGGCTTCAGTATATCCATTTCTCAATTTCTCCATACCAAATGTTCCTTTGTATGTACACAGGGGGCAGCGTCTGGCTTCACTGCAGAATTAAGTAGGATTCTCACCTGGGTGTTACCCTAATCTACCTCCTGTCCACACACAACCCTCTCAGGCAAGTTTAGAGGTGCTTTAATCCTGGGCTAGCTGGGGGTGTGGGTTAGAGCCTGGGTACCACTTTGACTCTCATTGGCCACTCTGCAGTGTGGATGCTGGCTAAACCACTTTATTAGTATTTGTATTATGGTAGAGCCCCAGTCCTGGACCAGAAGGCCAGGCTAGGTGCTGTATAAATATGGGGGGGGGGGGGAGAAAGTCCCTGCCCCAAAGATTCCAAGTGTGAGACGAGAGGAGACAGCCTGATGGGATGTACAAGAAAACAATGAGAGAATGTCGGTCAACATGATGCACAATGGTCTCCGTGCACCAAGGGCTTAACTGTTGTCAATCTTTTGGAGGCATCACAGCAAAAGAGAGCCTTAAGGAGGACAATGAAGTGGCTTTGCAGATGTTTGTGGAGTGTAACTCCCAGCTGTGAAAGACAGGCCCTCCATTTACCTGATCGCCCTAAGGGTATGTCTACACTGCACAAAAAAACCCTCAAAAACCTGCGGCAGCGAGTCTCAGAGCCCAGGTTTACAGCCTTGGGCTTGTGAGACTTGCGCTAGGGCACTGAAAATAGCCATGCAGACATTCTGGAGGGGGTGCTGCAGCCCGGGGATGGAGGTATGGTTGTGCTGTATAAATATACCAGGGAGGGAGAAGCACTTCTGACTCTAAAGGACAAAGCTGGCACAAGAACCAATGGAGATAAACTGGCCAGGAATAAACACAGGCTGGAAATGAGGTGGTGGTTTCTAACCATCAGAGAACTTGCCAGCAAGTTAAAGCAGTATGGGCTGGATGAATGGACTATAAGGTGGATAGAAAGCTGGCTAGATTGTCGGGCTCAAGGGGTAGTGATCAATGGCTCCATGTCTAGTTAGCAGCCGGTATCAAGTGGAGTGCCCCAAGGGTCGGTCCTGGGGCCGGTTTTGTTCAATATCTTCATAAATGATCTGGAGGATGGTGTGGATTGCACCCTCAACAAGTTTGCACATGACACTAAACTGCGAGGAGAGGTAGATACATTGGAGGGTAGGGATAGGATACAGAGGGACCTAGACAAATTAGAGGGTTGGGCCAAAAGAAATCTGATGAGGTTCAACAAGGACAAGTGCAGAGTCCTGCACTTAGGACGGAAGAACCCCATGCACCGCTGCAGACTAGGGACCGAATGGCTCGGCAGCAGTTCTGCAGAAAAGGACCTAGGGGTTACAGTGGACGAGAAGCTGGATATGAGTCAACGGTGTGCCCTTGTTGCCAAGAAGGCTAATGGCATTTTGGGATGTATACTTAGGGGCATTGCCAGCAGATCGAGGGACGTGATCGTTCCCCTCTATTCGACATTGGTGAGGCCTCATTGGAGACATTGGAGTACTGTGTCCAGTTTTGGGCCCCACACTACAAGAAGGATGTGGAAAAATTGGAAAATGTCCAGCGGAGGGCAACAAAAATGATTAGGGGACTGGAACACATGACTTATAAGGAGAGGCTGAGGGAACTGGGATTGTTTAGTCTGCGGAAGAGAAGAATGAGGGGGGATTTGATAGCTGCTTTCAACTACCTGAAAGGGGGTTCCGAAGAGGATGGATCTAGACTGTTCTCAGTGGTAGCTGATGACTGAACAAGGAGTAATGGTCTCAAGTTGCAGTGGGGGAGGTTTAGGTTGGATATTAGGAAAAAGTTTTTCACTAGGAGGGCAGTGAAACACTGGAATGCATTACCTAGGGAGGTGGTGGAATCTCCTTCCTTAGATATTTTTAAGGTCAGGCTTGACAAAGCCCTGGCTGGGATGATTTAGTTGGGGATTGGTCCTGCTTTGAGCAGGGGGTTGGACTAGATGACCTCCTGAGGTCCCTTCCAACCCTGATATTCTATGATTCTGTGAGGGAGGTTCTGGAACAGCCTCTTAACAGGAGTTGTGGAGGCAAACAACTTAATTAGTTTTCAGCGTAAGCGGGACAAATGTATGAGTGAGGTTATATGATGCCGGGGTGCTTGTGTTGGTGGGGGCAGGGCTTGGCATCCCTGGGGCATCCCTTCCAGTATATGTTTTATGTTCCTAAAAATGTCATGCTTCAGATAGTCACCTGCAGGAAGGGATCTTTTTTCCCCTGGTGTATTCTGGGGTTGGGTTTTTTGTCTTCTTTCTCTGAAGTGCTAGAGATGCCTCACTGAACGAGATGGGCCAGTGCTCTGAGGTGGCTGGTTCTTGCTCACATGCTCATGGTCTAACTGATCTCCATATGTGGGGTCCCCCAAGTCAGCTGAGTATGGTGGGGTTTTTTTTTTGTTTGTTTTTTTTGCCTCACTCTGCTGTGTGGGGTGCAGGTCACTTGCAAGGGCCATCTGGGTATATATCACTAAATAATTTCCCTGCCATTGCGTGTGTGGGGTGGGGGGATGCTCAAGCACTGGTGCACCCTGGTCCCTCCTGTTCTCTGCCTGTGGCCCGTACCGGTCAAGTCTCCTGAGGGCTGTAACACTTTTGGTCTAATTTCAGTTGTTGGGTTTAGTGGGTGGTGTTGGTGGCCTGTGATATTGGGGAGGTCAGACTAGATGACCTAGCGGGGTCTTCGGGCCTTAAACTAGGTGGTGCTCTGAAAATTTAACCCATGGGCAGTGGAGGCTGGCAGTATGGGCCGAATGGCGGCAGGAGCTGACCTTTTGATACTGAATGAGAGATGAGGGGTAGAGGTGGGAATAGGCCATGAGGGGCCATATAAGCGCTGACTTTAATGCAGATAGTCCTCCAGTGCCTTCCACCAATTCTCCCCCCACACACACCTGCCCAGAAGGACACATTCACCCACAATTCACTGGGACTCTTAGAGTGGCTTATTTTACTATAACACCAAGTACCATGGAATGAGCTCCTCTGAGCCCTAGCAACGCACACAGCGGCGTGCACGCTCCTGTAGGCACAGAACTTGAGTGTGGCCACTTACACCCCAGCAAGGCTAACCCGGGCACCAATCACCCAAGTTAACTCTGCAGGGAAGGCATCATACCTCTCTGTCTGTCTGTCCGTCCGCCCCCACCCACCCATTTTTTTTTTTTTTTTTTTTTGCTATGATCTGGATCTTGGAGCCTCCCCAAAGTCCGGGATTATTTAAATCCAGGGGTTTGGGTTGGCCACTTCTCTGCTTTAGGGGATAGCAGAGACCTTGAAATCTGGATCCAGATTGCACTTTATTAGCTAACAGGTTCTAAATCTCTAGCCTAGTAAATGCTGCCTTATCTGCACCTGGGTTTTAAGCCTTGTCTAAACACAGGTGCTACATATGTTTAAGCTGGTCTGACTTTCACATGCGGGCGAGCTCTTGGAACATGTGGGTTAGAACGTGTTCCAGCACAGCTTGAAATCCAAGCCAAGGTGAGCACTGATTGGCCTGCTAAACCCAGGGTTGTGAGTTCAATCCTTGAGGGGGCCATTTAGGGATCTGGGGCAAAAATTTGGGATTGGTCCTGCTTTGAGCAGGGGGTTGGACTAGATGACCTCCTGAGGTCCCTTCCAACCCTGATAGTCTATGAAACAAAACCCGTGAGCCCCATGTTAGCCTCATGTTAGGGGAAAATGGAGGTCCCAGCGTACGTCAGCAGTGAGAATGATGCTCCCCAAGCTCTCGCAGCTAGACCATACTTTCTTATCCCGAGCGAGCGAGGCAAGTGGAGATTTCAGTGGAACGGATCAGCTGGGGTGGAATTTCCACCTTGTGCCTTCCTGGCCCCCACTGAGGCTGAGATCAGCCATGCCCAGGGAGCCATTTACAATGGGGGCGTCCCATGATGCGCTCCAACAGAGTTCAGCAGTGCAGTGCAGACGGGACTGAACTGCACTTTGTGTGGCCCCCTAGTCATGGACTTCTGCCTTCTACTTAGATGGGAAGCTCTTTGAAGCAGGGACTGTCCTTTTGCTCTGTGTTTGTAGAGCGCCTAGCACAGGGCAGGGGTGGGGGATCCTGCTCTGTGACTAGGGCTCCTAGGAGTTACCGCGTCCGAGGTGCAGGCATTGTAAACCCCATGCAGTCCCCTGTACATTGCACAACTGACCTGTGACTGGTGGAGGGGAGGGCCTGGAAGGTCACTTCTGTGTGCCAGCCAGGTTCCCCAACAGGTTGAATTTGGCTCATGATTTAGCTTAGGGTGGAGAGTCCAGGTGCTGGAGCAGCTGCTGGAAAAGGCTAGTTCCCCTTCAGGATGACAAACTGCTTTCCACGTGCCGTGCGGGCTGCAGATTAGTGGCTCCAGCCTGTTCCCCCAGCCCTAGCATAAAGGGAGCTATAAAAGAGGTTAAAGTCACCTGACTCATATCATTACCAGTTGGAATGCTCCCCGGGGCCTGCATTTTACAACACAAGGGACTTGCTGAGCTGGTTCCTTCCACACCCCTGTTACCAAAGGCAGGCTGTAAATCTGCACTGAAAAAGGACAGGCCAATGTGCCAATCTCTCCACCCCCTGTTCAAAGTGTTAATTTCCAGGGCCATCCCTGTGCTCCAGCAGTTCCTGTTCTGCTCAACTCCCCCTCCCCCCAGCACAGTGTGCATTTCAGTTTCCAGATTGAGAATGAGCTCAATAAGCTTTTTCCCTTTCTGCTGTATTATACCAGAGTAGGGCTCCCATGAGAAAACCCTTGGCTGCTGCCCAGAATAGTATGGGATCCTGCTCCATTATAGGATTAGTGTCGGGTGGGGAGGGGGGGAAATCTCTCTCCGCTCCTGTAAAACTTCAGCCAACTGTTTGTCTTGGAAGAAGAGACAGTCCCGCCTGAAGGAATGTGTTTTAAAATGCAGATCTCGCCCATGATTCAAGCTACAGGAGGCCCCATCCCAGTGAGGAGCAAGCATTGCCAAGGAGATCTCATTAATGGGGCGGGAAATAAGGAACCACTCCAAAGGGCGGTTGTGTCTTTGCGAAGCGAGGAAACGGGTACAGGGCCGTCAGTGGCTCAGAGTGGCTGGCTGGCTCCTACAAAGCATGTCCATGCAGCAGTGTCCTGGCCCATCCGGATGCCTTGTGACTCTCACCTGTTTGTGTATCTGTGTGCAATAAGTGTCAGCTCCACACCCAGACAGCTGGGGATTAAACCCAAGACACTGCAGCACCTGATACACACAAGCTGTACTAGTGGCCTCAGAGGAGTAACCCACTTAACTGCTACTAAGTAGCAAGCTGTTACAGTCACTGGGGGAGACATGGTCACATGCACTTAGCCAGCATGTTACCAGTGCATCCAAGAGTTTTAAAAGAGCTGGTTGAGGAGCTCACTGAACCATTAAAGTTGATTTTTAATAATTCTTGGTATCCTAGGGAATTTCCAGAAGACTGGAAGAAAGTTATTATTGTGCCAATATCTGAAAAGACTAAATGGGATGGCCTGGGTAATTGTAGGGCTATCAGGCTGACCTCAATCCCAGACAAGATAATGCAGTGGTTGATATGGAATTTGATTAACAAAGTATTAAAATAAATTTATATTTTCCTCTTTTAAATCAGCATGGATTTATGGGAACTAGATCCTGTCAAACTAAGTTGATCTTTGTTTATGCAATCACAAGTTTGGCTGATAAAGGTAATAGTGTTGATGTAATATACATAGACTGCTGTAAGACATTTGACTTGGTACCATACAACATATTGATCGAAAACCTAGAAAGATATAAAATGAACATTGTACACATTAAATGGATTAAAAGCTGACTGATAGGTCATAAAATGTAATTGAGAAAGGGGAATCGTTGGGTCCCACAGGGATCAGTGCTTGGTCTACACTATATAACGTTTTTAATGTTCTGGAAGAACATGATCTGGAAAAAAATTAATGAGCTCGAAGAAAATATAAAATCATCACTGATAAAGTCTGTAGATGCCAAGAGCTGGGAGAGTGGTAAATAATGAAAGGACAGGTCACTGATTCAGAGCAATCTGGATGGCTTGGTAAACTGGGTGCAAGCAAACAATATGCGTTTTAATGTGACTAAATATAAATGTGTTCATCTAGCAACAAAGAATGTAGGCTGTACGTACAGGATAGGGGACTCTGAAAGATTTGGGAGTCATAGTGGATCATCAGCTGAACATGAGCTCCCAGTGTGATGGTGTGGGTCAAAGGGCTCATGCAATCCTTGGATGCATAAACGAGGGAATCTTGAATAGGAGTAGAGCGATTATTTTACTCTGGTATTTGATATAGGTGCAACCACTGCTGGAAGTGTATATCCAGTTCTGGTGCCTACGATGCACAAAGGAGGTTGATAAATTGAAGAGGGTTCGGAGAAGAGCCACGACAATGATTAAAGGATTAGAAAACCTGCCTTATCGTGACAGACTCACTCCATCTATTTAGCTTAACAAAGAGACAGTTAAGGGGTGACTTGATTACAATCTGTAAGGTTTTACGTAGGGAATAAATAGTTAATAATGGGCTCTTCAATCTAACAGAGAGAGGCAATATCACGATCCAATAGCAGGAAGTTGAAACAAGACCAATTCAGGCTAGAAATAAGGTGTAAATTTTTAATAGAGAGAGTAAATAACCCTTGGAACAATTTACCCGTGGTGGAGTCTCCATCACTGGACATTTGTCAATCAAGATTGGCTGTTTTTCTGAAAGATCTACCCTGGGAATGATTGTGGGGACAGTTCTCTGGCCTGTGTTTTACAGGGGGTCAGATTAGATGATCACATTGATCTCCACTGGCCTTGGAATCGATTGATCTAGTGCAGTTGGGGATTCCCAAAGCACCTGTCACTGCTTCTCAGCTTTATTGCTGGGAACAGGGCTTTGTGGCAGATGCCAAATGAAGGCATAGCATGGTGAGATGGCTGTGTGAGAACTAATTGCTATTGGGAAGCTTTTTGTCTGTGCTGGAGACAGTATGCTGTGGCCAGTGCAGGTTCAGTTGGCCCTGAGTTGAAGATCTTTACCCAGGTGTTGCAATAACGGATACAAGAATGCTTGAATTGCTGTGGGGTGCAGATGTGGAAGCTCAGACAGCCTTTATGCTGCAGCTTGCATAGGAGGCCTCATGCAAGAAGTTAAATCCCTTCCATTAGGGAACCAAACACACTGAGGAATGGGGAAGTAAGTCGAGTAAGTTTTATTTCCCCAGGATGTTACAAATTAACCTTGGTTTCATCAGCACTATATAGGACAGCGTACTGTAACTGTCCGGAGTATAGTAGCACAAAGAGGCAGGCCCCTTTGTGTCAGGGGCTGTACAGATACAGAGCGAGGGCAGATCTCTCTGTGGGAGGGACAGTCCTTGCCCTGAAGAGCTTACAGTCTAAATAGACAAGGAGGACAAAGGGCATCAGGAAGAACACACCCAGAGAGGGGAAGGGACTTGCCCAAGGTCACAATAGCGGGTCAGTGGCAGAGCTGCAAATAGAGCCCTGGTCTCCTGAACCCCAGGTCCTCCAAACCACCCCAGCTGCTGTATACTAACCTAATGTATCAGCTGAAGGACAGGGCTGCGTCCACAATCAGCTGTTGGATGTGATGGTAGCATTTTCTGAAAGCGCTCAAAGAGATGCATGTGGGGGGAAATCTGTGCTGCAGCCTCCTCTGGGGAGGAGCACAGGCCCAGTGTAACAGCACCATGCCCAAGGGCAGCAGGTGAAGAAGTCCTTAGCCAAACCTAAGAACAAGGGGAGTCTGGGGTAAACCAGAAAGTAAGCTCCACCAGATATTGGAAAATGCTGGGTATTGTATAAATCAAGCTATGCAGGCAGTCCCTTTAAAAGGGGTCAGAGACCAGTATCCTGCCCTGGGTTTACACTGCAGACTGGAACCCCCCCTGGAGCGGGGGGGGGAGAGGTAATGAGATCCTGAGACAGTGCCGTTCGGAGGCCAAGGAATTGGAATAGTCCCATGGCAAATTCATCATAGGACCAGAGCACCACCACTGCTCATAGCCTAGGGTAATCAACCATGTAATCCCTTGCTAAACTTCCCCTAGGACGACTGTGCTCTGTGGTGAACCCTGCTGATTCCCCACCCCCAGTGGCTAGAAAAGCACCTTGAGAGCTATAATGCTATCCATGCAACAGGGCTGATAGGCTCCTCCAGGAAAGGGAAATCCTGCATGCAGAGGGAGCACACACTTGTGAGTCAGAAGATCTGGCTTTTCCTTCCCTTCACTGCCTGTGACTTAATGGGCCTGCTTCTCCATTGACCTCATTCACAGTGAAGTCCTGCCCCTCTGGTCTCATGGTACAGGATGATAAAGGCCCACTGAGTCGGATTTTTCTCTCACTTGTTTTACAGCAGCGTAAATGCCCTGATTTCAGTGGAGCTATTCCTGCCCTGCTGTGAGGGGGATCAGAATCAGGCCGAATCTTGGGACATCGCTTCCCCATCTAGAGGAGGAGGAGAAGGGTACTGACCTGTCTCCCAGAAAGGGCTAAGACATAAAAACAGCCATACTGGGTCAGACCAAAGGTCCTTCCAACCCAGTATCCTTTCTTCCAACAGTGGCCAGTGCCAGATGCTTCAGAGGGAATGGACAGCACAGGTAATCATCAGGTGATCCATCCCCTGTCACCTATTCCCAGCTTCTGGCAAACAGAGGCTAGGGACACCATCCCTGCCCATCCTGGCTAGTAGCCATTGATGGACCGATCCTCCAGGAACTTCTCTAGTTTATTTTTGAACCCTGTTATAGTCTTGGCCTTCACAACATCCTCTGGCAAGGAGTTCCACAGGTTGACTGTGCATTCGTGTTTATAAAGTGCTCTCACATCCTCAAGTGGAAGGCTTTGGAGAAGGGTGGAGTGTCATTGTTGGGCTGAAAGGTTCTTGGGACCTCACAGTAACCAGCCATTCCTGTGCGTGTTCTGCTCATTTCCCCCAGGGCTGACTTTGGTCCCATGGGTGTCCAGTGGCATATGAGCCTTGGAACAGGTGGAGCTAGGTGTCTGGTTTGTGTTACAGTTTAAAAGCCATCCCAATTTTAACAGGATGAACTTCATTTTCTTTCCAACCTCCCGCACAGGATGCTTCCAGCCCAAGCCCCTCCTTCATGTTCATTTATTTATCAGCAGATTTGCTTTGCCAAAGAAATCAACCCAGACCTTTTTTTATTTTATTTTATTTTAAAGCCACAGTCGGACCTTCAGCTCCTTCTGACTTCATCTCAGCTGGAGGGAATGGGACATGGCAGGTCTGCCAGGCCAACATCCCAGGGCTCCTTGTGCAGCGTCAGGGTCCCTGGAACTCTTTGCCCTGTTCACCCATTGTGCTTCTGTGTGGCACCTACAGGCTCTCCCCGGCGCTAAGTGGAGGAGACAAGAAAGTGGTTAACCCTCAAGCTGTCCGGTGCTAAGAAAGCATTTTACCAGCAGCTCTCATGATAGCCCCAGGGTTCAAAGGAATAATAGCTGGACAGTGCACTAAGTCCCTCTGAGGGAGGAACATATGGCAGTTAATTAAATGGAGAGGAAGCGTGTCTTGTCACGTGCCAAGGAGTCAGGCCATGTGTTCCCATGCAGTAATCTGGGTCTCTAGGACTCGGAGAATGACAGTAGAGATGATCCTGGAGCTATGGATGATTCCAGGAGGAGGACTGTGGGTTACAAAACATGCCTTATGGACAGTTTGCATTGGGGCAGTGTTAAAGGGACACCCAATAGTGAACACGACCAAGGCCAGTAATGCCGGCAGGGCATGGATTATATGCCTATTTCTTACTGTACGCCAAACGCATCACCACTCTGCCTTAGTTCCCTCATTCAAGAGGGATGTGTAAGCCAGTGGGGTAGCATACCAGCCCCTCAGGGATCGATGCCCCCTCAGCAGTGTTTCAGGCCCTTCCCTTGGGGGTAGAGCAGATCAGAACCCCCTCACCTCTCTCCAAGCAGTTGAGTCAGAGTTTGCCAAAGTGAAACGTTCCATGGAGAGGGTTCCATTTCAGCTCAGTGCCTCTGGAAAGCGGGCACAGTTCTGACAAAAACGTACCTGGATTTCCTGCCAGTCCACCCACCCTCTGCAGCCCAGGCTCACAGGGCTCATCACTCCAGGGCAACCCACCAGGCAGACTGCCCCACAGCCAGGTACTACCATTCCCCTTAAAGAGACTGGAGATTTTTGGTTGGCGTTCCAAATCAGAAGCAAACCGGTTTTCCACAATAGCAAAATCCTCCATAAGGCAGGATCTCCCTCCCCTACACCCAGCACACACTTTATTGGTTAAACAGAAAACTTGGGCAAAGGACCAGAATATAGTAGTTCCTCCACCACCCAACACGAGCGCAGTTCCCAGAGGCTTTTCCCTCACCTCTCTCAGGCCTTTACCCTGGCCTAGCGCCCCCCACTGGAGCCTTTCAACTCCCCCTCTCTGTAGCTCCTCCCATCTGGGAGTCATGCAATAACCACCGTCCCACCTCTTCCCTGCAGGATTTTCACTGTCCTTCATAAGGACCAGGTGCTCTTCAGGCGATCACCTGACCCCTTAGAGACAGCTAATTAGTCACAGCTGGGGCTGGGCCCCTCTCCCCTTAAATGGGCAGTCATCCAGTGACAGGATGACAGACATTTCTCTTCTGCTGTTCTTGTCTCTCCTCCTCATCTCCTCCTACTCTTGCCTTTGCCTTTTAAATTCTTTCTCTCTACTTGTATTTACTTTTGGCTTTTTATAGGCACAGTGACAGCTGTAGTTAAGGGGCCCACAGGTTTTCATTCTAAAAAGTCCTTTCCAATGTCTTATAACTTACAGAGGTTCTTGTTTGTCTCTCTCACCAGCAGTGGTCCAAGAAAAGATATGACCTCACCCACCTTGTCTCTCTAATATCCTGGGACCGACACAGCACGCAGGTTGTGGCTGACATTTCTATTTAGGAGCTCATACGACATCCCCATGGTATCACACAAACATGAATAAACAGAGCCTCTGGTGCAGGGAGATGATATGATAATCCCCATTTCACAAATGGAGAAACTGAGGCACAAAGTAAGCACTTGCCCAAGGTTCCACAGGTAATTTGTGAGAGAGCTGGGAATTGACCTACCGTCTCCTGTAGGCCAGGCTTTGGCTTTAACCACAAGACCAAACTTCCTGGCATGTCTGTTCTTCCAGGAGTGATTTTTTTCTATTTAACTTTGTGAAGTGCTTGGGGATAGAGTTGTGTGAGGGACCACTATAGAAAAGAGAGTTTTCTTGCATTGTAGCTCCTCTGAGTTCTGTTGGTTGTGCAGAAACTTGTCATTCAAACCAGTAGCGTAGCTAGGAGGGGAGCGGTCAGGCGGCGCTCCAGGTCTTCAGCGGCTCTTCGGCGTCAGGTCCTTCATTCGCTCCAGTCTTCGGCGGCACTTCGGTGGCGGGGGGAGCGTCCTTCAGTGCCGCCGAAGGCTGGAGCGAGTGAAGGACCCGATGCTGAAGTGCTGCTGAAGACCCCGGAGCGCCGCCGGGTGAATACAAGTGGGTGGCACCCTTTTTGTCTCCGCTCCCCCCGTCTTCTCCACCTGGCTACTGCATGCAGGATAGTGACCTCTGGTAAATTTCTCCCTCCCTGGAAGAGGTCCATCTTTGGCCGTTTGCTTTGTAACTGGGTCCTTCCTGGACTGTACTTGTGCCATTAAGGCTACTAGACAGTAAGTTACAAATGTTGCCAAAATGAGAAATCACTTGTATTGAGCGGGGCCTTCAACATTTTTCTATGAGAAGAACTGGGACTGTCCCACTCCTCATGGGAGTCAGAAGTTCCAGTGCTTCTCTCGAGGTCCCATCAAACTTCTGTACAACCTAAGCTTTCACCCTCTAAAGAGGGGAAACGGTTCCTACCCTTTGCTGTTGTGAATACAACTTTCTGATGCTGGGCCAGCGCTCTGATAGACAGACTGACTCGATAGCTCTAAGAGGCGTAGCCTGCCCCATTCAACTGTGGAGCCTAACGACAGCAATGTAAATATCAGTGTAACCCACACACCTTCTGGGGGTGGGGTTCTGTCCCATCCAGTGGCACTGAGACCACTTAGAGAGAAAATGAGTCTGCTCCATAGCCTTAGCTAACAGTCGGTTGGTTTTTAGCTCATTCAGTAGCGGCTCATGCACTAAGCTCCCGAGGTCCCTGGTTCGATCCTGACGACAGGGCCTTACATCAGCACAAATGTTTTCACTGCTGATCATTTTAGCAGAATACTCCAGCTCTTCGGGGTTGTGACCAGAGCTTGGAAGGCTCCCACTTTATTCCCTCAACATTTCTCTCCACAGCATTTTATACTCTAGACTCCTGCAGGAATCATCTGATTACAGCAGTGCCACCAGTGGAAAGAATCATCTAGTGCCCCGTCTACTGTGGGTGGGAGGGGATGTTTTTGGCGAATGGGGACAAGGCACAGACATCTGCTCTGATCAAATGTGCTTGGGTTTTTTAATGACCACACAGAGCCTTGGCTTGGAAAGGTTTTATGTGAAACATGCAGTAAATTGTGTGGATCTAGGTATACCGGCCTTGGAAGGAAGAAGGGCAGAGCTAGCTTGGATTTATACCTGTGATTTTGAGGATTCTAGTTATTTCAAACCTGGGGATTATTCTTACTCAACCATCCCTCCTGCACGACGATTCTATGCCCCATCACGTATAACGCGTCCCCAGCTGGATTTCTCTGCTCTGCACATGCACGCAGGGATAGCTCTGTCATTATCTGTGATCATGATTATTATATTGTTCCTCTGACTATAAATAACCTCATCTGCTCCCTCCTCCCACTACTACATCCTTCCTCAGAGTCACTTGGCTCTCTGTGTGTCCTCAGCTGCGCTGCATTTGTATGTGTTCCCTCCGGCAGGCAGAAGGGCAGCCACCCATGCATGCTGGACTCCTGCCTCTTAGCAATCTGGAAATGGACCCTGCTACTTTCCCTTTTCCACCCATTTACTCCATGCATGACTGGAAATGCTGAAAGGCCTTTTCTCAGATCCAGAGAGAGAGCTTACTGCAGATCTAGCAGCAGGAGAGAGATCCACTCCGGTGGTTCTGGCATAGGCGCCGATTCCGTGGGTGCTCCGGGGCTGAAGCACCCACAGGGAAAAATTAGTGGGTGCTGTGCACCCACTGGCAGCCAAGCTCCCCCCCCCACTCCCTCCTCCGTCTCCTCCCCTGAGCGTGCCGCGTCCCCGGTCCTCCACCTACCTCCCAGCGCTGCCCGCCTAGCTGCCGCCAAACAGCTGTTTGGCCGCTCCTGGAGCGGGGGGAAGGAGCAGGAACGTGGGGCATTCAGGGGAGGAGGCGGGGCCGGTATGGGGATTTGGGGAAAGATTCGGAATAGGGGCAGGGAGGGGGCAGAGTTGGGGCGGGGACTTTGGGGAAGGGGTTGGAATGGGGGCGGGGCAGGGGTGGAAGGGGTGGAGTCGGGGCAGGACCGGAGACAGAGAGGAATTGAGCACCCACCGGAGGGAGCAGAAGTTGGCGCCTATGGGTTCTAGAGGCCCACATACCAGACCGGAGATGTTGGACTCAGGAGTGGTCTATGCGGATGGTATGGATTCGGTATACACAATGCGGCAGGAGCCCACAAACAGCTTGGCAAGCCCTGCCCTTTCAGGGCTGCTGTGTCATCTTCACACTCATAATAATCACTCTTAAAAGACCGGTGAGCAGTAATAATGTCTGTCAGTGATTAGCATATAAAATACTAATTCACAATCACAGAATTCTTGGCATTATTCAATCAGTGGATCCACAGCACTTTCCAAAATCCGTAAGAACAAGGGGCCCCCCCAGTGTAGACAGCGCTAGGTCGACGGGAGAATTCACCTGTTGACCTAACTCCCGCTTCTTGGGGAGGTGGATTAACTACGCGGACAGGAGAACCCCTCCCATCAGGATAGGGACCATCTTCAGTGAAGTCACAGTGAAGTGCAACAGCGGCCTAGGAAGGCACTCAGCATCCCACAGCGAAATACAAGATGGACTAGATAGTTCAGCATAAGGTGGGCGGTGAACACTTCTACTGTCACAGGACAAAGGAGGGTGAGCTACAGATTGTTGTAATGAGCCAAAAAGCCAGTATCTTTATTAACTCCATGATTTTTAGCATCTAACAAAGTTACAAATTTAAACTCCCAGGCATGGGCGGCAGGTGAACCCCTGCTTTGGGGAGGCTAACCTGCCAGCCGTGCCCCTTCCACTTGAGGCCCCACCCCCGCACACCGGAGGGTCAAACCTCCCCACCATCAGGAGGAGCCCTGAGGGCCTCCCACCCTAGCCACAATGGGCTGAGCCCCGACTCCGAGCGTGGGCCAAGCTGCTGACCCCCCTGAGCGCCGGGCTGCTGGTCCAGGCTGACTGCAGCGCCGGGCCAAGCCACCAGCCCCCTGAGCACCAGCACTGGGCCAAGCCGCTGGCCCCCTGCCCCTGAAGGCCCCCTGGCTGAGCCCCTGGCCCCCTGAGCACCTGGCCCAGCGTCCCCCCCCATTGCCAAGCCACCCCCCCCACCCCCCAAGCACCGGGCCAGCCTCAGCGCCCGGACGAGCCACCTCACTCCCCCACCAGATTCCGCCGGCCACTGGCTTGCCTCATCCCTCCTCACTCCCCCTCCCAAGAGAAGGAGGGACGCAGCGGGGACTTCCGGAGGGGTGGTGGTGGTGGAATGGAGGACTTATCGGCAGCCAGCAGCAGCAGGCAGCGAGGGCCTCGGGGAAGGGGCAGGGGCACCACGGCCCAGGCGTCCAGCGGCAGGTCGGCGGCAGCTGCACCAAGCATTCCCTGGCCCAGTATACCCACCGCCCACGCTCCCAGGCTCGTCTTTTGAAGGCGTTGGGCAGGTTTCCGTTGAGGACGAGGACTGAGAGGTCAGATATGGAGTGATCGCTATGTGGAAAGTGTTTGCCCACAGCTCGATAGGGTGTTTTTGTCTGCACGAGTTCATTCGAGAGCGTAGTGACTGTCTGGCTTCACCCACACAGCTTTCAGAGTAACAGCCGTGTTAGTCTGTATTCGCAAAAAGAAAAGGAGTACTTGTGGCACCTTAGAGACTAACCAATTTATCTGAGCATGAGCTTTCGTGAGCTACAGCTCACTTCATCGGATGCATACTGTGGAAAGTTTAGAAGATCTTATATACACACAAAGCATGAAAAAGGTATTGAAGATCGTGAAGATTGGAGCATGGGGGGTGACAGCTCCGGCTGGGGGGTGAAGGCTCTGGGGTGGCGCCGGGGATGAGGGGTTTGGGGTGAAAGCTGCCCCGGGGCTGTGGCAGGGAGAGAGGACTCCCCCCAGCCCTCTCTCGCCGCAGCAGCCCAGGGCTGGTGGAGGGGTGCCTCTCGCTAGCCACAGCAGGTCCAGGGCTGGGGCTGGGGAAAAGGCGCCTTTTGCCATCTGCATGGCCGCAAAGCTTGGGGGGAACTTAGGTGTTTGAAGGCCAGAAGAGGAGATTCAGGAACAATTTCTTCAGGACACGGTCCCCATCGAGTATGGGCTGTAACTGTTTAGCGATACCCCATACGGGTTCCAGCGTGGGGTGGTAGCTGACAACTATGGGTGTGCAGTAAGAGGGTTTGGGGTTTTTTTTTCTGTATTGGCGCGGGTGCTCTCAGGGTATTTGGGGGGCCCGCTCCATGATGCGACCTACTTCTCTGGTGGAGGGTCCTAGTTTGGCGAAGGCGGGTTTACGTGTGTTAAGAGGGTGTGTCCCAGACTTCTTCCTCCGAGCGTGTTCTGTGGTAGCTGAGTGACACAGCGATTTAGCCAATCGCCACTGACCAGATCAGGCCACATCAGCTGATCTGTGGCCTCATGGTCCCATGACAGAGGATGCTGGGGGAAAGTGCAGAAAGGAAGAACTCTCCACTCACCCGAGGGAACATGTGAGCCAGGCCCACTTCTGCATTGACTCACAATTCAGAGTCAAAGCAGGCCCTGGTCCAGCAAAGCACAGGGGCAAACTTAACTCTAAGCTCCATTGATTTCAATGGGTTGACTCATGCTTAACGTTAAGCATGGGCTTAAGTGCTTTGCTGGATTGGGTCTCTCAAGAGTCCCCTGGCCAGTGACTGGATTTGCTACAAGGCCAACTCTGCTCCTACTGAAACCAGCAGGAGTTTTGCCTATGCCTCCAAAGAGAGCAGGATCTATCCAAACCTGTGTCCTACAAATGGGCCTGGAAGCAGGAGCCTTAGAGGCTGTAGGCTTCTGCAGCTACTGGCAGAGGCGGCGGGAGCCGGGCTAGCTTTGGCTCAGCGGGAAGTTGCTCTTTGCAGAATTTACTTGGCCTTACGCAGCCTTCCCCTTTATGGGGAGCCAGGTGGAGTTTTTGATTGTTACATCCTGGCCTGCATGAACCAGGCATGTATTGAAATGTCTGTCCCCACAGGCTGCATAAAATATTCCGCAGTTATTTGAGCTGCACCTGATCACCCGCAATGGGTACAATTTTCAAAGCCGGGAGCCTGACGGTAGGCTCTTGAATCCACTCCACAGCTGAACTTTAGGCACATAAGTCTGAAAATTCTGGCCAATTATATTGCCATTGTTGCAACTGCTGTTCCAATCTGCACCTGTGTTTAATCAACGCGTCTGGAGATAAGGCGGTGGAATAAAACCAGCATGACAGCTTTGGGAAAGACAGGTGTCTGGAAGCCTGTTTACCACTTCTGCTTAAGGTCCCCGTCTATAGTAATTTTAGAAAAATTGTACCGTTTAACTGAATCTATTTAAAATTGCCCTAGTTAAACCAGCGCAAACTCCCAATGCAGACACACAGAACCCAGCTAATCCTTGTTTAAATCAAGTGAGCTTAATCTGCCAGTATTCTGCAGTCCTTACTCAAGCAGAATTCCCATTGAAGATAATTATGTATATGTCTATAAGAGCTTCCCCTGCCAACATAGCTACCGCCTCTTGTGGAGGTGGATTATCTACGCCGAGAAGAGAGCTCTCTCCCGTCTGCACAGAACGTCTTCATTAAAGCTCTGCACCGATGCAGCATTTTAAGTGTAGACATGCTAATGGGAGCCAGAGCCTTTCACCTCGGTGTCACTGGTTCTAATCCCGCCCTCTGACTGAAAGTTGCTACCCTCTAGCAGCAACTGGGTGCGGTCATAGGAGTATGTAAGACATAGGAGGTAACTGTCCCTCTCTACGCAGCCCTGGTGAGGCCCTAGCTGGCGTACGGTGTCCAGTTCTGGGCACGGCGCTTTAGGAAAGATGTGGACAAACTGGAGAGAGTCCAGAGGATAGCAGCTATGAGGAGACTCTAAATAAACGGGGCATGTTTAATCTTGAGAAAAGAAGACTGAGGGGGGACCTGATATCAGCTTTCCAACATGATAAGGCTGATATATGTTAGAGAGAAGAGTGATCAGTTGCACTCCATGTGTCATTGGAGGGTTTTAAGAAGAGGTTGGACAAACAGCTGTCCGGGATAGTCTAGGTTTACTTGGTTCTGGCTCAGCACGGGAGGCTGGACTAGATGACCTCTCAAGGTCCATTGCATCCCTACATTTCTGTGATTCTAATGAGGTGCAGGCCTTTATCCAGTTCCAAGTGGGAACAGGTGTCCCCATCATAACTGGGCGGTGTTAACAGAGGGGGTGAAAGGTGGCTGAACACTCATCCCCAGAGATGAGTGCTCCTTAGCAGGGCTGAGATGTGTTGGCAGGGTAGAAAGGTGACAGGCATCTTGGGAATAGAAGGGCTAGCCAGGGAACGGGCTGGGGGCAGCTTGCCCTGCTCCTGGCTAAGGACAAGAAGCTGCCAGAGTGCAGTGCTGGGAAAACGGATCATCCCATGCATGTTAAAGGTGACCCAAGGAGAAACCCAGACTCCATCCCCACAATTTCGGCAAAGCAGCGGGGCAGCGTTAAAAGCCTGGATGTCTCCGGAAGCCATGTGAGGCTACTGGGCTTTCTCAGCAGACACTGAATCTTGAACGGCTCAGCCCAGACCTTCAGCTGCTGTAAATGGGAGTTGATCCATCCACATCAGCAGAGCTACACCAGTTACAGCAGCAGCTGAGCATCTGGCCTCTCCTCTTCCCACTGTCAAAGCTCCTCTTTGGCACCAGGCTGTAGCCCTTTGCTCCAGAGTCCTCATGACTGTTGCTTACCCTGCTCTCATGCTATTGCCTTAGTGGTCATTCCAGCGCCCGGAAGGTCAGACACTGACCCACAGCGAGCAGGGCCCTTGAGGAAGGGGAAAAGGTGGCTGCAAGGCCATCTCTCTTGGATCTCACTCCTCCAGTGACACAATGAAAGTCACATACTTGGGAGAGCAATGTGAGTAGCGCAAAGGAGGCCAAGCTCTCAGCAAGGAGAGGGTGGGGGCTGCAGCACCCCTCTCCCCCTGGCTGATTAACTCTCACTCTACACCCGAGGGGGATTTGCCGGACGGCATTACTGTCCGGGGACGATGCTGTCAGGTGTAGGAGCCAGGCCTGCTCTGTCCTCCCATTTAATAAGGGGACCGAATGGCTAGGCAGCAGTTCTGCGGAAAAGGACCTAGGGGTGACAGTGGACGAGAAGCTGGATATGAGTCAGCAGCGTGCCCTTGTTGCCAAGAAGGCCAATGGCATTTTGGGATGTATAAGTAGGGGCATAGCGAGCAGATCGAGGGACGTGATCGTTCCCCTCTATTCGACATTGGTGAGGCCTCATCTGGAGTACTGTGTCCAGTTTTGGGCCCCACACTACAAGAAGGATGTGGATAAATTGGAGAGAGTCCAGCGAAGGGCAACAAAAATGATTAGGGGTCTAGAACACATGACTTATGAGGAGAGACTGAGGGAACTGGGATTGTTTAGTCTGCGGAAGAGAAGAATGAGGGGGGATTTGATCGCTGCTTTCAACTACCTGAAAGGGGTTCCAAAGAGGATGGCTCTAGACTGTTCTCAATGGTAGCAGATGACAGAACGAGGAGTAATGGTCTCAAGTTGCAGTGGGGGAGGTTTAGATTGGATATTAGGAAAAACTTTTTCACTAAGAGGGTGGTGAAACACTGGAATGCGTTACCTAGGGAGGTGGTGGAATCTCCTTCCTTAGAGGTTTTTAAGGTCAGGCTTGACAAAGCCCTGGCTGGGATGATTTAACTGGGAATTGGTCCTGCTTCGAGCAGGGGGTTGGACTAGATGACCTTCAGGGGTCCCTTCCAACCCTGATATTCTATGATTCTATGATTCTATGACTGTGTGAAAGGGGAGGATCACGGAAGACAAAGAAGCTGCAGAAGGAAGCAAAAATCAGTGGCGGGGAGGGGAGAGAATTTAAATAGATGCCAGATTCAGAGACATTCACTGTGTGGCTGAGAGTAACATGAAATCAGCTGTGCTGTGTGCCGTCGTGGAGTGAATAGAGCCCTTGTACAATATCCAGCTCAGCGTGCCAGCAGCCCCACACCCCGCTCTGCTGGTGCACCTCAGTCGTGACTCGCAGCCTCCCACCCTCCAGCTCCAGCCCTGAGCTCCCGGACCCACAGCATCTCAATCCTGACCCCACCCTGCTCTTCCAGTCTTGGGCCCCTCTCACACAGCTCTGCTGATGCACTGTGATTTTAACCTACAGCACCCCTAGCTAGTCCAGTCCTTGACCAGCCCAGCTCTGCTGATGCCCTTCAGTCCTGATTTTTGTTACCCCCTGCTATCCCAGGCCCGGTACTCCACCCAGCTCTGACATCGCAGTGATGGTAACAATACCTGGCCGATCGCACCTTCCATCCAAGGACCCGGAAACCTGGAAGCACTTTATCAACATTCGCCCTTCAAGCAAGGGATCCCCGGGTTACAGATGGGGAAACCGAGGCAGTGCGTTGCAGGCCACGTAGCGAGCCAGTGGCGGGACCAGAAACAGAACCCAGGAGTCCTTGAGTCCCTGCCCGCTCCTCTGCACCATGTTGGCCACCTCTCAGGGGAGCAGCCACCGAGGGGCTGCACCGTCAGCCAGGCAGGGAGCTTCCTGCTCGCACACCTGCAGGACAGCACCTGGCGGCTACAAGCAGCTCTCAGCTCCTAGCCCAGTCAGGGCATGAGTCAGGCCAGGCACAGAGCTTGCCCTCCTGGCCCAATTTGGAAGAGCAGCGCCATCTAGTGGACATCGAGGCCAGGGAAAGGCGAGAGTTGGATGCTCCAAGATGGATGCTTCAGGGTGTCTCTGCTGAGGCTGGTCCCCCTGGAAATAGCAGCGGCAGTTGTTTGCTTCCTGGTCCTGTACAGCTGAGCACACCCATGGCAGGCCCCGCACGCGCTAGTGACAGAGCCCGGGGGAGACGTACTGCACAGGCTCGGAGCCTCGCCTCTCATCGAGTGATCAGAACAAGAGGCTGGGTGTCAGGACTCCGGGGTTCTATTCCCAGGCTCTGTCAATGACTCGCAAGAACTTGAGCAAAGTCATTTCCTCCCCTGCCTTAAGTTCCCCGACTTTTAAACAAGGTCGGAAGAACAGTTGGGCCCCACCACCCGGGGCTGGTGTGCTGCTTGAGTCAGTATTGGTAGAGCACTGTGCGGTTCGGAGCCAGGGTGACCCCCCGATCGCCTCGTTAGCTGACCATTCCCGGATTTGGCATCCCCTCACCCACACTCAGCTGCTGTGAGGCCCAGCGGGACCTGTGCTGACACTAAATGCACTGTCTCTTTGTGCTAGCCTCTTCCAGCATCCACCCCATAAATAACGGGGAGCAATCCACGACGCCTGGCAGGCAAGGGACCAGCAGAGAGAGAGCTGGGGCATTTGTTCCCAGCTGGGCCTTGCAGCGCTGGGGAATGCGTGGGAGACTGAGGCAGTGCAAACCCCCTGGAGCTGAGGTCCTCTAAGGATGGGCAGTGCAGAACCAGTGGGATGAAAGCAGAGAGCAGGAAGGGTGAGGACTAGTCACAGAAGCCCAGATCCTCAAAGCTATTTACGGTCCAGTGGAAGTTAGGAGCCTAAATCCTCGGGCCCCTTTTTGACCCGAGCAGCTAGTCAAAGTTTGGGGCCCTGTGCGTGTTCCGTTCCGCTTGGGCACATACAAAGTGATGGAGTCTGGTTTTTTCTTTGGTGCAGCTTTTTTTATTACAAAGAATGCACCAAGCCCTTTGTCTCTGAACGCAGAAGGAATCAAGCAGCAGGAAACAGCTTTGTTTGCTCCCAGCCTCTTTTAGCCTGCACCCAAACCAAACCTCTTCCCCGGTTTCTTCTAGGGTCAGCCCCTGACCTTTCAGCCGCTCCTTCAAGCTGTCTCTCGCTGTACGTTCTTGTTGCAGTTCCTGTGTGAAGACTTCTCCCCACACAGCCCCTCACCCAAAACAATACTCAGCCAAAAGCTCCTGGGTGGGTTCACACACACCTTTGGTGGCGTGGCCAGGTGCCTGGTTTTTGATGGGAAAGTCCGGTTGAAGAGGGGACCTGGCAGTGTCCAGTCAGATGTACTGACTGGACACCGGTAAGCGCTGGGTGATTAACCTGCACCAGCCTCTGCTCGGCTGGGGCTCCCTCCTATCTGCAGCCAGGCTCCTTGTCGGGCTTCAGCAGTTCCTGTCCCAGCCCCGGAACAGAGGGAGCCCAGCTTGGGGGGAGAGGGAGGTGGAGATGGTCCAGAGAGGAGGAAGGGGCGGGCAGAGCCGTGATTTACAGGAGGAGAGGGGAAGAGGTGGAGCAGGGACAGGGCCTCAGGGGAAGAACCAGAGAAGGGGGCAGGGCGTGGGGGAAAAGGCGGTGCAGGGAGGGGGGTTCGGGGGCAGAGGTGGGGTGGGGGCAGCGCCTGGGGGAAAAGGCGGGGCAGGGGCGAGGTCCGGAGGGAAGAGGCAGGACAGGGGCAGAGCCTCAGGGGCCCAGTTATCAGCCATTAGAAAATTTGCAACCCTAACCTTTGGCCTTATGCTTACAGTTACGTTAAGGATGAGTTCACACCAAACAATCTCAATGGGGTTTTAATTAATCCAGCTCATAACAATACTTTTGAGGATTTGGCCCTTTCTCCTAAACCCAACTTCTCTTTTCAGAGCATTGCTCAGCCGCTCGCCTCCTGGCCCTATCTATGGTGCTGCTAGGGCCCTCATCCCCACCATCTTGCTGGGAGGCAGGGCTAGTCTCCCCATTTCACAGACGGGGAACTGAGTCACAGAGAGACTTGCCCAAGATCACAGTGAGAGTTTGTGGGAGCAGAGATGTGAACACAGGTCACACAAGTTCCATGTGTTCTCCCTAACTGCTAGACCATCCTTCCCCTCCAGCTGGCTCCCTGCCGGCATCTGTAGTGGCCTCTGTGTCATTGCCCCAAAGCAGTGTCAAACTCAGTCAAGAAGACAGAAAATTCCTCCAAAGAGCAGGTTTGCAGAGCTGAGAGTCACCAGGCATAACAGGGCCAGGGTGTGATCCACCCCGGGCTTCATTTTAAAGAGACAAGAGGGCATTTGTGGCAGGCCGCTGCACTGAGTCACAGCAGCTGAGAGGGTTCCCTTGTGGGCAATGCAGCTAGCGAAGTGTCTGTTGACCCTGGCTGACCCAGGACAGTCCTGGTTTCCCTGTGTCTCGGGAGCAACTCTGGGGACCCTGGAAGTACCCTGTTTTTTCATTTCAACAACTGAAACATTTTGGATATTTTAATACTAAATGTTTGTCCAAGAGACGTTTGCATCGAGCGGCACTGGCTCGGCTCTGCCAGGAGCTTGGAGCCCAGCGGAGGACTGGAAGGAGCATTCAGCATGGGTCCAGAGAGGAGTGGAATGAACATAGGTGTCAGCCGAGCTGTCTGTCATTCAGAGTGGCTGTTAACGGCCCTTGGTAAACTCATGAAGTTGGGGAGGATTTTCCTCGCTTGGAGAAATCTGTTCCTGTCGCTGGGGCTGCAGCTGTGTGTGATTTTTTTAAAAGGGCACCTCTGTCTGTAGGGAGAGTTCACAACCCTACAAAGTGGCCCTTCAAATCACCTGGGGGTTTGATCTCAAAAATATCAAAAAAAATCCCTTTAGCAATCAGGTGTCATCCTGGGACTGTCATAGAGGGGGTGAGTCATCCCTGAACTAGCTGATTAAGCCACAGGCGGGGATGAATCATTCCTGTGTTAGGCTCCAGCCAATCCCTGAGCTGGTCTGGTTGCTCTCAGGGCAGGTATATAAGCCTCACAGGTGAACCAGCTGCTCAGTCTTATCAATGAGGTTGCTTCATGGCTTAGAAGGGATGTCTCCTCTGCCTGATAGCAGGGACAGCCTCCACAGGCCTCAGCCTGCTCCAGCCAGGCTCTGGCTTCCAGCCCTACTCTGGCCTCATGCCAGCACTGCTCTTGACTCCTGGTTCCAGCTCTGACCTGTAGGCTGCACTGCCATTGCTCCAGCTTGTAGGCCTGACCATCAGTTTCTGGCAGAGAAACCCAGAGGAAAAGAACAATTTCAGAAACACCATGGAGCTTAATGAGGCCGCCTCCTCCTCCCTGGCCCTACATCTTGTGCGGTCACTTACACTACTGCAAAGCGCTACCGTTCTGGTAGCATTTTATAACCGATTTGTACTGGTACAAAGTGTGGGCAAATGTTGACTCCAGCCCAGCTATTTTACCTCCTGAATGGAGGCAGGACATAATAATAACAACAACAATAATCCTGAACTCTTCTCTGGTGCTTTTTAATCAGTAGGTCTGAAAGTGCTTTACAAAGCATTAGCCCCATTGTTTTACAGCTTGGGAAACTGAGGCAAGGGGGTGGGGAATGTGACTTGCTCAAGGTCACCAGCAGGGCCACGGCTGAGCTGGGAGTAGATCCCAGGTCGCCTGAGGCCCAGTCCTCTGTCTACTAGGCCATACTGCCTTGTGTGTACTTATATAGCATCAGTCCTCCAAGAATCTCAGAGCCTTATTAATTCAGCCTCACAACCCTTCAGTGTGGCGAGCTGTGTCGTTTGCCCCATTTCACAGAGTGGGAAACTGAGGCACAGAGAAGTGGAGGGGCTTGCCCCACCTCACCCACTAAGTCAGCGATATAATTATATCCTGTCTCTTCCCTATCAGGCTGGTGCTCTAGCTGTTATTGTTTGTATTACAGTAACACATCCAGGGCCCGGCCCAGCAAGGGTCACCAGTCTGCTTGGTGCTGTACAAACACTGATAGATTATTGGGGCCATTACAATCATGTAGGGGACAGGCCAAGGCCAACTTACAATCAAAAGAAACAAGGCAGGCCAAAAGAACCAGAGAGAAACTGAGGTCTCCTAATTCCCAATTCTTGTGCCCCTACCCACGTTGATGACACGTTGCCCAGCCATAGAGCGGGACCACACTGCCTCTTCTATCCATCAGCACCACGCTCTAGGCTTTTGCATTTGTTGGCTACGGGCTGTCATTTCCATTACATAACATGAACACAGTATAAATAAATGAAAAGGTCTGAATGGGCATGAGCTAAGTGGCTTTTGTTGTTCCCTCTCTCTCCTTCCAGAAGGAGCATACACTGTATCAGATGCTGACACCAGAGGAGGTTGGGAGAGGAGCTGGTCAGGAATTTTTCAAAGAAACTTTTTCCCATCAGAAAATGCCGAGACATTGGAACCAGAACTTCTCCGCAGGAAATGGGCCGATTTGGCAAATTGCTCAACTCGAAAATCTTTTGGAAAAGACGTTGTGACAGTGTCGGGATGTTTTGTTTCAAGATTTTTCTAAACAAAAACAATTCCCGTTGCCCTTCGAGTCAGAGCGGCTGCTTTGTGGGTGACAATTGCTGCTTCCTCAAGGCAATTTCTTCCCATATTAACACGGCAGCTTAATAGCTGCCACCAAGATGTTAGATCTTAGTGTCTTGGTCCAAATAGGCATCTGGAGTTTGCAGGCCTGGATCGCTGTGGACCTGCACGTGTCATTCACACTGATGCACAGCAAGTGTGAAATGCCACCAGATCTGCAGGGTGACGTTTTACCCCTTCCTGGCCTGGTTGTAAATGATGACACAAGTGGCAGGGTGACAGCGAACCAGGCCCGTGTAAGTCCATCATTTCGCAGTTTAAGGCCAGAAGGGACCATCAGATCATTGAATCTGACCTCCTGCATAGCACAGGCCTTCAGTACCCCGCAATGAGCCCGATAACTTGAGTGGGACTGACCTGTGTGCCACAGGCAGAGACCCAGGGGCCACCAATGCCTCATGCCCCTGCAATGGCAGGGAATTGATTGCATGAGATGTACACAGATGATCCCAGCCGGCGATCCACACCCCATGCTGCAGAGAAAGGTGAAAACCTCCCCAAGGTCCTTGCTGCTCTGACTTGGGGGGAAATTCCTTCCTGACCCCAAATCTGGTTAGACCCTGAGCACGGCACACCAGCTTGGCACGTAGAAGGAGGATTCATTGGATCACTCCAGTGTATCCCCTTCCCTGTGTCAGGCCCCCAGCTATGGGGGTCCGTGTTGAGGTGGAGCCTGGGTTGGGGTGGACATGGTCTGAGTTCAGTCTAGGGTCAACACTCCGTACTAGTGTCACGCTGTAGGATCAGGCCAGAGTCCAAGTTGATGGGCCGCAGCAGGTCAGAGTGAAGTGAGTTAGTCAAAGTAAGGTTAGCAGAACAGAGGCAGGATGAGGGGTCAGGGGCAGAGCTGAAAACTAGAGCGGGGCCAGGTATCAGGAGCAGAGCTCGGGCCATTCTTCATCCTCTTATACAGATTTGAAACATGGGCATTGCTTAAACAAGACATCAGGCACCCGAAGGTATTTCATACGTGTTGCCAGCGGCAACTACTGGGTATAAAAGGGTTTGCTTTGATCAGTAAGAGGGATGTGTCATTGAGAACTGGCCTTGAGAGGATTAAAGTCACCATCAGTCACTGCCAGCTGGCACTTTTTGGTCACTTAGCCCATCTCAGAGACAAAGCCCTTGCACATTGAGCCCTGACGTTAGGACTCAAAGTCAGGGGGAGACGTTGCCCAGCCATAGGCTGGCAGCAGCCATGTGGTTGTCCACAACTGACGTGGCTGATTCAAATAAGCAATTCCCTGGTGGAGCTTTCAGATGCCTGAAACAAAGCCAGGTCGTGTGGCCGTGGCCATTCGGCGCACTGGATCCTTGTCTAAGCATGTTGTCGTTGTTGCTAGGGCTCTACCCAGGAGCAAAGTGAGGTATCAGGAGTGCACAGCATGGTCTGTTTGCAGTGGCAAGCCAAGGATGCACTAGGTGCACAGACAACCTCCAGGCACAGGTGCTGGAAATAGGGGGGCTGCTGCACCCCTGGCTTGAAGTGGTTTCCATCATATGCAGGGTTTACAGTTGGGTTCAATGGCTCTCAGCACCCCCCACTACAGAAATTATTCCAGCACTCCTTCCTCCAGGGATTTTCCCTAGGGCGTAAATCTTGTACCTGGGCCAATCAGGGAACATGGCAGGCTCTGCCAGGTGGAGCCTCTATGGGCAGGACATCCACTGCTGCTTGAACCCATAGGGCGCATACGCTACTGTTCCCCACTTCACCAGAGCTGTCGGGCAGCAGCATGGACATAGCTGGCGCCCAGAAACCAGCAGACCCATCTTCCAGGCCCATGCATCCTCATGCCATGTCCCATCTCCAGCTGTGGCCAATCCCTGATAGGAAGCACTGCTCCCCACCCCAAGTGTAGCTGGCCAATTGTTCATCAGGAAAAAAAAATCCCGCTGACCCCTGCAGGTGACCGCTTACTCTTACCTGTTTGAGCCTTTCGCATGAATGTTAGCTTGAAACCACATTACCCAGCTGGTTATTACATGCTGCTTCCCTTGCTGCTGCGTGATTCAGCTCAAGGAAAAGGATGAAACTTGTGTTAAAATTGCTGGGGCCACACTGGACACAAGCTGAAGTGCATTCAGCATAATTCCCTTTGCTCAGGGCTGCAATGCAAAGTTGAATCTGCTGGCTCAGCTGGGTTTCACAGCCCCCGCTACCACAAGAAGGAAAATGGAAGTGCTGCTTTGCTTTTCATAGTATGCTCCGCCAGAGGGCAGGCAAACACACCGTCCCACACCTAACATGGGGGATGTTGATGATGAATTGTCAGTGGAGGAGCTATCCACAGTCGGCAGGAGCTGCATAGTGCGGGTCAGGATGCAAACTGCCCCAAAGTTCACATCAAAGTAGGGTGACCAGACAGCAAATGTGAAAAATCGGGACAGGGGTTGGGGGTAATAGGAGTCTATATAAGAAAAAGACCCAAAAATCGGGACTGTCCCTATAAAATTGGGACATCTGGTCACCCTACCTCAAAGGCCCATCTCTGATTTACAGTCCTGCCCCTTCATCCAGCCTGGCTGAGTGAGACACTTTCAGTCCCCTCAGGAAGTGCTTGGTGCAAAGGTGGAAAATAATCTTAATAAAACAGAGAATCCAGGAGGACTGAAGGCATGAGGGGTGCCGTGGGGAAGTGTG
This sequence comes from Caretta caretta, assembly GCF_965140235.1. NCBI lineage: Eukaryota > Metazoa > Chordata > Testudines > Cheloniidae > Caretta > Caretta caretta. The sequence goes on along the minus strand of NC_134230.1, from coordinate 9,507,748 downwards.
GATCAGGACTGAGGGGCATCGGCAGAGGCGGGGGGGAGGGGGGTGGACTGGGATAACAGGAGCGGGTCGGCTCAGCACAGAAGTGCCTTGGCACAGCTCTGTGAGGTTGCAGGCCAAGAGTTATCACAGATGCTATATTGAGTGTTGAGGGAGGAGTCTTTTCCCACGGTGGGACTGCATGCCCATGGCTCAGTAATGGGGTATGGAGCCTTCCACCTGTAGGTCACCGGCACCGCTTTGGGCTCTGTATTATCTTCCAGTGGGTGGCGTGTAATGAGCTCCCTGTCTCAGTCCAGGTGCTGAAGGACACCTGTCAACTAGCACTCCTGGTAGCTGGCCTGTGATGGGGTAGGTGGGCCCCACGCAGCCAATAAGGCAGACAGGCTCCCCGCTGGCGAGGAGAGGGTTAAGGAGAGCCTGTGGACACATTTGACCCCACCCTGCTACACCTGCAGCCAATGACAGGCATGGAGAGGGGGTGAAAAGGGGGAGACCCAGTCCCATTCAGGGCTGACCAGGATGGAAGGAGACTAGATCTCTGCTACTTCCTAGGGAGGGAAGCCCAGGACCCAGCTAAGACAGCTTCCGTTTGGTGGATGAGCCGACCAGGCCCAGGAAGATGGACAAGAAGGGTTTAGCTACTCAGAGACAAGCCTGGAGCAGAAGGGTGGGGTCTGGTCAATGAAGCCGCAGATTAAGATGATTTTTTAGTTCTCTGTTTTCCTTTTCGTTTTGGACTCTAACGGCCTGGAAGGGGTCGGACTCCAGCGTGTGTTAGCCAGAGGGCACCACGGCACTGCGGGCAGCACCCGACTGTTGGGGACCCACAGAAGGGAAGTGATGCCATGATGGGCCACAAGGGAGTGCTGCCTAGACAGCCCGGTTACATGGCCATATCTCGGTTCCGGGGCGTCGTCCGGCTCTTTGATGGGAAGCTGGCCCTCCTAGGCAGTGGACTGATTCCAGGCTCTCCCTGCTTGTTGTGTGGAAAGAAACAGCTAATTGCATGTTGCTGCTTAGTGCCTCTTCCCTGAGCTGCAGGCTGCCTTCTCCACCCACCTTTCTTCCTGCTCACCGAACCAGTGTCAGATGGTGTAGGGCTGGGCTCTGAGGCTACAGACCCGCCTGGGGGGACACAGCCATTATAGACTGCCGCCCTCTAAGGAGGTCACACACCTGTTCCCTGTGAACCAAAGCCACTGGGCTTGGCTGAGAGGCACCCAGAGAAATCCCTGGGCTGCTGCTGAGATCCCTTCAGCCAATCATTGGTGCCCAGACACTGAAAGCCACAGCTGGGACCAGACTTCCAAGGAAGCCCAGCACACTGAGCCCTTTGGGAAATCTGGCCCTGAATATGGGCACTGAGTTGCCTTGAAAACCTGACCACTAGAGCTGGACCATGTAGGAGATCCAGCAATGCTGGAAACAGTAGGCCAGATCCTCACAGGTATTTAGGCACTTAAATCCTATTGAAATGAATGGGAATTAGGCACCTAACTATACCAGGGCTAGTTCTACTAAGGCCTGGAGAAGCTTCCTCCTAATTGAGGGGGCGGCTGCTTTCACCGGGATGCTGCACAGCCCCTGAGCATTCTCTGTGCTTTTGCAACATCACCTGAGGCCCAGAGAGGCGAAATGACACTCCCAGGGCCACCCAGTGAGCCAGCTGCAGAGCTGGGAGCAGACCCCAGGAGTCCTGGCTCCCACTCACATACTCAAACCACTAGACCTGCCTCCCTCCAAGGGTTGGGTGCAGGCTGATGAGACGCCCAGTCCCCTGCTCTCAGCACTGAGAGCTGCCTTTTCTAAACCACCCAGATCCCAACATGTTGAGTAGTTTCTACATCTGGCTGCTTGTTTTGGAGGCTAAAAGAGAGCTGAGTGTTCTCTGAAAATCTGGACCTGTCTGCAGGCCCCAAGCACTTGAAAATCTGCCCCCCACAATCCCGCCTCCCCTTTCTGCAGGGTAAAGCCACACACTGCCTCCTGCATGTGCTCCTCCCCTGTAGCTTGGCCCCAGGATGTTGAATGTTATACATTTTTAAACCATATTTTAATCTTACAAATTCCACAGAGTGGCCTTGAGTCTTTAATCTGCGGAGAGCTCCTTGGAGATGCATTGCTGTCACGTGCATGCTGCACGCAGAGTTGGGTGACCAGATGTCCAGATTTTATAGGGACAGTCCCTATTTTTGGGTCTTTTTCTTATATAGGCTCCTATCACCCTGTCCCAATTTTTCACACTTACTGTCTGGTCACCCTAAAGCAGAGGCATGCGCTGGATTCAGCGTTATTAGAGCAAACCTTTCCAAGGTCCCCTTTTCAAACACTGGCCCCATTTCTCTCCTCAAGCTCCATCAGAGACTCCTGTCGGCAGGGCCAGGGATGAAGTTATTTAAAACATGGAATCAACTGTGTGAATCTCGTCTCTGCGAGTATGTGTGGGTGTCGGGGAGAGAGTTAAGAGTGCTGGGGTAGCTTAGGAAATGACTATTTAGTCAAAGAAATTAAACCTCATAGGGCCCATTCCTGCAACCCTTCACTCATGCAGATGGGCCTTCCCCACACAAGAAGTCCCTAGGAATTGGATAGCCTTATTCACAAGAGTAAGGACGTCGCCACTGAGTAATCCACTGAAAACCAGGCCACAACAAAGGAGAAATCGCTTTAAGCTCATACGTGCTCATTCCCTGACAAACAGATAGTGGGTCAAACTCTGATCTCCGTTATGTGCTCTAAATCTGGAGTAATTTAAAATAATTTTTCCCTAGAATAAGCCTATATTTGCCCACCCCTGTGGAAAAGAACATCTGTATCTTCCACATTAATGTTGCTGAAAATCTATTGCTAGCATCATACGAAGACACGTTTCTCTCTGTATTATAGGGAGGAAGGACTGACATAAGGGGGGAGGGATAAGGTAAAAAGTTTGGGGTGGGGACCCCTGGCTTTCAGCATCCCTACTGTAAAAAATGTTCCAACACCTCTGGACTTCTCCACAGAACAGGAATGGCACCCAAAAACAGAGGTGCTGGAACTAGGGGTGCTTGGGGTGCAAGAGCACCCCCAGCTTGAAGTGGTTTCCATCACATACGGGGTTTACAGTTTGATTCAGTGGCTCTCAGCACCCCACTATACAAATTGTTCCAGCACCGTTGCCCAAAAGTGCTGATTCTCTCTCTGCTGCTCTAACCACTAGACAGAATTCCCCTTGTTAAGGCAGTCGGTAGACTCACCGATCAATACTGTCGATACATAGACGTCCCTCCAGGTAGCATGGGAGCAGGGGTGATCTTATGGCTAAGGGACAGGATGGGCGTCAGGAGCCCGGCATTCCAGTTGTCTATCCCTGTCACATGCTTCCCATGGGAGCCTGGCTCTACCACTAACCCCCTGCGCTCAAAACCCATGAGACAGGCACCTAACATCATGAGATTGGGATTAAATATGGTAAATATCAGGTTATTTTATTTGCGGGGTATGTTTGTGTGCGTGTGATGGTTTCAAGCTCTTCTCCAAAGCCATGGGAGCGAGAAACCTACTTTTTTCTACCACAGCAGGGTCCTCAGCAGTGACTCGGGCTCCTAGGCGCTACGGTCAGGCAGCTAATCATAAAGCTGTGAGAACTAGCAACACTGCCTTGGACAAGTCACTGAACAGGTCACTGACTCTCTGCCTCAGTTTTCTCATCTGTAAAAGAGGGTAACACTTCCCCCATTGATAGTGGTGTTAGATACGGTTACGTTAACTGATGGTTGTAGAGTATTTTGTAATCATGGGAGCAGGCATGGGGTCCGCCTATTCCAGCATCCTGTCTCCAACAGTGGTCAGCACCAGCTATTCACTTCTCTGAACGTCCTTATACTACACTCATCACCAGGCTAGCTGGGTGCCTTCTGGTCACACATTAAGCAGCATGACCACACAGATTCATAGATATTTAGGTCAGAAGGGACCATTATGATCATCTAGTCTGACCTCCTGCACAACGCAGGCCACAGAATTTCACCCACCACTCCTGCGAAAAACCTCTCACCTATGTCTGAGCTATTGAAGTCCTCAAATCATGGTTTAAAGACTTCAAGGAGCAGAGAATCCTCCAGCAAGTGACCTGTGCCCCATGTTACAGAGGAAGGCGAAAAACCTCCAGGGCCTCGTCCAATCTGCCCTGGAGGAAAATTCCTTCCCGATCCCAAATACAACCCCAATTCAATGTCCACAAGACCACCCACCCCACCCACACACAAGGCACGAGCACATGTCTGCCACATGTCAGCTGCTTCACAAGGTTAGACACTGAGGCATGGTCAACACCTAAAACTTAGGTCAACCTAGCTACATCACTCAGGGCTGGAAAAAATTTCACATCCTGAGGGCCGTAATTAGGTCGACCTAGCCTCCACGGTAGACTTGGTGAGATCAACAGCAGGATTCTTCCATGGACCTAGCTAACGCCCCTGGGAGGTGGACTAACTGCATCACCAGAAAACCCCCTTGTGTTGCTACAGGCAGCATCTACACTACGGCGCTACAGTGGCACGGTTGCAGCACCATAGCTGTGCCAGTGTAGCTCAATAGAATCCTAGAATAATAGAATCTCAGGGTTGGAAGGGACCTCAGGAGGTATCTAGTCCAGCCCCCTGCCCAAAGCAGGACCAACACCCACTAAATCATCCAAGCCAGGGCTTTGTCAAGCCAGGCCTTAAAAACCTCTAAGGTTGGAGATTCCACCACCTCCCTAGGTAACGCATTCCAGTGTTTCACCACGCTCTTAGTGAAAAAGTTTTTCCTAATATCCAACCTAAACCTCCCCCACTGCAACTTGAGACCATTACTCCTTGTCCTGTCCTCTTCTACCACTGAGAATAGTCTAGAACCATCCTCTCTGGAACCACCTCTCAGGTAGTTGAAAGCAGCTATCAAATCCCCCCTCATTCTTCTCTTCTGCAGACTAAACAATCCCAGTTCCCTCAGCCTCTCCTCATAAGTCATGTGTTCCAGACCCCTAAACATTTTTGTTGCCCTTCGCTGGACTCTCTCCAATTTATCCACATCCTTCTTGTAGTGTGGGGCCCAAAACTGGACACAGTACTCCAGATGAGGCCTCACCAATGTCGAATAGAGGGGAATGATCACGTCCCTCGATCTGCTCGCTATGCCCCTACATATACATCCCAAAATGCCATTGGCCTTCTTGGCAACAAGGGCACACTGCTGACTCATATCCAGCTTCTCGTCCACTGTCACCCCTAGGTCCTTTTCTGCAGAACTGCTGCCTAGCCATTCGGTCCCTAGTCTGTAGCTGTGCATTGGGTTCTTCCATCCTAAGTGCAGGACTCTGCACTTATCCTTATTGAACCTCATCAGATTTCTTTTGGCCCAATCCTCCAATTTGTCTAGGTCCCTCTGTATTCTATCCCTGCCCTCCAGCGTATCTACCACTCCTCCTAGTTTAGTATCATCCGCAAATTTGCTGAGAGTGCAATCCACACCATCCTCCAGATCATTTCTGAAGATATTGAACAAAACCGCACTCCACTTGACACCGGCTGCCAACTAGACATGGAGCCATTGATCACTACCCGTTGAGCCCGACAATCTAGCCAACTTTCTACCCACCTTATAGTGCATTCATCCAGCCCATACTTCTTTAACTTGCTGACAAGAATACTGTGGGAGACCATATCAAAAGCTCTGCTAAAGTCAAGAAACAATACATCCACTGCTTTCCCTTCATCCACAGAACCAGTAATCTCATCATAGAAGGCGATTAGATTAGTCAGGCATGACCTTCCCCTGGTGAATCCATGCTGACTGTTCCTGATCACTTTCCTCTCATGTAAGTGCTTCAGGATTGATTCTTTGAGGACCTGCTCCATGATTTTTCCGGGGACTGAGGTGAGGCTGACTGGCCTGTAGTGTAGTGTAGACACGCACGAGCTCTTCCTGGAAGCAGCAGGTGTTTAGACATTAACCATGTCATGGAACTCACAACACATTTTCCAAACAAAAGGAAATAAGATAGGGTTGGAAGAGACCTCAGGAGGTCATCTAGTCCAATGCCCTGCTCAAAGCAGGACCAACCCCAACTAAATCACCCCAGCCAGGGCTTTGTCAAGCTGGGTGTTGAAAACCTCTAAGGATGGAGATTCCACCACCTCCCTAGGGAACCCATTCCAGTGCTTCACCACCCTCCTAGTGAAATATTTTTTCCTAATATCCAACCTAGACCTCCCCCACTGCAACTTGAGACCATTACTTCTTGTTCTGTCATCTGCCACCACTGAGAACAGCCGAGCTCCATCCTCTTTGGACCCCTCTTCAGGTAGTTGAAGGCTGCTATCAAATCCCCCCCCACTCTTCTCTTCTGCGGACTAAATAAGCCCAGTTCCCTCAGCCTCTCCTGGTAAGTCATGTGTCCCAACCCCCTAATCATTTTCGTTGCCCTCCACTGGACTCTCTCCAATTTGTCCACATCCTTTCTGTAGCGAGGGGTCCAAAACTGGACGCAGTACTCCAGATGTGGTCTCACCAGTGCCGAATAGAGGGGAATAATCAGTTCCCTCGATCTGCTGGCAATGCTCTTACTAATGCAGCCCAATATGCCATTGGCCTTCTTGGCAACTAGGGCACACTGTTGACTCATATCCAGCTTCTCGTCCACTGTAATCCCCAGGTCCTTTTCTGCAGAACTGCTGCTTAGCCAGTCGGTCCCCAGCCTGTAGTAGTGCATGGGATTCTTCCATCCTAAGTGCAGAACTCTGCACTTGTCCTTGTTGAACCTTATCAGATTTCTTTTGGCCCAATCCTCCAATTTGTCTAGGTCATTCTGGACCCTATTCCTACCCTCCAGTGTATCTACCTCTCCTCCCAGCTTAGTGTCATCCGCAAACTTGCTGAGGGTGCAATCCATCCCATCATCCAGATCATTAAGATGTTGAACAAAACCAGCCCCAGGACAGACCCCTGGGGCTGGGGCACTCCGCTTGATATCGGCTGCCAGCTAGACATCGAGCCGTTGATCGCTACCTGTTGAGCCCAACGATCTAACCAGCTTTCTATACAGCTTATAGTCCATTCATCCAATGCATACTTTTTTAATTTGCTGGCAAGAATACTGTGTGAGACCATATCAGAAGCTTTGCTAAAGTCAGGATATATCACATCCACCGCTTTCCCCATATCCTCAGAGCCAATTATCTCATTATAGAAGGGAATCAGGTTGGTCAGGCATGACTTGCCCTTGGTGAATCCATGTTGACTGTTCCTGATCACCTTCCTCTCCTCCAAGTGCTTCAAAATTGATTCCTTGAGGACCTGCTCCATGATTTTTCCAGGGACTGAGGTGAGGCTCCCAGATTCTCCTTCTTGCCCTTTTTTAAAGATGGGCACTAAATTTGCCTTTTTCCAATAGTCTGGGACCTCCCCCGATCGCCACGAGTTTTCAAAGATAATGGCCAATGGCTCTGCAATCACATCAGCCAGCTCCCTCAGCACCCTCGTATGTATTAGATCCGGCCCCATGGACTTGTGCATGTCCAGATTTTCTAAATAGTCCTTAACCTGTTCTTTCATCCCTGAGGGCTGCTCACCTCCTCCCCATTCTGTGCTGCCCAGTGCAGCACTCTGTGAGCTGACCTTGTCTGTGAAGACTGAGGCAAAAAAAGCATTGAGTACTTCAGCTTTTTCTGCATCATCTGTCACTAGGTTGCCTCCCCCGTTCAGTATGGGTCCCACACTTTCCCTGACCTTCTTGTTGTTGCTAACATACCTGTAGAAACGCTTCTTGTTACCCTTCACATCCCTTGCTAGCTGCAACTCCAATTGTGCTTTGGCCTTCCTGATTTCACCCCTGCATGCTCAAGCAATATTTTTATACTCCTCCCTAGTCATCTGTCCAAGTTTCCACTTCTTGTAAGCTTCCTTTTTGTGTTTAAGCTCACCAAAAATTTCTCTGTTAAGCCAAGCGGGTCGCCTGCCATATTTGCTATTCTTTCTGCACATCGGGATGGTTTGTTCCTGTGCCCTCAATAAGTCTTCTTTAAAATACAGCCAGCTCTCCTGGACTCCTTTCCCTCTCATATTAGCCTCCCAGGGGATCCTGCCCATCAGTTCCCTGAGGGAGTTAAAGTCTGCTTTTCTGAAGTCCAGGGTCCGTATTCTGCTGCTCTCCTTTCTTCCTTTTGTCAGGATCCTGAACTCGACCATCTCATGGTCACTGCTGCCTAGGTTGCCACCCACTTCTACTTTCCCTACCAATTCTTCCCGGATTGTGTGCAGCAGGTCAAGAGGAGCACGGCCCCTAGTTGGTTCCTCCAGCACTTGCACCAGGAAGTTGTCCCCAAAACTCTCCAAAAACTTCCTGGATTGTCTGCGCACTGCTGTGTTGCTCTCCCAGCGGATGTCAGGGTGACTGAACTTCCCTGTGAGAACCATGGCCTGTGATCTGGAAACTTCTGTAAGTTGTCTGAAGAAAGCCTCATCTACCTCCTCCTCCTGGTCTGGTGGTCTATAGCAGATGCCCACCACAACATGACCCTCGTTGCTCTTGCCTCTAAACGTAATCCAAAGACTTTCAAAGGCTTTTCTCCAGTTTCATGCTGGAGCTCTGAGCAATAATGCTCCTTTAATTTTCTTCTAAGGGGGAATCAATTTACACAGGGATATCGATTAGCATAACTGATAACAAGGACGAAGCCAGGCAGCCTATTTGAAGCTAGATGGGACAAAGGGCTGGATAGTAGAAAGTTGGGAGCAATCCTGAACTGGCTGGCGAGATGGATTAGGTGGGACCAGAGCTGCTCAAAAACATGGCCGGGAGGGCTGCAAGGGAAAAAACAACCCACCAAAAATTGTCTATTTTTTTTCACATTTTAAAACTTTTTAAAAATATTAAACTACCTCTAGTAGGGGGCTTATAGAAGCCTTTCCTCTAACTTCTATGGGCCTACAGTTCAATCTGTCATATAAACCCTTGTTCTTTCAAACTATGTAGCATAAAATATTGTGTCTTCATTATTCCTGCCTCCCCACCCCATTTCCCCCCTGGGTGGTCTTTAATTTTAATCACAGCTATGATCCAATCTGAGCCTTAGGATTGGAATTTTGATACTTAACAGGATGCAAAAGATGGGCTGGAACCAAAACCTGGGGTCCAGACATTCCTGCATTTGGGGAAAAAATATGGATTGGCATCTGAATTGAACCACTCAGGCCCATCTCCATCAGAAACTACAACTAGGAGTTCTAATCAAGGACCAACACCCCATGGCGCTAGGCACTGTGCAAACACAACAAAAAGACTGTCCCTGCCCCAGCAATCTTACCATCTAAGACAAAAGACAGCAGAGGGATAGACAGATAGATGGGGGAGTATAAAGAAACAATGGTTGATAATGCCACCCTTTTGGTTTTTCCCCTAAGAGGAGACAGGCTGTTAGCAGTAATTCTCATTACGATGCATTAGCTGTTTGCTAATTTGTTTACACTGGGTTATAACTGCAGTGACTTCTTGGGGATCTTGTATTGCTCATGCCGGAGCCCATAACTGAAATGTGAACAGGCTGGGGTGAGGTAGGTGGAGATATTGGCACAAATGGTAACCTTTGCCTCCAGAGGATGCCTGCTAGAAATGTACATCAGCAAAAGCAGAAGGTGACATTTATAACATAAAATCAGGGCTGCTAGCGTCAAATAGGAACAGAAGTCTAGAGCTAAGGGAAGGCTCTTGTACATTAACCTGACAATGAGTGAAAGATCAGGGTCTTAATTAGGGATGATCCCAAGCAAATTTCACACCAACCAAAGTTTGGGAGTGGTGTGGCATCCAAGATATTGATTTTGTCCCAATTGTTTAGAAATCTTTATAATGAGCTGAACCAAATAGGAAAGTCTGTGGCCCATCTCCATCAGGAACCAAAGCTGCCAGGTTCCTCAAAATGTAGAGTGTTTTAAAACCAGATCAAGTACAGTACTGGATCCAAGTTTTGTAATCTGAGCCAATCCGTGTTTATGGGAATTTGGCCACAACTGGGTCTGGTAGCTCTTCTCTCCTTTGTAAGCCTGTTAAGGTTGTTGACCTATGTCTCTGTGTCAGGGAATATTTTGATCAAACCTTCAGCTTGAAAAGGGAGGAGAGTTTTGTAATCTATAGAGGAAAAGAAAAATTGGGGTTTTGCCCTTTTTTGTGATGTTTAAATACTTTTAAAACCCAAAGTAGTTCCCCCCATCTTTTTTTATATTAAAAATATCAGGAAAGTGAATTCTGATTTTTCCAGAAGCCTCACTGTAGATCACAGATGGGGATTGAGGGCTTTCATAGTCAATCCTTAAAGGTTTGATCCTGCCCCTCTGCCAGTCAATGTGAGTCTTTTCATTTATTTGAATGGGGGCAGGAGCATGCCCCAACTGAATGAACAGGGGATGACGACTTTATAAGTGATCTGAATAAAACAAAGCAGGTAAACAAACAGACGACCTGCATCATTTCTTCTCTCAGTTAAGCCAGTTTCACTTCCAGTTCCTCTGATGTCACAATCTTGTTAGTGCTCCAGCTGTACATAGATTCCTTCAGGCAAAAACAGGGTAAATAAGACCTGAACCTTGTCAAAAACATGTAGAAACAAAAAACAAAAGGTAAAAAATTGTTCATCCTTTCTTTATCCATACAAAAGAAGCCAAGGAGGACACAGACTTTTTTACCTGTGGAAGGTCATCTTTAAATTCCTGTCCTTTTGGAAGAAAAGGACTGGATGGAAGAATGGGCCCTAATCATGTATTTCTTAACTCCACATTTCCCTTTACTCTGTCACCCTTTATCCAGAGCACCACCTGTGTTTTAAAAGAGACATCACCTACTCTGGAGAGCCCGGCAGCTTTTGTCCTGTGCATGCACAGTGGGTGATGTTCCATATTATTTTCTGCTTTGGAGAATTGCTAGCAGTAACTCTGATCAATAGGCTTAACACACAATGCCACTCCGTGGGAGAAGCAGCATTACATCTGCACTGCATACATCTCTCCTCATGGTGCTTTGCAGGGCCAAGATTTTCAAAAGCAGCTAGTGATGGTGGGTGCCTCAGAGTTGAAGTGCTGTCATAGACTCATCATTCTGGAGTGCTCCCTCTTAGTGTGACCTGCCTGGCATTTTAGCAACAACGCTCTGAACCTCAGGATGTCAGTGTAGGTTTTCGACCGGAATATCCGGTCAAAAAGGGATCCTGGTGGCTCCGGTCAGCACTGCTGACCTGGCCATAGACTGTCCAGTTGGCGGCGCAGTGCAGCGGGGCTGGCAGGCTCCCTGCTAGCCTCCGTGCCACGCAGCTCCCAGGAAGCTGTGACATGTCCCCCTCCAGCTCCTACGTGTAGGGGCAGCCAGGGGGCTCCACACACTGCTCCCACCCCAAGAGCCACCCTCACAGCTCCCATTGGTTGGGAACCATGGCCAATGGGAGCTGCAGGGGCGATGCCTGCAGATGGGACAGTGCGCAGAGTCGCCTGGCTGCGCCTCCACATAGGAGGCGGAGCAGGGACATGCTGCTGCTTCTGGGAGCTGTTTGAGGAAAGTGCCACCCGGAGTCTGCACCCCTGAGCCCACCCCACCGAGCTCACTCCATCTCCCCCCGCCCTGCCCCAGCCTTGATCGCCCTCCCGCACTCTGAACCCCTCGATCCCAGTCCGGAGCACCCTCCTGCACCCCAAACCCCTCATCCTCAGCCCCACCCCAGAACCTGCACCTCCAGCTGGAGCCCTCACTCCCTCCCGCACCCCAGCCCCCTGAGCCAGCCAGGTGAAAATAAGCGAGTGAGTGAGGGTGGGGAGAGTGAGCGACAGAGGGAGGAAGAGATGGAGTGAGCCAGGGCGGGGCCTCAGATGTGGGCAGGGGGTGGAGCAAGGGTGTTTGCTTTTGTGTGAGAGGAAAGTTGGGATCCCTACATCAGAAGTCTAGTATAGTCATGGCTTGGCCCTCCATCCAAGTCAGGTTTCCCTCCTTCTGAGGAATCAACGTCCCTTCCACCCTGCCTGGCTGCCACTTCAGTTGCTCTTCTTCTGGAGTAGCAGCTCCCAGGGCTTCTCTCTTAAGTCCCTCGCCAAAACCCCCAATCAGACAAAATACAAACTAAGCAGCTTTTACCCATCTCAGGCTTGAGCCTTTAATCCCTTTTAGCTACTCCCATTTCTCTGCTCTTCTACAGAACACCAGAGCACAGGGATGCCTCCCTGGAGTCCTGCTCCTTTTTCAAGGGCCGCCACAGGAGTTCACTCCACTCCTGTAGCTTTCCCACAGTTCTGCATCTGCCAGGTTCTTGTCAGGCCCTTCCCACAGAGCAGGAACTCCCAGCGCTCCTGGATCTCCCTCCTGCAAGGACTCTAAACTCCTCCCTTATACCTCCTCGCTGAGCCGAGGGCTCCAGTTAACGCCTTCTTAGCCAGTGCAGGATTCATATACCCCATGACAGGTGCCCAGTTGAGACATCTTAAAGAGGTCTGATTTTCAGAAGGTGAAGGCTCAGCATTTTCTGAAAATCATTCTCCATGAAAGTGACCCAATTTAGGCACCCAAACATTGCGCTGCCCAAAGCCACTAGTCACTTTGTGAGCTGTGGCTCACGAAAGCTCATGCTCAAATAAATTGGTTAGTCTCTAAGGTGCCACAAGTACTCCTTTTCTTTTAGTCACTTTTGAAAATCTAAGTGGCTCTAGGGGCCACTTTATGTGTACATTTTTGGTGGGGTTTAACTATGACGTGCCATTTATGACTTAGTGTTGTGTTTGTGTAACCCACACATCTCCTGGGTGCGGTGTTCTGTCCCATCTAATGGACTAGATGACCTCCTGAGGTCCCTTCTAACCCTGATATTCGATGAGTCTATGGCACCGAGACCACTTCGAGAGCAATTCATGAGTCCGCTCTACAACCTTAGCTAACAGCCAGTTGGCTTTTAGTTCATGCTGCAGAGGCTCATGCACTAAGCTCCAGAGATCCCAGGTTTGATCCCGCCCACCGACGACTAGGGTTTGTCAGTGTTACATTTGCACAGTGTGTAGCACAAGGCGGTCCTGATTCCGAGCAGGATAATAACAAAATAATAATAAAATAACAGCAGCACAACTGTGGCTTTGAAGCTGTTGAGTTTAACTGCGGCTGCTTTTGTATCCACCACTGGCATGTACATTTGTGCCTTTTACACCCTGGGAAACTAGCATTTTGGCCCCCCCTGGATTCTTCATCTGCAGGAGCGGATTTGGATTATATTTATTATGTTGTCAGTGTTGCCATGAATTATCATTTATCTTTTGTCACACCATTGGTATTTATTATTACAGAACGGATTACGATATCATGCGTTATCACGCCCCTGTTACGATTATGAACGACACACTCATTCATCCAGCCCTTACAACGTACCAGGCACCTGACAGGACACCGGAGAGGCCTGGCGCTCCGGCCACAGGGCCGGCGGGCCCGCTCTCAGGCCGGGAACGGTGCCTAGGCCACAGCCGGGGTAAACGAGCTCAGCTTTGCTCGCAGCAGGATGGTGGGGCTGCGGGGGGGGGCGGGGGGGGAAGGGGGAGCGTCCCCGCGTCGTTCTGCGTGAAGGGTCCCGATTCAGCAAAGCGCCGAAGCACGTGCTGAGGGACACCCCTGTTCAGCCAGAGCTGTAGGGCCCTAAAGCGAAGCAGGTGGTCGGTAGCAGCAGGTGAGCCTGGGGGGGGGGGTCACCGGGCTGATCCCTCTCCGCGCCCCAGGAGGGTGGGGGCCAGGGGGCAGCGGGCGCTGTTCCCCCCCCAGCGCCGCCCCAAGGGCTGCTGGCCGGGTGACGTGCGGGCAGCGGCGGGGAACCACCGCTGGGGGGCGGGGTCAGGGTCAGGGGGCGGGGCTAGCGCCCCCCAGGGGCCGGGGAGGAGAAATAGGCGCGGCTCCGGGACCCAGGGGCGGAGCCAGAGGGAGCCGTGACGCGGCCTCCGCGAGAGTGGGCGGGGCCAGACGGACGGGGTGTGGGCGGAGACAGGGTGGGGGCCGGGCTAGGGGCGGGGCGGAGGGGGGCAGGGGCGGGGCTAGCGGCGGTGAGGGCGCGGCGCGCCGCGCGGCGGCCCGGAGTGGGCGGGGCCGAGCCCTCAGCTGACCGGCCGCCATTTTGTCAGGCGCTCGGCGGAGCGGAGCCCGGAGCGAGGAGATCCCAGCCGCCGGGGCCGCCGCTGCCGCCTCCTGCGTCCCCGGGGCGCGCGCGCCGCCCGGCCCCGAGCGGGATGTGAGCGGCCCGGCCCGCCTCGCCCGGACACACACGGCAGCGGCTGCCGCGCCCCGGCCCGGCCCCTCAGCCCGAGCGCAGGCCCCGCCGGCTCGGCCCCGCCGCCGCGATGGCGCTGAAGATGGTGAAGGGCAGCATCGACCGCATGTTCGACAAGAACCTGCAGGACCTGGTGCGGGGCATCCGCAACCACAAGGAGGATGAGGTGGGCCTGGGCGGAGGGTCGGGGAGCAGGGGCCGGGGGGGGGGAGAAAGGGGCCTGGGCGGAGGGTCGGGGAGCAGGGGCCGGGGGGGGGGAGAAAGGGGCCTGGGCGGAGGGTCGGGGAGCAGGGGCCGGGGGGGGGGAGAAAGGGGCCTGGGCGGAGGGTCGGGGAGCAGGGGCCGGGGGGGGGAGAAAGGGGCCTGGGCGGAGGGTCGGGGAGCAGGGGCCGGGGGGGGGGAGAAAGGGGCCTGGGCGGAGGGTCGGGGAGCAGGGGCCGGGGGGGGGGAGAAAGGGGCCTGGGCGGAGGGTCGGGGAGCAGGGGCCGGGGGGGGGGAGAAAGGGGCCTGGGCGGAGGGTCGGGGAGCAGGGGCCGGGGGGGGGAGAAAGGGGCCTGGGCGGAGGGTCGGGGAGCAGGGGCCGGGGGGGGGGGGAAGAAAGGGACCGGGTCGGGGAGCAGGGGCCGGGGGGGGGGGAAGAAAGGGACCGGGTCGGGGAGCAGGGGCCGGGGGGGGGGAAGAAAGGGACCGGGTCGGGGAGCAGGGGCCGGGGGGGGGAAGAAAGGGGCCGGGTCGGGGAGCAGGGGCCGGGGGGGGGGAAGAAAGGGGCCGGGTCGGGGAGCAGGGGCCGGGGGGGGGGGAAGAAAGGGGCCGGGTCGGGGAGCAGGGGCCGGGGGGGGGGGGGAAGAAAGGGGCCGGGTCGGGGAGCAGGGGCCGGGTCGGGGAGCAGGGGCCGGGGGGGGGGGAAGAAAGGGGCCGGGTCGGGGAGCAGGGGCCGGGGGGGGGGGAAGAAAGGGGCCGGGTCGGGGAGCAGGGGCCGGGTCGGGGAGCAGGGGCCGGGGGTGGGGGGAGAAAGGGGCCTGGGCGGAGGGTCGGGGAGAAAGGGTCCGGGGGTGGGGGGAAAGAAAGGGGCCTGGGCGGAGGGTCGGGGAGAAAGGGGCCGGGGGTGGGAGGAAAGAAAGGGGCCTGGGCGGAGGGTCGGGGAGAAAGGGGCCGGGAGTGGGAGGAAAGAAAGGGGCCTGGGCGGAGGGTCGGGGAGAAAGGGGCCGGGGGTGGGAGGAAAGAAAGGGGCCTGGGCGGAGGGTCGGGGAGAAAGGGGCCGGGGGTGGGAGGAAAGAAAGGGGCCTGGGCGGAGGGTCGGGGAGCAGGGGCCGGGGGTGGGAGGAAAGAAAGGGGCCTGGGCGGAGGGTCGGGGAGCAGGGGCCGGGGGGGGGGAGGAAAGAAAGGGGCCTGGGCGGAGGGTCGGGGAGCAGGGGCCGGGGGGGGGGGAGGAAAGAAAGGGGCCTGGGCGGAGGGTCGGGGAGCAGGGGCCGGCGGGGGGGGAGGAAAGAAAGGGGCCTGGGTGGAGGGTCGGGGAGCAGGGGCCGGGGATGGGGGGAGAAAGGGGCCTGGGTGGAGGGTCGGGGAGCAGGGGCCGGGGATGGGGGGAGAAAGGGGCCTGGGCGGAGGGTCGGGGAGAAAGGGGCTGGGGCGGTGGGTCGGGGAGCCGGGGCGGGGTGTCCTGGCGTGGCTGAGGAGGGCAGCGTAGGACCTGGTGAGAGTCATGCGGAGGGGAGTGGGCCGGGGGGGGGGGGGGGGGGTTAATTCCTGCTGTAGGATCCGGGGGTGGGGATTGTAGAGTGGGAGGCGAGTCTGAAACAACCCCCCACCCCACAGCGAGCCGAGGAGGGCTTGAGGTTGCTCCCTCAGAAGAACTAAACCCAGGCCTTTCCTCTCCAGGCTCGTGGTGTGTGTGGGGGGTGGTGGAAGCCCCCGTCCTTTCACTTTGCCCCTCTGCCCTTGGTAGAGTTTTGGGGGCGGGTGGCAGCTCCCTTCCTTCTCCTCCTCCTTTTCTCTCTTTATCTGGGGCTGCCCCCCCCCCCCCCAGTAGGATTTGGGGGAGGGTGATGATTCTCACCCATTCAGACCAGGGCTGCCCACAAAAAGAATAAAAATCTAGTGAGAAACTCTGGACTTGTCTCCTGTGCATGGTTCAAGAGGGGGTGAGTCACATCTGCTGCTCCTCTCTGGGCTGTGAGAGAGTCTTTCTCACACCTCTTCCCCCCTCCCCCAATATATCAAAATAAAAGGTGTGTTTTTCATGCAGAAAAGGGGATTTTGTCAAGGGTGAAAGTGCAAGTAGACATGAAAATGAGGAAAAAGAGTTTTGTGGGGGTCGGCCAAAGGGGAGAGCCAATTCAGGGAAGCTGCCAGAAACAGTGGGGAAAGAGTGTTAAAAGGGAGAAGGATCTGGCAGGTGGGAAATCTTTGTTTTTGGTTTAGTATTTGGTTATATTGTTAGGGGAGATTGCTTTGGTATTTGGTAAAGAAATTCCTGTCTGCTGCCTTCAAGAGATACGTGACTATTTTCTAGGGTGCGATTGGAGTATAAGAAAATAAAGTGTACTTAAGCTTTTTAGTTAATATTATTTCATTTAGCTTCTGTCTAAAACACATTTCCATAGATGCCCTAATTCATAGGCTTATTTAAGATAGAAAGCCTTGGATGTCACCACCTGCTAAATTCTGCTATATTATTTGAGTAAGATCAGGAAACTGATGGAAAGTAAATAATTGCCCATCAAGAACTGTTTTATGTGAGAAGTGAGAATTCTTTTATCAATTGTTGTCACGTGGAATACGTTAATCAGGAAGTCCAAGACACTGAGGAAGTCCTTGGAGGCTTGGCACAAGCAAACTTGATGTTGGAAACTTTTATGTGAACAACTTCCATAATTACCTTTTTGGCAGAAAATTAGTAACTTGGTGTGGAGTTTAGTATGATATCATATCACAACTTCAAACTACAGTAAAGAGCAAAATAGTACTGAATGTGGAAGGGATTAAGAAACAAATGTAGATCTTGTTGCTAGAACAAATATTAAGGTTGTAAAACTCATTTGTGTTGTATGTTCTTTATCACTTGCTGATCTCAGGATGAAAAGCAATATTGTTTCCAATAGACATTAACTTTCAGATCCCTTTAGATTTGGATATTTCACACTGATACTTAGAAGGCAGCATTTACTAGAGCCACATACCATGAAAAACTACTGAATTCTTCAATTTCATAATGTAGTTTAAATACTATTTGGTATTGCTTTGGTGGCATAGGCAGATGTAGTTGCTATCAAGGACTTAGTGCCCTGGACAAAAATAATAGCACTTAGCAGCTTCTAGTATTTAATGAAAGACAGCTTTTGTTCGATCATATAAGAAATTATTTACAAGTGTTTATGTGAATGTTTATTGTGGAGATGGTGGTATATATATTAACCTTTTATCCATGCCTGTGTAGTTCATGCTTTGAGCTGTTATTATTCCACGCAAAACTGGGATCGATAAACACTTGATGAATAATTCTGTGGAGATTTCAATTAGAAATTTCCTAGAGGACATTTAGGCCTACTAAGATACTGAGCACCATATTATTTGGCAGTAGATCTCTGCAAATATCAATGCCTTTATAGTCTTCATGCAGGTCCTATGCCTTATTTTGTGACTCCCATGATCTTTGTCGAGAAGGACTGAATATATTACCTTCAGTTCTAGAATAAGTACTTGACAAGTAAGTCCTTTTGTATGGATCTAGGTAGTCAAAGAATGAATAATGTAACTCTTAACCATTTAAAACTAGGTAGAACAACTTCTGTTCTAGATCTTCACACGTGCAGTAGGATAAGAACTGATCAAGTTTCAGCAAACATATGTACAAGTTATTGATCAATTTAAATGCATATTTCCTACTGGTACTGTTAGTTCTCTAAAGATTCTCCACAATATACAGTCCTTCTGGAGGGAGACCATCAAAGATGCTACTTACTCATTGAAAGAAATTGCTGTTAAACAATGTAAGGTATTTTCTCTTCCTTCCTTCCTTCCCCTGCCTCATCTCACTGCAGAGCAGTTTAAATACATGCTAGTTTTGAGTGAGGTATTGGGAACTGAACCAGAGCTTCCCAAATGGTGATGGTAAGCACTGTATTTTTCCAGTGTTTGAGTACCAATCCATAATATTCAAAATAGTACTGTAGGAATAGCAATTAAAAACTCTTCTGTTCTTCTCCATGTTGTCCATTGTTCATAATGTTTAGGAAGTGTCACTGAGACACTGACAAGTCTGGTTGTACATCTTCAGATTGCCTTGAGACAAGACTAAAAGTCAGCTAAAGGGTTTGGCCTGTCCAAAAGAGCAGATATTTACAAACACAGACTTGTGAACAAATATTGACACACGCTTTGTGCTGGTGTCTATTATTGTGTTTGCTGTTGGATAGCAATTAGTGTTATAAATCATGGATGCCTGGCAGTGACGCTTAGGCCTTGTCTACACTAGGATTTCTCTCCCTAGAACTTCCCACCATTAATATCTGCAATTTGTCTCCACCCTGGGTAGCAATGATGGAAGTATTACTATATACAAAGTTTGCTGGTGACTGCCAGCATCTTTAGTATTGCATTGGCTAGAGCTGCTTAGAGCTCCTTCTATGCCAGAGCTCTTATTAAAAAGAAAAGGAGTACTTGTGGCACCTTAGAGACTAAGAAATTTATTAGAGCATAAGCTTTCGTGAGCTACAGCTCACTTCATCGGATGCATACAGTGGAAAATATATGGCTATATTTTCCAGTGTATGCATCCGATGAAATGCGCTGTAGCTCACGAAAGCTTATGCTCTAATAAATTTCTTAGCCTCTAAGGTGCCACAAGTACTCCTTTTCTTTTTGCGATACAGACTGACACGGCTGCTACTCTGAAACCTGTCAGAGCTCTTCCTGTTGCTGCTGGAGCTGAACTATTGGGATATACTAGGAAAAAAACTAGTGGAAACACACAGTGAAAGCAAATATTAAAATGGAAAACCAGATGTTTCTTGCCTTTTGTCTTTACGCGGGTTTTGTAATGTTTTAATGGTTGTATTATAATCAAAATGAATGGACCAGTTAAACTTTCCTTACTAGATTGCTGGCAGACATAAGTGTCTGTTGGACAAATCATCCTGGAAGTGGTGACTCCATGGCCCTTGCTTTGTGTGCATGAAGAGGTTTGTTTCTCTGGGATTTTCAAGAGTCTAAGAGTTAGGCACCCAGCTCCTATTGAACTTCAGTGGAAGTTAGGCATGTAAGTCAATTAATCTCCTTTGAAAATCCCATTTCTAATGACAAAGCCCCTGTCCATATTGGGAGCAGGACCATACCAGTGACAGAAATGTTTGAAAACAGCTGTTCAGCAGTGATCTGGCGAAAAAGTGGCTGTAGCAAGCATACTTTTGGTGTCCATTGTGGAAAAGCTTTTTAATTTGGGAAAAAAAAAAAAAAGCTTTATTCTATCCCCCTTAGCAAGGCTGGAGTCTCATACTTCCTTTATCTTTTAGTTTCATGGCTTTCTATACAGTACTTTGAAGCAGGCTTAATTTGTCTAATTCTGGTTTCACTTACTTTATTTTAACTGTAGTAACATAAATGCATACATTAGGGGAATTGAAAAATGTATTGGAAAAATATAAAAGCATTTCTTCCCACTGACTGTGCTGCTGAGCAGACTTCCTCATTAATATGATCAGGAAGATAAAAGTATTACCGTTATAATGTTGCTTATTGAATAGCTTTTGAAGGTGAGATTCCCTCTGTTTTCATTTTGCAGCATTACATTATATTTTCATCTAGTTTCTGCCAAAACAAAACGTGTGTAATATCAGCCTATTACCAGTCAGCTGCTGCCTAACCCTTGAATCATTTTTTAATTTTAAATATATAAGAACTTTTACTTTACCATACATTTGTAGTGGAACATCCTGGGTATGTTTCAGAGGAACAGCCGTGTTAGTCTGTATTCGCAAAAAGAAAAGGAGTACTTGTGGCACCTTAGAGGCCTGCTTCCATAATTCCATCTGTGAGAAGAAGGTATAATGGATGTTAAATAAAAATGTCTGAGATTGAATGAAAAATGTTGTCCTGCCTTTTATCTGTGTGGTCAGTTACACTTTATGAAGCATGTTTCTTTCTTGGCTAACTTTCATTTTGTGTTGATACTTGTCTTCTGCGGAACAGTTGGTTACATGTAAAATCAGCATGCAGCAATTCCACCAAGCAACACTTTTTTCTTCAAATTTGTGCAGTGTTTTCTGGTTGAAATAAACCTTATAAGCTTCCATCTTTCTAGTTCTTAAATATGACAGCTCCCCAGTCCTCTGCAGGAGCTGACATTTGCCATCATAAATGCAATTTAATTAAACAAGTAGATCAGTTCCATTAGTAAACACCGTAAGAACGGCCATACTGGGTCAGACCAAAGTTGCATCTAGCACAGTATCCTGTCTTCCAGCAGTAGCCAGTGCCAAGTGCTTCAGAGGAAATGAACAGAACAGGTAATCATCAAAGGACACCATCCCTGCCCATCCTGGCTGATAGCCATTGATGTACTATCCTCCATGAATTTATCTACTTCTTTTTTTGAACACTATTATAGTCCTGGCCTTAACAACATCCTCTGGCAAGGAGTTCTACAAGTTGACTATGCGTTGTGTGAAGAAATACTTCCTTTTGTTTGTTTTAAACCTGCTGCCTATTAATTTCATTTGTGTTCTGAGGAGGAGTAAATAATATTTTCTCCACACCAGTCATGATTTTATAGACCTCTGTCATATTCCCCCTTAGTAGTCTCTTTTCCAAGCTGAAAAGTCCCAGTCTTAGTAATCTTTCCTCATATGGAAACTGTTCCATACCCCTAATAATTTTTCTTGCCCTTTTCTGAACCTTTTCCAATTGCAATATATATTTTTTTGAGATGGGGCGATCACATCTTCACGCAGTATTCAAGATGTGGGCATACCATGGATTTACATAGAAGCAGTATGATATTTTCCATCTTATCTGTCCCTTTCTTAATGATTTCCAACATTGTTAGCCACAGGGGGCTGAGGGCAGCGAGCAGGGTCTTGGTGGAAAGGGGCGGGACAGGGGCTAGTTTCCCCAAGGGGGAATTTCACCTGCTTCCCATGCCTTAGACCCCCTCCCTGCTGGGCAGAAGCCCCTAGCCTCACCACCCTGCTGGAGTGCAGAAGCCCCAAGCTCCAAAGAGCTGCTTGTGGCTCACAAACCATGGTTGGCCACCCCTTGCATATCATTACTTTTGAGGAATACATGCAGTAGCATGATAATCTCTGCAGCATTTCCTTGTACCAGGATAAAATTTTAGGGAAAAGCACACATACAAGCAGGGAAGAAAAATAACAATCTGTCCCATTCTGCCATGCCAGTCTTTTTCTGTCTTGTTTGTGATTCACCAGGGAAACACATCCTACTGGCGGTGAGAGCGGTGGGCAGAAGTAAAACTTAATTTTATCCTTTGTGGTAGGTGAATTTATACCACCATATGGAATAAGTTATCACAATAGGTGTCCATTTCTTGAGGATTTGCAGCACAGCTGACTAAAGGAAGAAGTGGGTTGCTGTGTCTGACAAAACTTTTCAAGGAATCTGTGCACCATATGATATGAAAATGTACTGAATGTTTGCTCTGAGCCTTCCTAGCTGGGACCTGATGTGATTAAAGGTACGTGGTTCTGTACTTGAAATCTGCTTGCAGAAGGCTTTTGGCACTGCAATTGTTTAGCTCTTCCATATCACTTTGCATCTTCAGTGTGTTATAAATATTGTCACCCCCAAGAGAGAGCAGTATTATCTGGTACTGTGATAGATACTGTGGTGAGGGGTGCCATTATATAAATCTGGTTAGGTGAAGCAACTGGGACAAAATGGTAAAGAGACTTTTACTAAGGAGTTTTACACTCTGACCATGTGTGTCTGTAATTCAGGTACTTAGGTTTATTGGAGTGGTCCCGTGTATGTGTGGCAAAATCTGCACAAAAATGTCTGAAGGCTTGTCATATAACTGGTGGATAAAATTGCCCTTATGCGCTGCCTTTGTTAGGACAGACTTGAATGACAGAGTTAGGACTTCATATTTTTTTCAGTTATGTGGAAATAGGATCGATTTGGCCTTGATTGTACTCTAGAGCTAGTCAGAAGCCATCTTTCATGTCCGAGCATGAATTTTCATCAGTAGGCAAAACTGAGTTATGAATCCTTCACATAATTTTTCTCAACATAAAAAGTATTGAAAACACATCTTTTCATGCATAATGTAAAGTGATAAGTCAACAATGAGTAATCTGAGGAGTTTTAGCTCCTGAAAGAGACAGGGTACAAAGTTACAAAATCCTTTACATAACCATCTTAAGAGGAAGGGAGCAATCAATTTCTGGGTGGAAAAACTTAAGATATGAATTAGAATCAACCCAGTGGTCTAATTCAGGGGTTGGCAACCTATGGCATGCGTGCCAAAGATGGCACGTGAGCCGATTTTTAATGTCACGCTGCTGCCTGCTGGGTCCCAGCCGCCGGCCCCACTTAGCCCGCTTCCGAACCCAGGCTGGCAGCAGGCTGAGCTGGGCCAGGGCCCCGGCAGGCAGCAGTATGCCATTAAAAATCCTGCCCGCTCTTTTCCACCCCCCTGCAGAAGCTTGGTCTGTGGCTGCTGCTGCAGGGCAGGCAAGCTCTCCCCTCCCCTGCCTCTTCCCCCAATGTGCTGGGTTCCTGCCCCTCCTCCTCTCCCTCCCTGCAGCCCATCAGCTGATGGCCCTTGCGAAGGGGCAGAAGCACAGGGGGAGAAGCAGAGCTGCAGTGTGCTCCCTGCTCTGGGAAGGAGGTGAAGAGGTGGGGAAGGGGCCTTTGGGAAGAGAGGGTGGAATAAAGGCATATCCCCCTCCAGCCCCCTGCTGTGAGCTGCTCTCAGCAGGGGGCTGGGAGCACCCCCATGACCCTAGCCCACACCCACAGCCCTCTGCCCTGACCCCTGGACCCCCACGACCCCAGCCCTGACTCCAGCCCCTCCCCCCCCACACACCACATACCCTGACTCCTGCACCCCTCTCACATGCCCTCTGCCCTGACTCTTGCACCCCTCACATTCCCACCCCCACCCTGAGCACCAAATGGGAGCTCCTGCACACACACACACTCCCACATTCCCACCTGCACCCCTTGCACCAAATGGGAGCTGCCCAGGTAAGCACTCCACACCCAAACCTCCTGCCTCAACCCTGAGCCCCCTCCCTCATTCTAGCTCTTGGTCAGGCCCTACACCCCAGCCTACTGCTTCACCCCCAGCCCTGTGTTCAGTGCACTCCCACCCTCAGCTCAGTGCAGAGAGAGAGGAAGAGAATGGGATAGAACCAGAGAGAAGGTAGGTACCCACTCTATTTGGGCAGGGTCGGAATCCCGGACCCGCAGCGGGCTGAGCCACTCAGCCCACTGCTGCTCTGGGGTCCCGGCCGCTGGCCCCGTTCAGCCCGCTGCCAGTCTGGGGTTCTGGCTGCTGGCCCCTTGCCAGCTGGCGTCCCGGCCACAGGCCCCACTCAGCCTGCTGCCGGCCTGGGTGAACGGAACCTCAGACCAGCAGCGGGCTGAGCGGGCCGGCGGCATAAGATCAGCATTTTAATTTAATTTTAAATGAAGCTTCTTAAATATTTTGAAAACCTTGTTTACTTTACATATGACAATAGTTTAGTTATATAATGTATAGACTTTCTAAAAAATGTTAAAATGTATTACTGGCACACGAAACCTTAAATTAGAGCAAATAAATGAAGATTCGGCACACCACTTCTGAAAGGTTGCCGACCCCTGGTCTAATGGGAGTACTCCACACTGAATGGTGGATTTAATTGCCAGAAAGAATTAGGTGGGTTGTGGTGAGGCTGTTCCCCTTCTTGATGTGTATTTGGAGTCAATGGATTTGCCTTTCTCAAAAGCCACCCTTCATGCTGAATAAAGACCTGTATTGACTGATTGCAAAGTTTAATCCAATTGTCTTCAGCTGGAAAAATGCCAGACTTAATAGGGAGTTCAGAGGCATCCTAAATTATAAACTCTTTGGGATGGGGATTGTCATTAACTGTTTGTGGATCTAGCACAATGGGGCCTTGGCTGCTTGGCCTCTGGGGACTACTGTATTATAAATGTTACATAATAATGGGCACAGGGTGGGGTATAAAAAGGGAAACTGAGGAATACTAGAAATCTGACTGGAAAAATATTACCAGTAGGAAATAAGCAGTTTGTCTGACGTGTCTGTACTTAAGTTCACTGATACTTGATCAGTTCCTATCTGTCATGTCATATATGTATTAAGATCTTTGAAGGAGATCATTATTCCATCTACTCTTGAATGGGCTGAGAGTTGCTGCTATTGTTAATTATTTAAGTGTCTGAAGCCCTGCAAAAGGCAAAGGAGTTACTAGTCAAGTACTTTATCCCAGAATTGGAAACACTACACAAAAGAGAGTTTAAGGACCTGACAATCTGCAAGAATCCTGGTCTCCACCCTAGAAGGGACAAGTGGAGCCAGTGTCCCTACTTAGCTCTTCTGTGGCATTGGCAAAGGGGAGGGTTCTGGGAACAATAAGAAACAAGTGACTTTTTGTGTTGTATAATTACAAAGGGTAATGTAGAGTTTAGCCTTCACTGCATTTCTGCTTTCATTCTATGTTGAACCTTGTGTGTGTTGACTGAGGCTCAGCTAGTACCCATAACTTGCTCTGGCCACACAATAACGATTGCTTTATCAGGGAATAAGAGCCTTGAATCAGCCAGGCTAATGGATCATTTTGAAGCTCTTTCTCCTGTGTATTTAAAACAGCCTAGCAAAATCAGTTTACTCATAGATTAAATAAAGGTGGTTCTTAGGCAAGCAGGTGAAGAGAGCCCTGCAAAACTTCTTGCTAGTAGCTTATTTTAAGAAGTTTGGAGAGCACTTAAGACAAATTTTGCAAGCTGAGGAGAAAAACCTTCCAGAAACTTTCAACAAAATTAAGATGTCAACTATACCGTGAATACTTAGTACAACGGCATTTCATTAATTCATGCTTTGTAACCTCCCCCTTAAAAACTAACTTCTAGACTTGTGATTTATCAAGCACAGATCTGCAGGATGCTGGTGGGGCCGGTGTAGGTGATTACTGCATCCAGGGTGCCAAGCTGCCTTGTATACACCTCCATCATTTGAAGTCCCAAAACAGGTCTACTTGCTGCTCCTGCATTCTCAACCTTCCTGCTGGTGTTGCTGAGATAAGCACTGCATCCATGGCTGCTCTTAAGGAGAAGCTGCACATCCAAGTTCGGGAGTAGGGAGCCTTTAGAAAGACGGTAGACTCAGTTTTGCCCTTCAGTGATGGCTCTTCAGAGAGCTGTTTTGCGTTCCCTGTGGCTTGCTGATGCAGCCACAGGAGAGATTAAAGATGGTAGCTGTCTCTGCTCTGTGTTTAGAGAGAGGCTCTGTCGCTTCTGATCTTTCTTCGTATGGCACTTGTCCACAAACCTCATTAAGGCTGCTCCTCCTCGCAGCAGATTAGAGAAGATCTTTCATGTACTTAGATTACTTTAGAGTAGTTAGTGTAGAAATGTTCTTCAGCAGCATATTGCGTTTGTGTGGCATAATGAGCAGCAGGGGAGGTATTAAACTATTTGCATGCACCAAAAAGACTGAATCATGGGACCAGTATAAAGAAGCCTGTGTGTTCACTAACTTATTAAAAGCTGACAGTATCTATTTTGAAAGATGGCTCTGAGGAATATTCTGAAGATAATTAACGTGGTGTGTGGTTAAATAAAAGTGGTACAATTAAGGAGATATTTGAACAAGGAAAATGTACAGGAAGTATATGGTTAACAGCACACCAGTGATAATTCATTGTAGTAGAAGCTGATAGTGGTGTGTTCTTATGAGAAAACACGTTAAAAATGGCAGTGACATATATAGCAATATCCTGCAATATCTTTGAGAGACATTACTGAATTAGCTTTAAAATAGTTTGCATTTATAGTACAATGGACTCAAAGTTTAGGTAGTATTATGGGATTGTATGTAACTTGTATATGTGGGAAACATGACCAATGTAAACTCTGGGAAGTGTTATGAGTTCCAAAGGACTATTTGAAACAATGTGCCAGGCAAGAATGAACTTTTGGAGCAAACAGGTGGGTTTCCTAGGAAATCTCTAGGGCAGGGGTCGGCAACCTTTCAGAAGTGGTGTGCCGAGTCTTCATTTATTCATTCTAATTTAAGGTTTTGCGTGCCAGTAATACATTCTAATGTTTTTAGAAGGTCTCTTTCTATAAGTCTATAATATATAACTAAACTATTATTGTATGTAAAGTAAATAAGGTTTTTAAAACATTTAAGAAGCTTCATTTAAAATTAAATTAAAATGCAGAGTCCCCCGGACCAGTGGCCAGGATCCAGGCAGTGTGAATGCCACTGAAAATCGGTTTGCATGCCGCCTTTGGCACGCATGCCATAGTTTGCCTAGCCCTGTTCTAGGGTGAGGTGTATGCAAATACACGCCCTTCAGTTATGCAAAGACCTAGCTTTTCAAAGTTTTGCCCTAAGGAGGGGACCTTTGTCTGCTCATCTTCTGTTACATGAGGACAAAATCAAAGGCACAAACTGTATAAAGTTCAAAATGAACTGTTCATGGGGTTCTTGTTCTGTGCTAACAGCTGTTATGAACTTGCAACCACAGGAAAAAACCCTTGGTGGGATTTGAAGGACTGATCACCTTCAGATTCCTTGTTGGAATTGGGGGTGATCTCTGGTAAGCTTATTAGTATCCATTTAGGTTTATTTATTTTTAATATGTCTTCTCTGTAGTGCTTTCACCTTAAGAATAAATGTGCTTGCTTAGAAAGGCTGTGTGGTGTCTTAAAACTAGGGGCAATTATGCTGTTTATAGCCTCTGAGGAGAAAGCAAAACAGGCCTCTTAGGCAGTTTGACTTGCTGGGGGACTCATGGTAAGTAGGGAACTGTGCGGCCAGGAAAAATACTGGTCAAGAAGGAGAGAGACATGGGTCATCACCCAAGACGGCTGGCAGCTGAGGAGCTGGGAGCCTAGAGTCCTTGCGATTGGTGGACCATGAGCAGAATATACAGGTTCAGTTGCCCTAAACTGTGAAAATGGCTATGGCAATATTTTAGAATCACGTTAAATATATCTGTGAAAAAGGCTTCAGGAAGATAATATCTAGGTGACTTTAACCATTGGCCAAAATGTCAATTACAGAAATAGTTCATGGAACACAGTTTAGCGCTATTATTTTACCCTTTATCACGTTTCTTTGTTTCGTTACACAGACAGCGGAGGCTAATTTGTTTAGATGAGTCTTTCTTTGCATTCAGGTTTAGATACTGTTGATCTAATAGTTAAACTTCACTTTTCCATCCCATGTAGGTTTGTATTTGATAAAATGTTAGTGGTAAGTGCATGTTAATATAGTTGGATAAGAAAGCTCTTTAGTTTTTATTGTTTTTCACAGTAAACGTAGGCCTGAATAAATTGTATCACTTCCCGCTATAACAAGTGAGTGACTTGTCTTCACTTTATTAAGGACTATAAGTTTGGTTTGAACAGGTGAGATAATTGTCCATCTGCTTGTTCTACAGACTTGAATTGTAGAACTCAGCAAAAAAGCATTTGTAGTGGATAATAAAGAACAGCCACTTGACATGAGCCATTCTCATTTTCATTATCCAGCTCAACTTTATGGTTTACAAAATCTAGTGGCTTAGCATGTATTTCAAGCAGTTGTGTGACGAGAACAATATAGATTACTTTTTTGGACATGATCTTTTCTGCGCCCCTAACAAAAGGTTTATTTGTATATGGCTAAGCATGCTTTCACCAAAGCCTGATATGCTGTACAGAAGTGTAGAAATCTATCTGGCTCCATGCTGCTTAGTGGAAGGTTCAAGGGAGTCAGAAAACTCTGATATGTGAAATGTTTTTTCTTAAAAATCCATCCACAAATTGTTGCTCATTTGGGAAATACTCAGTTTGATTTTCTGTTGGCCTCAAAGTTGAGTCTGAAGATGGAGAATAGCTGTTTAGTTTTAAAAAAAAAAAAAAATTTCACCTCTGTAATATCAGGCATGTCAGGTCTTGTTGTTGTCCTTTTGTAGAGGACTCCTTGGTGGACCCAGAGAAGCTTTCCCAGGCCTTGATTGATAGCAACTATAACTGAGGTCTTTTGTTATGCTTTTGAGTTAAATAAGGCATTTAGAGCTTTAAAGTCTGTGTGATTTTTTTTGATTCAATCAGATTTCACTTGCTTGGTAACTATCATAGTCTATTAATTCCTCAGTCCTCCATAGCCTTCCCAGAAGAACAAGAGAGTTGTAACCATTTAAAATGCTTCACACAAAGCCTTTTAGAAAGACGCAAAGAAGGTAAAACTAACTTTTGCCTTTACATCTGTTGCCTGAACTGAAATGGGTTTTGTTCTTCATTTCATTTTTATTTTACCTACCAAAATGAGCAACCTGTTGCCAATGAGACATTGAGATATTTGTGAGAGGTAATTGCCATTCTCAGTTTCTTGAATTATTTTTCCTGAGCAGAATGATAGTTTCCTATATTGGTTTTTCTTCTGTAGTAAGTGTGGGAATTTCTGGTGTGCTAATTTTACTAGTTCTGCTTTGTCTTTATACAGTGTTTGTCTTTGCATTTTTTACTGTTAAGGGTTCATTTTGAGCAAATGTGCTTATTTGTATAAACTGTACTTAATTTATCAACTTATTGCTTCTGCATGTGGACATCTTTGACTCTGTAAAATAATACAGAATTAACAAATATATGTCTAAAAATACTCTGTACAACCACTCATATTCTTCTGCAAAATATTCCAGAGATCAATTAAAAGCTTGATCAAACAGATGTCTACAAAGGTAGGTGCTTTCATCTGCTACATGTTTGGAAGGTTTTTTCCTGCTCTAGTGCAAAGTGGGGAACAACTAAGACTCTTGAGAATTGTCTAATAGGAATACTGATCACTAAATCAATTGCTATACACTCAAGTTGACAGCTACTGGAGACTTACCTGTAATTAAATGGTATATCCTAAATTTATTTACAGTGTTCGTTTGCAGACTTATATTACCAAAAATGACCAGTATATTCTTAATATGTACATGAATCTAGGCCTCAACATATAATATGGCAATGGGCAACTTAGAAATGAAGATGATACATTGTGAAAAATAAGAACATCCTTCAGTTAGACAAATTACTGTCTTTTAAGAGAGATTACATAGAGGTTAATGTGATGGATATTTTAGAAATTCATGTAGGTGGATGATTGTCTAGCGAGGTTGGTGCCATATCCTGTTGCCATTTATAGGAAAGAATATATTGTGAGAGCTGTTACATGGCATTTAGATAACTTTTTTTTCCTCTCCATTCAGAAGAGAATCAGAGAAATAGAGATGGAAGATACCTATTAGATCATCTTGGTGTTCTGTGACCAGTATTATCTCATTGTTTCCTTATAATCCCCTGTCTGTATCTATCTGTTGTCTCTTGTTTTGTACTTAAATTGTAAATTCTTCGGAGGAGGGACTGTCTTTTTGCTCTATATTTGTACAGAGCCTAGTACAGTGAGGTCCTGGTCCGTGACTGGGGCTCCTGAGGGTTACAATGATGATAATCTTGTCCATTCCTTTTTTCGAATTGTTCTCTATCTAGATCACAGATTCTTGTGCTTTGTCCAGTTTATTCCTAAAGTGCTAAAAGACGGGGCTTCCAACCTTTTCCTTTGGATAGTA
This sequence comes from Caretta caretta, assembly GCF_965140235.1. Classification (NCBI taxonomy): domain Eukaryota; kingdom Metazoa; phylum Chordata; order Testudines; family Cheloniidae; genus Caretta; species Caretta caretta. Next base: position 9,477,663 of record NC_134230.1, on the reverse strand, counting down.
TTCCACAATCTTAGAGCTCTTTACCTAATTTTCCTTTTTTTTCCCTAAAGCTTGGAGAAATAGGATTAATAGCATTGCTGTGTTGCTCAGGCAGTATAAAAAATCCACATTCCTGAGTGATGTTGTTTAAATTGACCTAATCCCCTGTGTAGACAGCAGTAGGGGGAGGGATAGGTCAGTGGTTTGAGCATTGGTCTGCTAAACCCAGGGCTGTGAGTTCAATCCTTGAGGGGGTCATTTAGGGATCTGGGGCAAAAATTGGGGTTTGGTCCTGCTTTGAGCAGGGGGTTGGACTAGATGACCTCCTGAGGTCCCTTCCAACCCTGATATTCTATGAATGGAAGAGTTCTTCTGTCAACATAGCTACCGCCTCTTGGGGAGGTGGAGTGCATATACCACCAGGAAAACCACTCCAGTCAGTGTAGGTAGTGTCTACACTGAAGCATTACAGCGGCACTGCTGTAGCCCTTCCGGTGTAGACAAGCCCTTAGCCTAAAAGCATCCAAGCAAACATTTAAAAGTATAGAACAGCCTTGGAATATTGTGGTAGGCCGAAAAGTCACTAAATGAAATAGGCTGTCAGCCAATGTCTTTAATACTTGGAGGATAGAAATACCTTTTTAATTAGGCATTGGATAAAATGTGGCATTGGGAGGACAAATATGCCTCCATTTTCCCCATGTAATTCAGAGCCTCAAATGTGTATTGTTACTGGCAGAACTTAGCTCAGTGGCATTCCTGTTTGCCACTATGTAACACAATAAGTGGGACTGCCATACCAGATCAATTCTGATACCTCAGGAAATGTTCTAAGCATCAGTGGGGGAAAATGGGAGACCTATGAAGCCTTTGCCAGCTATTTAACACAACCACAAAGAGGTGGTGGAGGTGGAGAGTGTACAGCTGCAAGGTATCCCTGGTGTGTGCAATAGGCTCAGCCTACACAAGCTATTAAATAGTATGTGACTTCCCCATCGTGCTTATATCACTATTTGTATATTACTTTTCATATTAATATTGGAATTGTCTTGTTAAGAATTATTTTGCCTAGCATATTCTCACTTGATTTATTAGTATTCTACAAATATTTTGTGTTTTGCCTGTTCCACAGGTGTGTAGCAGTTTGGAAGATTCCTAATCAGCCTCTTTAAGTGGGAACTGAACTAATCTTTCACCTGCCTAATTGTCTCAAATCTACTGTTGGGAAAACATTAGTGTCTGTAAACTCTTGACTTTTCTTGCAGGCAGCTTCTAGTTTACAAGATACTTTAAGATAAAATAGTTTTATAATGAAATATTTGTTTTGATTGAAATTTCACCTAAAAAGGAATCAAATAAGTAGTTCTTGTGTAAACTAGGCCATTTGTTGTGTGACTGCAGACTCCAACACCTGTTTTAAAAGTTAACACGTGCTGTCTTTTTATAATGGCAGGTGGTCCCAACAATCTCACTTTATATGGTCTCTGGGTTTTTAGGAATGCATCTTATTTTACAGTCAATACTTGCTCTTCAGTAACCCTACAGGTAAAAACAGTTACTGGAAACTGATCAGCCTTTTATTTTTGTCTACACTGTGAATAGTGCCTGTTAACTTGGACTTTGTATTTATTAGCCATCTGGGGTAGACCTAACAAAAACAGGTCAATAGGATTCTCTCTTTAGGCCTTCATACTATAAGCAATAGTCTAAGAAATAGAATTAATTTTTTCTCATTCCAGAATGTTGTTCTTCAGGCAGAATCTGTAACATCTGACCCATTGCATTGCTAAACCTCATCTTACTCTTTCTATCTTATTGTGACAGGAATACTTGCATATGGTTCTGAGTCTAAATCAATTTGGAATTCTGCTTGTTTTGAAACTTGTGTTCCTGTGTGAGAGATGGGTTTATTCAGCCTAAATTTATTAATATTCAGGTGATAATTTATGTAGTAGGACATGCAACCACAAGAGGTTTCTAGATTTGGGGATATTACATCTGTAATGCTTCCGATTCTGCTGCTGTAGAGGCAACCATTCAAAGAAGCAGCATGAATCTGAAGTCATTGATAACCTGATTTTTGCTTTTGTCAGACATCAATGAAATTATTTTGTGTTCCATGTGGAAGCTGGAAGGCAGTCAGTATTTACAAACTGCAGAAAAGCAAAATGATGAGGCTAGCTTATTATTTTCAAAGTTCTAAGGAGATGTTATAGTACAGGTGTTAGACCCAATAAAAAATGCAGTCAGTCCTCCATTTACCTTTGCTGGCATGTAAGAGACTCTGGAATTAGCATTTTCACACATGTTGTTTTGCATTGAAGTAGAGTGGTGAGATAATTAAAACTTGTGTATCTAAAGTCAATCTTTTCAGGTAGTCAACCACTGTACTTAAAGTGTTTAAAAAAAAAAAGTCATGACTTCCTGTATCTACTCTTAGAGAAAGTGTAAAAAAATGTATATATATCCCTGATAAACCTATGTAACTTGTCTGTTTCAGGAGCTTGATAGAAAATACTTGACTCTGAAGTGTCATTGTGTGGGGGACAGTAAGGAAGTGAGATTTTTGTTTCAGAATGTAATAAAATTTTCAACTCCTCATGACCCTCCCCAGGGATCATGATCCACTGGTTGGGAAATGCTGGTGTAGACAAATGCTTTGCAGACTATTTAAAGCTGCATGCAGATTCCTTAATGGGAAAGGAGTGAGATCAAGAACATATATCTGATGTGCTATAGGAGGACTGTAGTTTTCCTCAATACATTTCCAAAGTTGTAAAGGATATTGTCAAATAAGAGAGATTTGTTTGTGTAGTTAGTAAGATTAAAAATTAACAGACCCCTTTTTCATTGGGGTAGTCTTCTTGATGTGTTAAAATCTTGAATGACGACTTTACCACACCAACTAGTCACTACTTTGTATCTATTTGTAAATAGGATTTCTAATGCATTTGAGAGGATCTATATTGTTATAAGAAAAGGAGTACTTTTGGCACCTTAGAGACTAACCAATTTATTTGAGCATAAGCTTTCGTGAGCTACAGCTCACTTCATCGGATGCTGTAGCTCACGAAAGCTTATGCTCAAATAAATTGGTTAGTCTCTAAGGTGCCACAAGTACTCCTTTTCTTTTTGTGAATACAGACTAACACGGCTGCTACTCTGAAACCTATATCGTTATAGTAAAAGTAAAACTGGTCATTTTTAGAGCAACATGCCAGGAGTCACATTATTGATTTACAGTACAGAAACTGACATGCTAGCTGTCAAGATGTAGTTGTACCTTTAAAAAAAAAAAATAGTACTGAACATCAGTTTGTAGGTGAAATAAATCAGTTCTTAGAACTTGGCTTTACTTCCTGTGCACCAGGAATTGTGATCAAGGTTTCTGATGCAATCCTGAGTGGTGGTTGAAACATTCAACGCTATACTTATATTATAAAGTTAAATGTAACCAGCCATGCAAATGTTGGCTTCATAGTGACCACAAATTATGCAGTACAGCAAAGATGACAGCCTTCCAGTTTTTAGTGCAGCTGCCTTTCAGGAAGACACCTCTTAAGTTCTCTAATTCAAAATCATGCTGTATTTGAGAGAGAGGATAGAATGAAGCTATGTCAACACTTAAAGTACTACAACGGCACAGCTGTAGAGTTTCAGTTTAGACAATACAGCGACAGGAGGGGTTCTTCTGGCACTATAGGTAATCCACCTCCCTGAGATGCATTAGCTAGGTTGACAGAAGAATTCTTCTGTTGATCTAGTGCTGTCCATGCCGTGGGGGGTTAGGTCGTCATAACTGTCACTCGGGTGAGGATTTTTTAGTGTAGACCAGCCCTGAGCCTGCAAGGTAAAATGGCAAAGGCTGACCTTTAAGTATCAAATATTGATCACTGAAATATAATTCCTCAGTACTACAAGAACATTATATTAATGCAGAATATTAAAAAATTCTGTATAATTCCCTGAGATCCTAAAGATTAATTTTGGTAGCAAACTCAGACCTACTGCAAAAGGTACAATAATATAAAATATTTCTCCCCTAGCAGAACACAAGTGTGGCTTTTTTAAAAAAGCCCTCTCCAATCTGAACAGAAAATCCAAGGTTTCATTGATTCGGCTTGTTTTCCATCGGTTCACGTTGGCAGCTTGATGCCAGTCTAAGGAATTGATGCTGCTCCATAATTCTACCACATTTATGTTCTGTCACATCCCAACTTGCTTAAAGTTCCCTGAAAAATATAGTAAAGTTCCTGTATGTATCTCTGTGGTTGGCAAATAACTTGTGGTGTAGACTTTTGAGTCATAAAGGTTTCTTAAGGAAGGATCCTGTCATCTTCTTTCTTGAGGGCAAGTAGTACAGTTAATTACCTTTATTTCCAGCATTTTAAGAGGTTTAGAGGGTACCTGGAATTTCTAAATTATAAATTCTTTAGGGGCAGGGATTGTATTTCATTATTTGCATGTACAGCACAATGGGGCTCCAATCACTGAGTGAATTTGCTACTATAATGCAAATAAAGTAGTCTTGAGGCCACATCTTCAGCAAATATAAATTTTCATAGCTCCTTTGGCGTCATTGGAAGATCTAGCCCAGTGTGTGCCCAGGATGAACAAAAATTGGCAAAACTTCTCTTCAAAAGTGAGTGCGATTTTCTGATAATGCATCAAAACTAAATCAGACACATTTGTGGAACACCTTGGAGTAAAAAACCATGAAGAAATCTCTCACACAGTATAATATTTGACAGTGTTTTTTTCTATTTTTAAAGTTAAGACGTAACTATCTTACAGCTATTGTTAATGAGAGAAGTTATTCAAACTACAGGTTTTTAATCTAATTTATTTAGCGCTGTTTGCTGTTAAATTGTATTTCCTCTGGACAGCGAAAATATGCTGATCAGTTTTACTTCTGTTCATTATCAATTACTACTTAACTTTACCTTTAGTTTCTCCTTCCCTGTCTTACTGCAATGTTTCAGTTTCGAGCAATGTAGAGGATTATTGGTTTGTGTAAAACCTTGTCCTTTAAAGCCTACATTTTGAACCAGATTTGTTCTGATGATGATTGTGTGTCCATATGAAATGCCCCCTTCTTTGAGAGAGCCAAGATACTTCTGTTTCAATTTCTGCTGTTTATTTACAGCCCTGCTTCATTGGATTATCAGGCAGCAAACATTGTTACCGGCATAGATGAGACTATATTTTGTTTAAAGCAGAAGCAGTTTTGAGAGTGGTTTTGCCTCCAAGCATTGGAGTACTCTCAAATGGCTGGTATCCAAATATTTCTTAAGGCTGTCAAATAGACCTGATGATGATTTTTTGGTTGCCGTTGCTATAGGCTTTTCAGAAATCATGTGATGGGTCATGTGATCTCATGAATCAAAGCTTCCACATTGCTGAGAGTCACTTTAACTTTAGACAAGTCTGAGTTCTATAGCATTTCTCCCCCCCATCTAGAATTTTTTAAAATAAAAACAGTTGACACATGAATGAGGTTTTATAGATGACCTCAGTTATTTGTTCCCATCTTCCTACTTATTTCTTCCTCTCCAACTCTTGGCTGTCCAAGTCATGATATGGGAACCACTTATTTGAGAGACCATCTCACTTGTTACCACGTTCACAAAATTAACCAGTGTTCACTGCCCCTCCCAGAAAACAAACAACCCTATGCCAAAAAGAGTTTTTCATTCTGAAAATAGAGAAGAGTCAGATACTCCATGAAGTATTGCTCTTACATGGAGGGCACTTTGATACCACACTGATGGGCAGCAGTGTAAAACCCTAAGACAAATCAATAGTGGCAGATCCAATGGGGTTGGGGTCTGAAGAACTGGTTGATACTAGGGATTAGTGCAAGACCTTGACTTCAGACCTTTCTCTGCCTCTGGTGCTTTGCCAGAAAATAGCAGCCTTAAGGGCATGATGCAAGTCACACTTAGTTTAGCAACTTTTGATTGTTGTGTGGTTGCTTGAACTGTTGACTTAAAATTACTGACAAGGGTCGCATTAATGTATTAAATTTTGTGTAAGTTGCCATGGCGATGTATGCTCTAAAATACTGGTGTCCTTGGCAGCTCCTCTGAAATACTGAGTCTAAAGCAAATGAGAATAGAGACTTAAATGTAAAGAAGCACATACTCTGGGATATAACTGTTAAATTAGACAGTTCAATAAATGTTAATCAGCTACAAAAATTCACCTGCACTTCAGATGCTTCACTCTTGCCAGGATGAAGTGTGATGTTGCAAGAAAAGTGTGACTTGTGAGAAAATGAAACACTGGGGAAATGAAAGTCTTGAGTTTGTGCTTTGGTTTCTTACAAAAACCTGTTTCGTAGGGATTGTGACAGTCAAAGATGGGATTTATGCATCCCGTCTTTGCCTCTCCAATATAATCAATTTCATTTTTCTGCATTAATTTAAAATATTTGCGCTTTCAAACTTACAGAATTTAGGCAGTTTCTTGAATCAGTGGTTGCACATCTTTAAGTGTGGAAATAATGCTTACCGTGTGTGTGCGCATATATTAATGCTTACCACATATGTTTGGGGGTGTGTGTGTGTGTATACATACATAATACCCCTCTCCTAATACATATATAAGGAGAGGGCTATTATGACTTCATGCTTTATCCCCAGTTTTGCTAAGTAATTACTGTGTACATCTTCATTTTTCACTTGAATTTTAGCTATACTGCCATGAAAATGTTTCTGCAATCTTTTTTTCCCTTCTGTTTTTTCATATGGTTCTCAATCACCAAGGTGATTGCAGCAGTATTTTGCCTGGGGAGTGTTCCTCTTGGGATACCAGCCAGATTAAAGGATCAGAAGTATTTTTACCTTTCACTTAATATGAAGTCGTCTTTTCCCTGTATAATCCTATCTGTATCCTTCAACTTTTGACTGAAGTTGTCCATCTTCTGCTGGATTTGCAGTGATCTGCTAAAGCATAGAGGTCATTCTATTAGGGCTTACTGTTTGTGGCTCCTCAGGTTCTTAACTGGCTCAAAGATTGAAAGGTCTATTTTAATTACTTAGTTTGTGCCCCAATATATGGTGGTCTTACATGCGGTGCCTAAAAGGCAAGATACATAAATATCATAAAAAGAAAAGGAGTACTTGTGGCACCTTAGAGACTAACCAGTTTATTTGAGCATAAGCTTTCGTGAGCTACAGCTTATGCTCAAATAAATTGGTTAGTCTCTAAGGTGCCACTAGAAAAGGAGTACTTATGACTCCTTAGACTAACCAATTTATCTGAGCATAAGCTTTCGTGAGCTACAGCTCACTTCATCGGATGAGCTGTAGCTCACGAAAGCTTATGCTCAGATAAATTGGTTAGTCTCTAAGGTGCCACAAATACTCCTTTTCTTTTTGCGAATACAGACTAACATGCTATTACTCTGTAAGGTGCCACTAGTACACCTTTTCTTTTTGCAAATACAGACTAACACGGCTGCTACTCTGAAAGCTATAAATATCATAGGTAACTAGCCAGAAAACATGAGCAGCTGACTAGCATGCTTGGATCACTTAAAAAGAGGCTTTTATGGAACCAAAACCAGAATTTAAAAATTGAAGCTGTGACCATTGTTGAATATGATATTTAAGAGGGTAGTGTGTTTGCCCTCTCTGGTAGGGCTAATCTATACTTGGAAGAAGTGGACCCCAAAATAAAATGCTTTAAATGAGCTCTGCGTACTCCTTTCTGAAAAGCACTTAGCTACATTTAATGTAGAGCACCTTTGATCACAAAATCTCAAAATTGCTTTAGAGAAGTCTAAGGGTATGTCTGTACTGCAGCTGGGAGCATGCCTCTCACCCGTGGCAGGCAGATGTGCACTAGATCTGCTTGAGCTCGTGCTAAAAACAAACATTATGATCACTGCATCATAGACTAGCTTCTCAAGTACAGACAGGCTTGAACTCAGACTGCTAGCCTGTGCTGCAGTGTTCACACCACTGTCCTTCACGCAGTAGCTCAGCATATGTCTGTCTACCTCAGGGGTCTCAAACTCAAATGACCACGAGGGCCACATGAGGACTAGTACATTGGCCCGAGGGTCGCACCACTGACCGCCGGCCCCGCCCCCACCCCTTCCCTGCCCCCATTCCATCCCCTTCCCTGAAATCCCCACCCCAACTCTGCCCCCCTCCCTGCCCCCAGGGGGTACAGAGTGCGTCAGGGGACTCAGGGCAGGGGGTCGGGGCGCAGGGTGCAGCAGGGGGTTGGGGTGCAGCAGGAGGGGCATCCTTCCCTTAATTCTAGTGCTGTTCAGTGCCATGTACCCCGCAAGCTGTACACTTGGGGTTTGTCTAAACACAGAGGGCTAGTCTACGCTGGCAACGTTAAGTGCTGCCGCAGCAGCTCTTTAACATGGCTTGTGTAGTCGCAGCAGAGCGCTGGGAGAGAGTTCTCCAAGCACTCTAGAAAAGCCACCTCCACGAGGGGCGTAGCTCCCAGCGCTGGTGCACTGTTTATGCTGGCGCTTTACAGCGCTGAAACTTGCTGCACGTGGGGGGGTGTTTTTCATACCCCTGAGCAAGAAAGTTGAAGTGCTGTAAAGTGCCAGCGTAGACAAGCCCAAAGGTTGTACTGCTTTAACTCTACTGTTATAGTTCATGTGGTAGAGGAGTCGTCCTAGTACGGACAATATGGGAGTTTTCTGTCTCTCTTGTGAATGTATATAGTGAATGATGGCATAGGTTGTAGACTAAATGAAATACCTTTCTGTTCACCACTACTCTCATTCTTAAACACTTGAGGGTATGTCTACACAACAAAGAAAAACCTTTGGCTCTAGAACCCTGTGAGGCGGGAGGGTCCCAGAGCTCAGGCTCCAGTCCAAGACCAAAAGTCTACACAGCAATGAAACAGCCCCTGAGCCCAAGCCCCACAAGCCCCAGTTGGCTGGCCTATGCCAGGGGTTTTTTCTTTGCTGTGTAGACATAATCTGTGAGGCTTCATGAAGGTCTATGTCCCTAGCTGGCAGCTTTCACTTTGAATGTGCTCCTGAGATTCTTTCCTATTCGAGCATTTTTGTTTTTAGTGGACGTTTATAGTCAATTTGAAAAAACCTATCAGTAAATGGACAAAATTAGATGCATTGATCAGTTTCTTTGCTTACTACTCATGTGCTAATTTGAGTTATATATAGCTGCCTGAAAGAATGGGACTTATTTGGTACTCTGAGTAACACAAGATGAACTGGGGTTTCTTTTCAAATTCTCCTTGTGGCAAACATCTTGTCACCAGACTTTTGCTGACATGACCTCTGTTTGCTTCATAACAGAAGAATAAAAGCATAAATGAGCACTAAAATATAATAGCCCTGGTATTAATGGACCTCTAGCACTTTGTGAGACTTCCGGCCAGAAGCAAAATGAGTTGAGCTGCCAGAGGTTATTAATGGCAATTTAAATATATTTCTTATCTTGTTGTCTTTGTTTCACTGCACCCTTTCATTGTTAGATATGGGTTGTGAAAGAGGACACTGACTCACAATTTCATGAGAATGAAATTTGTAACCGCAAAGTAGGGGATTAGCTTGCATTTTCAAAGATAACTTTGGCATTCCAACAGTAAACTCTTAAATTAGATGTCAAGATTCCGTGGATTTGTTTTGATATTGCCCCCTGACCTAAAAACCCCACACTTTTTTTCCTTGATAAAAAACACTGAATTAACCTGTGGGTGGAAGTTGGGAGGATGAGTGAGGGCTGGCAAAGGTTTTCTGAAACAAAATACTCTTTAATAAGCTCTTTGGGGCAGGGACTGTATTTGTGTTGTGTTTGTAAAATGCCTGGGATAATGGAGTCCTACTCTATATGATTGGGGTCCCTAGCTGCTACTATAATCCAAATAATTCACTTTTAAGCATATTTATTCCTCAAATGTAAAAAGGCACACATTGGCCAAAATGAAAAGGTTGCAATTCTGTAAGTAAAACACAAGCACAATAATAGTCACTAGTTTACGAACTAGTTAGGCCTGTGTTTTTTGGACCTGCGCTTAGATTCTGATATATAGTAGAACCTCAGTGTTATGAGCACCTCGGGAATGGAGGTTATTCGTAACTCTGAAATGTTCATAACTCTGAACAAAACATTATGGTGGTTCTTTCAAAAGTTTACACATGAACATTGACTTAATACTGCTTTGAAACTTTACTGTAAAGAAGGAAAATGCTGCTTTCCCTTTGTTTTTTTTAGCAGTTTATATTTATCACAGTACTGTACTGTTTGCTTTAATTTTTTTGCGGGGGGTCTATGCTGTTGCCTGATTGCGTACTTCCAGTTCCAAATAAGGTGTGTGGTTGACTGGTCAGTTCATAACTCTGGTGTTTGTATCTCTGAGGTGCTATTGTGCTCCCAGATTTGTATGATTTTTCAGCACCTAATCTGTTAAAGGTTCAACCAAGCCAATCCAAATGTGCAAAAACTCTCTTGATTGCTGATCTGAGAGGACAGGAGTACAAGGGTTGTAAAAATAGCCAATGTTCTGTGCTCAGTTTCATAAACTTCTGTAGCTTTCTGTCACTTTGATGCAGTGAACTACGGCACAACCACATTCACAAATATTAATTTGAGGTAGAAATCTGCGTTTTCAATTTTTAATGCTACAAATGAGGAAGGGAATTGGGAACTCAGGATTTTGTTTTTGTCAGTCATGTTTAGATTGAGCCCAGATATGTAAAAGCCTGTGTTCTTTTCTGTTTAGGAACCTGTTATGAAAACTTACCAAAGACACATGCAAGCCATTGAATCTTTCAATTATGGTTTTCTTTATTGACAGCGTGGGGGATATTGACTTTCTCACAGGGTGGTGTTAGGCTTAATTTAATGTCCATAAAGAGTTTTGAGATATTGCTAGGATGGTGTCTGTTTTCTTGGGCTGAGGAAGGAGGATCTGCATTGTAGTCCTGGCATTGAAAGCTAGCACTGATGTTGCTTGCCAAGATACAGGAACTAGATACACACGTGAAAGATTCAATGACACCTGTTCCAGCACACTGCTACATGAACATAAAATATTTAAGGCAAGGTACGATGTATTGCTTAGGAGTTCAGTCGCCCATTGTATAAGAGAAACTGTCGGCATCTCCTGTCAGTGCTTATTTATAAATATCAAAAGTTTTTGTTTAAACTCTTAAATTATGTTTTCTCTCCAATCTGTCTGAATGGGATTGTTTTCTATATAGTCTTTCATACTGTGGATATTTGAAATATATTTACAAAGCAATTATTATGATACTCAAAATGCTATGTATGAAGGCAAACTTGCATCCTAGGACGTTAAAACAGTGTGGGTGAGACAGTGAGGTCATAATGTTTAAATTCTCCCTAGATAGCCCTGTAGACAGAGGAAACCTCTGTAGAATGAATAACTTAATTACAGAGACCCAGTGGTTAAGGTTTCAGTTGAGATTTGTACTTTAAAGCAGGGCCAATCCCTCTGTCTTGGGCATTTATGAATGAATTTGGTCTCCAAATTTGGAACAATGATTAATAGGAAAATTTTCAATGTAATATTACTAAGCAAATGATGGGCAGGCAAAGGAAACGTTTAAAAAAAACCTCCTTTTTAAAAAATGTGCTTGACTTTGCATTTTTGGGGGTTCCTCTAGCTAAGCAATCACAGTCACCACATGCTGCAAACTTCACTCTTACCTGTTCTTGAATTATGCAACTTTTGGACTTTTTAAATTTAGTAAAACTTTTTTCAGCTTTTGCTTAATTTGGACTTGTTCATTATGTCTCATTTTATCAAAATAAACTTATTGCAGCGTTAGGTGACATTGTTTGAGGCCTCAAGAGCTTGTCAAGGTCTTTCAGCAAAGGTAGGGAAGTGAAGACCCGATATTTTGATTTTTAAAGGCAAATAAAGTACAAGGGTTTTGTTTAAGTTGTAAAAGGCTAATAAACTTTTTTGCTTCATAGTTCACCTTAAAGGGAAACTGTCAGTTTAAATCACATTATAAACACATTTCAGTATCACTGATACTAACAGTTTAGATTGAGTGAAAGAATTTTAAGTGATCTCCTTCAGTATTTATTTATGCTGTATTCTGTTTTGCATTTGTGTGGACAACGAAGTCGCTTTCACTTTGTTTTAATCTGCTTCATTTTAAAGTACTGCAAGTTAGAGGTTCCAGACAAAGCAGGGGGAAGTTGCTATATAAGATCAAAGCTTTACAGTGGGCATTTAAAATAAAAACTAGGTTTTTATTAACTTTTGCTTTTACAAAAACTGAGCTTTAAATCAAACTTGAATGTAACATCCCTTTTAAAACCCCTTTGAACATAGTTACAAGCTGTAGAAATGGAAGCCAAGTTCCAGCCTTAATTCATCATTCTATCTTTAAGTCAAGATTGTCCCTTTTGTTACTTTTATTTTAATCTTATTTTGAAAGAGAAATACTGATAGTAAAATAAATTACTAAATTACAAATGTATGCTACTGAAGCTTTTGTCTTGTATGATTTGCTTAAAAAGTATAGGGCAATTTTTTGAGATTCTTTTTTCCCTAAATGGCTTATATATGTGGAAGGGAGATAGCATTAATTTTTCATTCCCCTCCAAACTTCTCACTGCACTACCCAATGGCTGCAAAACTGTGAGGGCTAGCTGAACTAACTAGAATCAGAAGTGATCAACTTCTGTTTTTATCTCTTGTAACTTACAAAGTTTGTAACACTTATTTTGTGAAGATGGTGAGCCAGCAGAACTATTCCCAGATGGATCTCTGCTTAGTGATCTTGTATCCTGACAAAGATTTCCAATGTAAATGGTGCTATACCTTTAACTATAGTTGTATGAATGGTCACCATAATGCTGCTGCTTTGGAATGTGAACCGCTAAATTAATACACCGTTGCTACTTGCCCTAACTAGGATCACTCCATGATTTGTTTTTGCACTACAAATGTCTTTTTCTTGTCTGGATCTGCTATTTTATTAAGAAAAGAAAAGGAGTACTTGTGGCACCTTAGAGACTAACCAGTTTATTTGAGCATGAGCTTTCGTGAGCTACAGCTCACTTCATCGGATGCATACCGTGGAAACTGCAGAAGACATTATATACACACAGAGACCATGAAACAATACCTCCTCCCACCCCACTGTCCTGCTGGTAATAGCTTATCTAAAGTAATCATCAAGTTGGGCCATTTCCAGCACAAATCCAGGTTTTCTCACCCTCCGCCTGCCCTCCCCCCACCCCCAAAGAATAAATGGACACAAATCAGATGTCAAGAATTATAACATTCATAAACCAGTCGGAGAACACTTCAATCTCTCTGGTCACGCAATCACAGACATGAAGGTCGCTATCTTAAAACAAAAAAACTTCAAATCCAGACTCCAGCGAGAAACTGCTGAATTGGAATTCATTTGCAAATTGGATATTATTAATTTAGGCTTAAATAGAGACTGGGAGTGTCTAAGTCATTATGCAAGGTAGCCTATTTCCCCTTGTCCCCCCCCCCCCCCCCCAATGTTCTGGTTAAACTTGGATTTAAACTTGGAGAGTGGTCAGTTTGGATGAGCTATTGCTAGCAGCAGAGTGAGTGTGTGTGTGTGTCCCCGGGAGGGTGTGTGTGTGAGAAGGCCCACTGTGATTACCATGCACATTGTAGGGAGAGTGGTCACTTTGGATAAGCTATTACCAGCAGGAGAGTGAGTTTGTGTGTGTGGTTTTTGGAGGGGGGTGAGAGAACCTGGATTTGTGCAGGAAATGGCCCACCTTGATTATCATACACATTGTGAAGAGGGTTGTCACTTTGGATGGGCTATTACCAGCAGGAGAGTGAGTTTGTGTGTGTGGGGGGGTGGAGGGTGAGAAAACCTGGATTTGTGCTGGAAATGGCCCAACTTGATGATCACTTCAGATAAGCTGTTACCAGCAGGACAGTGGGGTGGGAGGAGGTATTGTTTCATGGTCTCTGTGTGTATATATTGTCTTCTGCAGTTTCCACGGTATGCATCCGATGAAGTGCGCTCTAGCTCACGAAAGCTCATGCTCAAATAAATTGGTTAGTCTCTAAGGTGCCACAAGTACTCCTTTTCTTTTTGCGAATACAGACTAACATGGCTGTTACTCTGAAACCTATTTTATTAAAGATAATACAGCCTCCCTACTTCACTATCTAGTGACTAAGTCCCATGACTTGAACCACAAATATCACTCCAGCATTCTAAAAAAAGGCCAGAGAACCGTCAGGATTATGCAGTAATTCCAGTATAAAGAGAAGAAATATTAAGTAATGGCAGCAGACCAATGAATTTCCATATCCAACATTTTTCAGATGTAACTTGCTTTGGAAGTAAGTCGCTAGGGAGAACTACGTATGAATACCAAATAATTCATATATCTGTTTTTGACTAGATTCCTCTGACAGTTAATTTATATAGAATTATAAATACCCTGGTATGCATGTGACTTTTTTTAGGGAAGGCTTTTTTTCTCCTTTGAAATCTTGGGTAGTATCTTGTAGATGCCTTTATAACGTTATTTTAATCAGAGTTAATCATCATGAATTGAAAGAATATCTGACTGAATTAAAGCCAATGTATAGAGTAAAATATCTGCTTCAACAGACTTCTTAAAATGAAGTCTGTGTGCAGGAAGGACATGGCAAGTACATGATCCTTTAGAAAGAAAGTCTCCAAACATTTAGCTGTAATGTAACATTTGGTTCTTTGGAGTTTGAGATATACATATGAGTAAGCAGGTGCAAGAGATATCAAATAATATAAAAAGGCAAAGTTATCCCTCTCTGACTGTAAAACTATCAAGGCAGTAGTCCATATACCCCTGTCTAAAGGGAAGAAATCAGATGAAATTAACAGTTGCTCCAGAATTACCTCCTAAAACTCTTCTACCCTGGCCCTGTGGTAGGAATAATGGTAATGTGGGCTGCATATTTGGGGTGCTGAATGTATAAATACGCAAAGAAAGACTGGGTTATTGGCTCCCTCTGGAGCTGGTGGCTTATTCAGCTTTATTGGGAAATCATTTGGGGGTGGGAAGACTGAGAAACAAATGCCTTAAGTTGCTCAATAGTGACCCCTTCTGCTGTGCAAGCAGTAGCTTTGAAGGGCTCCAAAGTCAGTCCTGTCTAGTTTTCAGCCGGAACAATTGTGGTTGTGACATGGATAGTTAAAGATGTATCATGGAGGATTTGAAAACGGGATCCTCAATGTGTAGGGGGTTCTATTAAGAAAATATAACTGAGTAGCCTACAATTATTTTTAATCAAGGAAACTAATATTGTGCTTTCTATAGTGCCTGGCATCCTAAATTCTCTTGTCACGTAATAAACAATTGCCCAGTGGGGCAGATAACTAGTATGATCTACAAATGATGAAAGTAGAATCCTGATGCTAGACTTCTGCTCCTGCTGTTATATACACAACCTCCTAAAGCTTCTTTCCTGTTAAGCTTTTAAAGAGTGGCTCTGGGCTGAATTGATTTATTCACAGGAAATTGAAAGTAGATTTGAAGAAACATTTCAGCATACTTTTGGCTGTAATATTTAGCATGATGGTTTTGATTGGCAAGTAGTTTCTTCAGAATTGAATGCTTATCAAAACAGTGGGTTATTAAAATTTGTGATAAATTGGAATTGAGCAAACACACACTAAGGTCAGGTCCTGCTAAAGTACATGCAATCTGCAGAATGAAGAGTGGTTCATGTAACTGAGTATGAAAATAATAACTTTCTCTTCCCTCAGGCAAAGTACATCTCCCAGTGCATCGATGAGATTAAACAGGAGCTCAAGCAGGATAACATTGCAGTGAAAGCAAATGCAGTTTGCAAACTTACATATGTAAGTACCCTGCTAGGGTATAATGTAACCATACCTTTTATTTTACTCTCTTGCTAACTGCCAACTGACTGTGAACTGTGCCTTCAGTTACTTTCCTTAATTTTACTTATGTAATATGACTTAAGCATATTTTCTGAAAGTGATTAAAAGGGTCACCAACTAAAAAAATCACTCCTCTCTGGAGAATATTTACCTATTGGTGTTTACAGTATTTTTAGTGCTACTTGAATCTGAAAGGTTAGAGTTTCTTCATGTGTTTGTACATTGAAGATGTTGCCATTTTTTTCTCTATAGTCAGTCAACTTCTCTTTGCATGGGCCTTTCATGAAGCAGCAGGAAATAGAAAAATTATAAATACTTAATGTACAATAGGTTTAATACCCGAAATTACTCTTTTTGGACACTTGCTTAATTAAAAGGGACTTTTACTTGAAGCCTTTATACAGTAACTCCTCACTTAACGTTGTAATGATGTTCCTAAAAAATGCAACTTTAAGTGAAACGATGTTAAACGAATCCGGTTTTCCCATGAGATTTCATTTAAATGCAGGGGGTTAGGTTCCAAAGAAATTTTGGGGGGGGGGCAGACAAAAGGCATTATATACTGTACTGTGGTTGGGAAGTGCTCCTGGCTTACCCACACAGCCACAGCCCGTTGCAGGCAAGGACGCTAGGAAGCACCTTCCCTGCAGCAGCAGTGGCAGCTTACCCGGAGAAGAACAGGCGCCAACTTTGCCGGGGGATGCTCCAGGCCCGCCTCTTCCCACCCCCACTCCACCTCCTCTCCAGAGCATGCCGCATCCCCGCTCCTTGCTGCCCTCCCCCTGAGAATGTCCTAAGCGCTGCCAAACAGCTGTTTGGTGGTGGGGGAAGCGCTCGGAGGGATGGGGAGGAGGCAGAGAAGAGGAACTTGTGCAATGCTCCCTTGTAAAGTTGCTGCTCTTCCACAAAATCTTACGAGCAGTGGACAGAGAAGGCAGCCAAACGACGTTATAAGGGAGCATTGCACAACTGTAAACGAGCATGGTCCCTAATTGAGCAGTGACGTAACTTTGAAACAACGGTAAGTGGGAGGATGTTAAGTGAGGAGTTACTGTATTCTGGGGGTGGGAGAAGATAAAATTAAATAGCCATGTGACTTTTCTGCTGTCCAGAACATATATTCTGTAGTAGTATTACTGTACATCTTCTACCTGTAACAGTAACCTGTTTTTTTAAAAATTTCCTTGTTGTATTGGGTCTTGTATTTTGAAGTGTGATTCTCTTTTTTTTTTTTTTTTTGGGCTCCTTTTTCAACAGTTACAGATGCTGGGCTATGACATCAGTTGGGCCGCATTCAATATTATTGAAGTAATGAGTGCATCGAAGTTTACATTCAAAGTGAGTGGTCTGTATATTTGAGTATTCTGGCCAACGCATCCATTATCAGCTGTATCATTCAGTATAGACTGAAGTCATCCTACCTTTGCTTCTGGCAGTCAGACAGGACATAAAACTTCAACATTACTTTCTTCAACCAGACATGCAGGGTGTATCCTTGTTTGTGATAGCCCTGGTCTCTGTTCTTCTGTGTAGGTTGCTTAAGGCTGCTCATCAATTGGTGTATTTTCTTTTATTCATTATATTTTTTTGGAATGTTTTTTTCATGAGTTAGCATCTGAGGCTGGAAAAGGCCACAGCCTAGCCCAGGAAGGCTGGACAAAGCTTCTAGGCTTCTAGCTGTTGCTAGAGGGTTTCTCAAGAGCCAGGAAAGTAGGCCACCTCTCCAAAAGAGCACTACCATTCCAGCCAGAATGAGGCAGAGGGTCTGAACCAAATCTGCCATATAACTGCTGCTGCTAGGCCACCAGGCAACTTTCTTTAAAGTAAATTCATTGCTGGTGAATGGTACTGAATTGACAACCCAAGAGAGTGAAGCCCTCACTCCACCTGGCACACTGGCAGCAGAAGTGCAGCATTTTCCAGTTCCCCCTCCTGATGAGCCTGTGTTATTCTCGGGGGCCATCAACAGTTAGGAGAGTGGAGTTCAGTCTCCTTGGCTCCTTGAAGCCTTGACCTCTGTAATGAGATGGACAAAGGAGACCGTGCCAATTGGAGTGGTGGTTTTAAAACCCTTGTGAGGTAGCTAAATTAGACCCATTTTACAGATGGGGAAGTTCAGAGGTAAAGTGACTGTTCTAAGTGCACACAAGCAATTTGTGCAAGGACAGCTCTAACCATTAGATGACACATTCTCAGTATATAATTCTGTAATATTCTAATTCTGCTGAAGGATTATCCAGTCCAATCTTTTGAAGATTCTGTGGAAAATCAACACTTGTGAATGACTCATTTCCTTCTGTTTTTCCTAATTGTGCAGAGAATTGGTTACCTAGCTGCCTCTCAGTGCTTTCATGAAGGGACTGATGTAATTATGCTGACTACCAATCAGATTAGAAAGGTAAGGTATTCGCTTCAATAGGAAGGAATTCAGACTGTTGTAAGGTGTTTATTCCGTCTTCCCACCTGGCATCTCAAAGCTGTATAAAATCTGTTTAATATAGAATGTAGGTATGTGAGCAAAGTAGTTGTCATTTGGCTCACATTCCAGCCTGATACCTGAGTTTGTCAGAGATTGATCCGAAAATTGACAGCCATTGTCAGATTGTTTTCCCCTTGGTGCATGCCCAACTGTCTGGGCTTGTTCAGGGTGCAAAGTGAACATGAAGATCCTAACTTTTCTTGGTGCTTCCAATATCACACATGCTAACACAAGAAGTTAATGGGTGGGGAGAGTGCTGCAGTATCTGAAAGGAACTGTGTAATTACCTAGTTACAAATGAGCTGGCTTTTTGGATCCACGAAAGGCTGCTTCGTCCAGCACTGACAGACCCTTGACCTTCTCCCACATAATTATACAGAAAACAGGTGAACAGCAGCTGTTTCCATTAAGGCTGTTTATTCTTGTACTAACATGCTCAAATGTGTTATCTTTTGGTTTGGCATGGCATTCATTTTGTTACTTGTATTCCTTTCGCAATTAATGGATCTGCATTTTTCCTGATCAGCTACTGCAAATAGAGAAGAAATCTTAAAACAAATGTTAATTTAGTTTCAGTCTTTAAAATAAACATCTTTTTAATTTGAGGACCCTAAATACATGGACAACTCTTTCATCAGATACTAATCTGTGCTTAGCTCTGTTATAAATGGCTGAACATGGTTTTCACTTTCTCCAGAGAAAATTAGCGGAATGGGATTGTGTTCAGACTCTAACCTAAAGAACCAGTGTTCTTCTTTTAATTATATTTTAAACTATGTTCAGGTCTGACAGATAAGTCCTTTATTTTATAACTGTTCAGCTCTTTGTTATGAAGACTCCGCTATACTGGTATTCTCTAAATCACATTTTGTTACACGTCTCTTCCATTCTTTTTATTGATGTTTTTGAATTAAAACTATCTTTGTTTAGGCTCTTCTATGCTCCATTGACCTAGCAACTGTGTATTTAGAAGAGGGGACCGTCACCTTGCCCAAAGCATTAAAACCAAAATGAACTGTAGAGCTTTCACTTTCATTCATTCCAAACTGTGATTTTAATATTATTGCCAGCCTAATCTTTTTCCTTCACCCGCTGTGGGGTGCTGAAATGAAGTGTAAATTGCACACTGCCCCAAAGTCTGAACTATGCCTGGAACTCCCAATCGTTTGAATGGGAATCTTAAATATTAAGCTTGCAAGTTCATATGGAAAACTTCATGCATTTTTATTCATGTTTTTATGCACGAATTGCCATATTTTTTAAGGACTGATCTTTTCATGACTGCTTTGTTTTAAAATCCTTGTCAGAATAAATTCAGGTACAAGTATAATGCAAATCTTAAACAGTCCTCTCAAATTGGAAATATCTAAGAGCATACAATATTTAATAAAAACAAAATAAAGAGAAAATTGACAAAATATGTATTCTGCAGTTTAGCTGGTATCCTGTCTTTACTGCAAAGATAAACTGTAGTTAATGGGGACTTAGAAGACTACACTTACTATATTAGCTTAGCTGTATAGGAAGGTTAAACCAGGACACTATATCAAACAATGGGCCCCACTGAAGTCAATGACAAAACTCCCACTGATTTCTGTAGGGTGAAGATTTCAGTCAAGATTTTTAATGACCCTAAACACTAGGAAAAATTTCTGTGTTTTCCAGAAGCATATGCAGCTTCTGAAATACCATGTGTGTTGTGCTCCCAATATTCTCTAGTTTAGTTATGTAGATTACATGTATTAAACTAGTGCCTAACCATCTCCGAGGATGAGTACTAATGAAGTGACAGTCTTATAAAAAAAATCAGATAAGTAAATCCTCCCAAACCTGTCAGAGCAAATATCCTATAGAAAGGAAGCTCTGTTCTGTCTCTGTTAAACAGGGCAGTTTTATTCATTTATGTTTGAGATGTTTTTCTTTTACCCTGAGTTTTCTTTGAATAAATCAGAAGTTTTTAACCCTGTCTTTACTCTTTTAGGATCTGAGTAGCCCTAACCAGTATGATACTGGAGTAGCACTGACTGGTTTGTCCTGTTTTGTTACTCCAGATCTTGCCAGAGACTTGGCAAATGACATCATGACTCTGGTGAGTTGATAAAAAGTGAGCAAACATTTTTTCCATATGATTGTGTCTAGAATATATTTAGACTATTAGAAGCATACTCTTCCTTGTAAAATTTACGAGTGCTATGCCTGAAAACTTGATAATTGGTTGTTAGCAGTTCTTGTGTCTCGGGAGCTTTACAGCTCCTGACTTGTGTAATCTCTTTCGCAGTTCATATCTCAAAGTTAGCAAACTAATTGTGCACCCAGAGTTCATTTTAGAAACTTGTCCAAGTGGGACCACAAACTACCAAGAACAAGTAGGTGATGTGCTTTTAAAGTGAGAATCATGCACTGACTTTATTGCTATGTTGGGTCAGGTAGTATAGTCCTCTTCGTCACTCCTACCACTTCACCATGCTCAGCTTGGCTCTTGAAGAGGAAGAGCAGCTTTGAGGACTTGAGTAACTCAGCCAGAGGTTAGGGGTCTATTACAGGAGTGGGTGGGTGAGGTTCTGTGGCCTAGAATGTGCAGGTCAGACTAGATGATTATGATGGTCCCTTCTGACCTTAAAGTATCAGTATATTAGGGGTGATGTTTCTGGTATAAGATGTGTTCTTTGTCCTCTTTCACGATGCGTACTCCGTTCAAGCGTTACCATTGTATGCTTCAGATGGGTCAGCAGCACTAGGTTTGCATTTGGGTGACCCAACCCCTTCAGATAGGGTATGGTAATGGAGATAAGCATTAATACATCCAATGAGATTGCTACTCCATAGGTGAAGGTGCTATTTAATGGTGAGGGAGGAGCAGTTTGGTTAAACAAGTTCTTTGATGTTTGAGACGCTGCTTCTTTCCTCTATCCTATGTCACTATATTAGCTTGATTGCGTCTTATCACGTCTGCCCCTGTTGGCTGTACTTGAGACTGGATATGTTTCTGCCTTGAAGATCGCTGTTTGATGCTACTTGTTAGATTGAATAATAGGACTGGTTGAGTGCAGTGAATTTAAGAACAAGGTGACTGGCAACCTCTCTTTATCCTAGGCCAGTAGGGAGTACGTGCTCTACAGCACATTCAGAGTGGGAGTCTTATGGTTGATCCTTGAACCCTGGTCTTTTGTAAATCACACATCCTTGGCCAGCCCAAAGGGACTGCTTTGACTATTTGTTTTGACTTGCATGACTGACAATGTTTTGCTTTTTATCTTAAAATGCTGAGTGCACTAAAAGAGCAGCTGCATGGAAAGACTGCCCAACAGAATCAATTTTTATAGGTATTGCTGTGGAGGCGTTGACTAAAAACGATACCTTGAAAGAAACCTCTTGGGAAAGTGAGCATGTTAAGAGTCTGACTGTGGTTGTTTCACTAACAGATGTCTCACACAAAGCCTTATATCAGGAAGAAGGCAGTGTTAATCATGTACAAAGTGTTTTTGAAGTACCCTGAGTCCCTCCGTCCTGCATTCCCTCGCCTTAAAGAGAAACTGGAAGATCCAGATCCTGGTTAGTGAATTTTAATAAACGACTATTATTGCAGAACGGGACCGCAGTGAAGACATGAGGTTCTAGTGGTGGTCGATTCATGAGAGGCAAAGGGAGGTAGCTGGTTACATGTTATAAATTATTGCTGTACCTGTGGACAGGCACCTGAACACTTAAAAGGATGTGATCAGATTAAAAACACATTTTTGTGTTTTTTAAAAAAAATTAAAAAGCCATTACTTGTTACTAGGCTGAATTAATGGATTAAATCTTAATGACGTAAAACCATTCTTGTAGTTCACATAGCTTGGCTGCTGGAAATACAGGAGTCAACTTCGGGTTTTTTGCTTCTCATGCCCTAGCCCAGGGGTGCGCAAACTACAGCCCCCAAGCTGTTTTAAGTCAGCCTGCAAGCCACACCATGCAGCTTGGCCCTGCTCTGGCCGGGGTGCTGGATGGGGGCCACATCACGTGGCTCCCAGAAGCCACGGCATGGCCCCGCTCTGGCTCCTGCATGCTCCAATGGGAGCCCCAGGGGCAGTGCCTGCGGAGGGACAGTGTGCAGACCCGCCTGGCCGCGCCTCCGCATAGGAGCCGGAAAAGGGACATGCCACTACTTCCGGGAGCTGCTTGAGGTAAGTGCTGCTTGGAGCCTACACCCCCTAAGCCTCTTCCCCCAACCCCCTGCCCCAGCCCTGATCCCCCCTCCTGCTTTCTAAACCCCTTGATCACAGCCCGGAGCACCCTCCTAGACCCCAAACCTCTCATCCCCAGCCCCACCCCAGAGCCCGCACCCCAACCCCAATTTTGTGAGCATTCATGACCCACCATACAATTTCTATTCCCTGATGTGGCCCTTGGGCCAAAAAGTTTGCCCACCCCAGCCCTAGCATAAAGCTGCAGTGATTGGGTTGTAATATCTGGATGTAAACGGAACATTTGAAATATTTCTCATAATATATCAGGAATCTCTTCCATATTTTTTTTAAAATAACTGAATTTGGGGCCTAAACAATCTCTTTAATCCACTTGTATTGTAATGTTTTAATGTTAATACTACAAGAAAAAAGGTAAAATACTGTGGCTAAATTCTTGGGGAATGTGTCGTAGCTAAAGCTACGTTTTAATCACGGATATTTTTAGTAAAAGTCATGGACAGGTCACTGGCAGTAAAAAAAAAAAAAATTCATGGCTGGTGACCTGTCCATGACTTGTGCTATACCCCTGACTAAATCTTGGGAGTGCTGCTGTGGGGGGGCGGCGCAGGTGGTGTGGGGGGCGTGCTGTGGCCAATGGGGGCGGAGGCAGCGCGCTGAGCTAGGAGCTGAGGGAGGGACATGTTGCCACTTCCAGGGAGTCCCCCCATGGTAAGCGCTGCCCAGAGTCCTCACTCCCTCCCGTGCCCCAGCCTTGAGCCTCCTCCCACACCCAAACTCCTCCTGCTGCTGCTAGAGGAGGGGGGCACGGTGGCCTGAGACTGCCCCAGCAGCGGCCAATGCGACTGGCCCAGGGGCTGTGTGGGCAGCCCCGGAGCCAGCCACACTGGCCTCTGCAGAATTCATGGAATTCTATGACCTATGTGACAAACTCGCAGCTTTAGTCATAGCTAGCACAGCTAGGAAGCTTTCTTTATGTCGAGCAACTGTAAGAATTATTTACATTTCTGTAACCAAACAGTCTTCCCAGAATTTATTTAGGATGCTTATTTTTCCCCACTGGATGGAAATGCTGTATATTCATTTTGAGAGTTCCACCTGAGACTAAAGCCTGTGACTTTCAGCTGATTTTTGTTTAAAGAGAGAGAATGTAAACAGTCACTGGACTGATATGATTAGGGTAAGGCAAGACCTGCCCTCCAGTGATATATGCAAGAAAGAATCACTCATGTTAAAAGGGAACCTGCAAAGGGGGGGCGGAGGGAGCTGTCATTTTGCTCTTTTTGAGGTTTTGTGATGGATAAACCATGAAAGGCTCTTCAAAACATTGCTTGTTTGTTTTTCCATTAGGAAATCAGGTTCTGTCTAGACTGCAAAGTCTGATCAAAAACCAAGCCTGTGGGAGTTGGAACAAATGAAAAGGGATTTATAGTCACTGTTTACCTTTCTGTGTCACATATAACATCTTTTAACTTAAAGAAAAGGAGTACTTGTGGCTCCTTAGAGACTAACCAATTTATTTGAGCATAAGCTTTCGTGAGCTACAGCTCATGAAAGCTTATGCTCAAATAAATTGGTTAGTCTCTAAGGTGCCACAAGTACTCCTTTTCTTTTTGCGAATGCAGACTAACACGGCTGTTACTCTGAAACCTATCTTTTAACTTAAGTGCCTAATGGATACTTAGAAGAAAGGAAGCTTTTCGTCAAACCTTTAAGGTGTGAGCTTTAATAGTGGACATCTTGTATACCGCCACACCCCTTGAACAAATCCTCCAACAGAAACAGGGAAGACCAGAGCTAACATTCATGGTACTTCTAAAGGTAGAAAACATTCACGCCCTTTTACATTATAAAGCAACCAAAAAAGGCACAAGCCCAGTTTCTTAAAATCATTTGCAGGTTCCATTTAAAATACTTGGAATATAATTTCTTCCATAGAGTAACTTTGCAAATGAGGATAAGCAATAATTCCAGCTCCGTACTAGTCTAATCTGTAGCTGCTCTTGTTCTGTTCATTTTGAGTATGAAAATCAAGCTACAGTTGAATTGTTGATTGGACCCCTTTTCTCCCACTTCTGTTTCCCAGGTGTCCAGTCTGCGGCAGTAAATGTTATTTGTGAGCTGGCCAGACGCAATCCCAAGAACTATCTTTCCCTTGCTCCGCTCTTTTTTAAATTGATGACGTCTTCAACCAATAATTGGGTCCTCATTAAAATTATAAAATTGGCAAGTATTCCAGTTCTTCTATGTTAGCTCTTTTCCAGGGCTGGTGTGCTCATTAACAGCACCTTGGGTGTGAAAATAAAGCTATCACTTAGAGGGATAGTTATTAGTAAATCCAGATGACAAGGAAGAGAAACAGACATCTGTTATAATGGGTGGGAACATAACAACCAAAGGAGGCAAAACATCTCCTTTTAATTTTGTTTCGTTGTGTTGTGCCACATAAATGACGATAGTAGTGTTTTACCCTGGCGAAAGCTAGCTATTAAAGGAATTTCCCTTCCTCCTTTTCTTTTCATATAGTTTGGTGCTCTTACTCCATTAGAACCTAGGCTGGGAAAGAAATTGATTGAGCCACTTACCAATCTCATACATAGGTAAGTCTGAAAATATACTTGTTTCACCTCCTTAATTCTTCAGCATTGTTTGTGGTAGCATGAATGGAGTCCGCCTAGGTTTATTACATATAGAAATGTTTGGCTCCAGACGTCAAAAGTTAAAATTATGTCACTGGAACAGCCCCAGTATAAAATATCCTTTTAAAACTTCTGAATGTGACTGGCAATTGGAAGAGACCTGAGAGAGGCCATCTAGTCAAGTTCCCTGTGCTGAGCCTAGGAAGGTGTGTAAGTTTAGACAAACTGGAGAAAGTCCAGAGGAGAGCAACAAAAATGATTAAAGGTCTAGAAAACATGACCTCAGAGAAAAAATTGGGTTTGTTTCTTTTGGAGAAGACTGAGGGGGCATGATAAATCTTCAAGTATGTAAAAGGTTGGGATGAAGAGAAGGGTGAAAAAACTGTTCTCTGTATCCACTGAGGACAGGATAAGAACTAATGGGCTTAAATTACAGCATGGGAGATTATAGGTTAGACATTACGAATACTTTGTAAACGTGAGGGGAAGTTAAGAACTGGAACAAATTGCCTAGGGTTGTGGAATCCTCATCACTACAGGTTTTTAAGAACAGGTTAGACGAACACCTGTCAGGGATGGTTTAGATAATACTTAATCCTGCTTCAGTTCAGGGGTCTGAACCAGATGCTGTATTGAGGTCCTTTCCAGTCCTGCCCTTCTATGATTGGGAACCCCTGTTTTAGAGGGGGGTGGGAGAAGAGGATCTTTTCTGTTAAGGCTCGCAGTAGTCATGGTAGGATTGATTGTTTATGTTGAGGAGAGAGGAGGTGAGCTGTGAGTGAGCAAGTTCTCACACATGTACAGTATCGTCTATAATAGTGGAGGGGGTGGTTCCCGAACAAACCACTGTTTGTCTGTCCATTTAACATTCTTTGAGACTGCTCCATGGTGGAAGCTTAATTTTGTGTTAACAAGACAGTTAAAGGCCCATGGATTATAAAGAAATATTACTTAAAGTTAACAGTATAGCCGATAGTAGGGGCTGGTCAAATGGCTCGAAAAATTTGTGCACAGACCTAGATTTCACCCCACTGGGGCTGAGAAGTGCAGCCGGCACCTGTTATGTCTCCAGTGGATGCCGAGTCCCAGAAAGATTCATTCCTGGGAGGTGCAGGAGAGAAGTCAGGTCACATTGCTGCCACCACCCTCCCTCAGGGATTCTGCAGAATGAGCACTAGTTTTCTGAGAGCTCCCTAGAGGTCCCAGGCAACAGGGATGCTCTGAAATGGTCCGTTGCTTGGTCAGTATTGCCTGCTTTTTGAATTGTGGCAGCTTCCTTTAGACGGTCCTTCTACGGCCACCCAGAAAGGAGGCTGCAATTGCTTTGTGCTGTCAGTGTCTCCCTCAAATAGGCTTTGTCACCATGGGTTCTGTGTCCCTCTATGTGCACCCTGCTTTTATTTGATCTCCCAGATTTTATAGATACTGTGGAATGCATTTTCGTCAAATTCCTCTTGCAGCCATTTACTAAGGATACCTCTATTCTAGAGGGTTCAGTTGAGCCCTAGGGTAAACAACAAACATGTTTGGAGTGTCCAGAATAGCATTTACAAAAAGTTAAATTGAATTAATTGGCAGTCAATTAACTCAAGTTAAGTCTCAAGAGCAGTCAGACCCAAAGTGTTGAAACTCTGTGGCTAGTTCACCAGCAATCATTGTCTTAAGTGTAGTTAATAACTTTAAATTAAAGCATTACCTCAGTTTCCACAGTTCATGCTGCTAGAAGAGAAGCCCATTTGTTACTAATTATAGACTAAGGAACGAAAAGTGTCTGCTGTAACCCATCTCTCTCTTGAACAGCCAGCGGGCTTGCATCCAAATACCTAAAGAGGGTTCAGTTCATTGCAGCACTGGCAAAAATACAAATTTAGTACTACTTCAAGAAAAGCAGTGAGATGGACAGTTTTTATATCTACACCCCCTCTCCTTCCCATGTCCTCATCCTGCTCCTGCAATAGTTATTCATTTAATTAGTTGTGCGGACTTTAACCTGAAGTCTGGTTGGTTTCCATCATATTAGTCATGATGTTCCTGGGCCAGTGTTATCTAATGCATAAGGCAAGAAACCTGCCACCAACTGCTAACAGCATAGGCAATAAAAAATCTTATCCTGGACCTGGGTGTCCTGGGTTTTTAGATCCTTTGTGCTTGTGCCTGGCTGTACTGAGTTTTTAGATCCTATGTGCTGAGTCATCTTTATAGTGTCATTTGTGACTGCTACATCAGGAATTAACTTGGTAGTTCATTACCTTAGTGGACCATCCCTCTGGGTTCTACTCCTACCATTATCATGCTCACTGACTCTGGCAAGTCACTTCACCTCTGAGCCTCAGTTTCCACCATGTGTAAATGAGGACACCAGCTGTGTATAGTGCTTTTGAGACACTCAGTTGGAGATACTTTGCACGCAGCATGCTATTGAGAGCAGGCAGAAGTTTTGGGCGCGGACCCAAGTAGAGAGACATTTTGGGCAAATGACTTTTAAAGAAGCAGATTTTTCTCTAGTAGAGGTGAGTAATGGACACAATCCAGTAAATTTCTGAAAGGATCAGTTGCTTGAGCAGCATTTAATGGTGTTGGAGGAGAGAGATTTCAGGGCTTTCTACCAGCCCTTTGTTTCACATGCATTAGTGGTCTTAATTTGATCCTACCCTTATATTCGCTTAGTTCTTAGCCAAGTTTGGGTCAGTGGGCTGTACTTGATGCTGAGATCTTGAGTTTTTAGTTTCCCCTTACCACTCAAAATGGTGCTATTGCTTCCTTGTTTCCCAGAGAAGAAAAGGTGTAAAGTAGATCCGTGTGGATTTCTCAGGTGTCAGGAATATGGATTGAGAAACTCGTTGTTTACCACCCCACCCCCATAAATTTAGCTGGATTCAATGAAGACTGGGTATTGAATGTTTTGAAGAATAAGAATTATTTCATCTAGTTCAAACATATATGGAGGAGGGAGGAAAAGGTTGGTAATTTCTGTGTAATAAAAGGTGGTGTTTTTGAGAACTTTTCATAAAGTGATATTTTTGTTCTTTATCTGAAATACTTGATTTGTTTCTTCCCTGTAGCACCTCAGCCATGTCTCTTCTGTATGAATGTGTGAACACAGTGATAGCAGGTGAGAACTGAAAGTCAGCCTAAAATAGAACATGTTTAACTTTGACAGCAGTTAAATAACGTCCACCATAAAATCCATTTTTACCTGCCATTTCAATTAACTTAATATAACCAAATGAAATCGCTTAGTGAACTTGGCTCACTACGTAATTGAAACTGAAATCCTCTGCTGTCAATATATAGGGGATAAACTAACAAAATGTAAATCAAACTTGCTAAAGGTAAAAGCAAACAAAACTTAGTTAACAATAATAAAATAATATACACACTCTTTTAAATAATGCACAAACTGAAACCCACAAAACCTGGCAAATACAGTAATAAGCTATGTACCTATATGCAGCACCCTCCCATACCTCCATGCTCACAGACCCTCAAACTAAGCCAACAGTTCTCTTGATGCATGAGCCAGAATAGAATCCAGCACCCTCTCCCAGAAATGTTGGCTCTGCAGGGTTAGTGGGAGTAAAGAGAAATAACTCTCAAGTGACTAGAGTCCACAGATATGTCTGAATATTCATAGGGAACAGACTGGCTGAATAAGAAGGAGCTTTCTTCCTGCCTTTTAATGCCTCTTCTGTTGCCATGGACATGGATGCACTTTATGACAGGCAGCATGATGACTCTGAGTTGTTTGCCATGGAGTCATGCACTGCCAAAGCTGCACAAATGTCCCCTGTAATCAACAGTAAAGCCTGCCTTGCCCTCTGAGGCTCTTGCTAACTTGATTGGGTTTGATGTAATTACTCTGAGTAGGATTCACTGCTATGTCATCTTTTCAGGGAACTACAGACAAAAATCCAGTGGTACAGTCACTGGTGACCTTTTAATTAGTGTCTGGATTGCTAGATGGAAACTGTAAAAGAGAGACTAAAGTTACCCTGGCAAGAGCAAAGCATCATGAAAACAGAGCTCTTTGGGAGGCTTTGTAAAAGCTCTCCCATATGCCTCCCTTTGTTCTGCAACATCACACTCCTCTGTTCTTGGGGCCTTGCTAGAACAGACTTCACAGCTGTGTTGACATTGTACCAAACCATGCACTTTTGTGAGTGGCAGCCAGAAAGCACTAGGGCGAGACCACCAAACATATCTTCACGAGAGCTAAGCCAGATATCATGTATTAAGTTTTATCTTGTTTATACTTCGTTGTGTGGAACAAATGTAACGTTAGTGCTTGTGTGTTTCAGTTTTGATCTCTTTATCCTCTGGGATGCCCAATCACAGTGCCAGCATCCAGGTACAGCACTTCTCTTAAGGTTTTTATTTTGCCAGATTATACCTATTTATTCTGGAAACGGGGGGGAGGAAGTACTCCAGATATTTGAAGTAGGAGCCTGCTGATTGGACAGCCTTGCTTATTATCTGGCTTTTATTATTTAGTTATTTCTCAGATAGGTTCCTAAACTTCCTTTCCTCTAAAACTCAGATTCTGTGTGCTGTCTTCTGCTTCCTCTATCCCTAAAGGATGTATGGAGCAGGGAAGGCCAGATGCCTAAGAACAAGATTCAATTTCAGAGGCTTTGCTACTGCTTTTGATCAGTTGCCACTCAGAATACAATTACTGGAGCTCCATGTTCCCTTCATCTTATGATCCGTTAATGTAACAGTACTGTTTTACCAGTTGTCACAGATCTTGGTAACGCTGCTTCGTCATGTATTGCACCCACCCAGTATAGCGAGTAATCTCCATTAAGGGAATATTTTAAATAGTAGTCTTCTCAAAGCTCATGTTAATCCTGACTTGCACTTTTTTTCAGCTCTGTGTTCAGAAGTTAAGAATACTAATAGAAGATTCTGATCAGAACTGTAAGTGTTGCTTGTCTTCCTTGAGGCTTCAGTGGTCAATCTGATGGGGCTAAGTGGCAGTGGTATTAAACGCAATGAGCGGTTCTAGAAAACAACCTGTTCAGTATTATAGAATGCCCAGTATTGTGTGAATTGGTAGATGTGTACTAAAGAATTTCATATTTATGATTTTTGCTATTCATAAATATCATGTACAACTAGCTGTTCTTTAAGTAGATGAGTAATAGTGCCATTTATGGTATGTTAAATCTAAAACAAAAAAAAATTTCTTTCCATATTCTGGGTTTTCCCTTCATAGATCTTCCAGTGAGGAAGCACGTCCAAGAAACGCTAGCTATTCCATAGACTAATGGTAAAATCCAAGACCACCAGACTTGCTAGTGCTGGGAAATGCATTGGCATAAGTTACTTGTAGCTAACACCATTTAAATCCTTTTTAGTGAAGAACCTTTTCCAAGCATCTATAGCGAGAACTATAAATGTCGTCTTCACCTTCAGAAGAGAACAGCCCCTTTCCCGTATAGTAATTCTGTTTGCACTATTGGAGTAGCTCGAACACTCGCAGAACCCAGTCATTGAGCACATGTGGTACCATCTTGGGCAGCTGTCTGCACGTCATCCAGTACCAACATTGGTGCAAGCAGTGCAGATGACCTGATGCTGCCCTGGCAATACAGATGCTCCTAGCACCATAGTAATTTTCAGCACAGAGTGATCTTGCTATGCCCAGGCAGCCTGAGTCTCTTACTATCGGCAGCAGTTAATTCCTTTATGGTACCGGCTACCGGTGCTGTTTATATCGGGCACCTCTCCAGCTCCAGTCGGGGGGAATGGTTACTTTCTTTGCAATAACTGTGGTTCTTTAAGATGTGTTTTCCACATGGAGTTCATGACCTGCCTTCCTCCTCTGCTGCTATGGAGGAATGTTGGACCTGCTTTGCCTTTTCTGTCTTTGAGGGTGAAGAAAGAAGGTGGTCAGGGCATGGAGGGTGCAAGCACTCCAACCGACACTGCTGGCCAAAATAATCTAATCTTGCACACACAGTGTGTGTGCATAGATCTCCGAGCCACAGTGACTTCCACTCTTTACAGATGGTGAAACCTGAATGGGTGTGGCTTGGCTGAAAGTACACACGGGGTGGGCAGGGTGCAAAGGAAGAAATAGATGCTTAGGCTGTTCTTTTCGTTTTCTAACTGGTAAATGTGCTCCCTCTGTCAGAGTTTATCCCAAACAGTATATCTGGGATTTGAGGTTAGATGGGAAAGTCAACCCATCTTAAAATCCCCTGTGCTTGCAAGAAACAGTACAGTATTTGTGTATGTGGAAAAATTTTACTTTGTTTTTTTCCCACCACAGTGAAGTACCTGGGTTTATTAGCAATGTCCAAAATCCTGAAAACTCATCCTAAGTCAGTTCAGTCCCACAAGGATCTCATTCTCCAGTGTTTGGATGACAAGGATGAATCCATCCGACTCAGAGCTTTAGATCTCCTATATGGCATGGTATGTTTCTGTGCATTCCTCCTCCCCTCCTTAGTTAGCACTTACAAAAAATCCCTGGGGTGAGATCCTTGCCCTTACTTTGGCCCCTTTATGCAGGGTGAAGGGGCTGGCATGACATGAAAAGATTCCCCTGATCACAGGCACTATAGAAGACATCTATAAGGCTGCTTCTGAAGACCCCTTGCAAACCTTGGCATAGACCATACCAGATAACCGGCAGGGTGCTGAGGGTGAGGGCTGTAGCATACAGTGCTTTGGAAATTCCAGGCACCACTACCGTCTGTACTATAGATGCTCTAACTCCAAACACTACTCCAGGGCTGTCTAAATTATGCTGAAGTTGAGAAGCAGCATTAGATCAGGATGCAAAGTTGGCTTTGAGCTACCTTAGTATGCCATGCCCCACCATGTCCTTCTGAGGCCCTGAGGTGCAACACACAATCTCACCCCGGGTGCTTGTGCCTCTGTTCCTTTGCACGTGTGTTGTGTGGTACTACTTTTCAAGGAAGATTTAACAATGTTGTCTAGACTGAAGAAATACAGCTTAATGGAGATAATCTTGTAGATTTTTGAAGGCACTGTGGTTACAACCTTGGTGTATAAAGTGCCTTTCATCCAAAAAGCTCTATGAAAATACGTTCAAATGGGGTGGATCATGGCAGACTTCATTCCTAAAATGCTGTGATATTTTGGCAGTGGAAGTAAAGAATATTGCGTCCCGTTTAAAGTGTTTTTCTGGTTGTTTCATAGTTGGGCAGAGAGTATCTAACCAAGTTATAATTGCTTGGGAGTCTTGACAAGAGGTCAAGATCTTTTTTTACATATTCAAAAGACAGCCCTTCTAGCAATGCTGCCTAGCATTCTGCTGGAACACTGACTCAGAAGGAAGAGTGCCATATACTAAGTCATCAACAGCACTTCTGCAATACCTACGCTTCCTGGAAGGTCTCCATCTATATACTGATCAAGCCTGAGATGTGCTGTGATCGTAGCATGAGGTGATATGGCTGCAGACACTGGTGGTCACAAACTTGAATTCCCTACTGCTTGCTACATGTCAATGTATTAGGTTTCCAGAGCAGGTTAAAGTGCAGTTATGCTCTGATAAGTGACTTATAAAGTTAGCATTGTTTTTTGGGTGGGAGGGGTGTTTTCATAAGTCTATCAAACTTGCTCAGTTTACAAGTGTAAAATAGTCTTTTCAAGCCATCAGCATGGCAACCGTCAGCTGTGTTCCTTCGGGTTTCTCTGTCATTGCCATACTGTAATACCAATTCTGAGTTCTGTTACGGCTCGCTATTGCAGAGCTGTATTGGATCTACATTGCTAATAGGAGTGAGAAGTAATAGCCAGATTTTGATTTTCAAATATGACTCTGCATACATGCATGGGGCAGATCTGTTAAAGAAGTAGTATCATATTTACATAGTCACACTTCTGCTTATAATGCACTTTAAGGGGTGGAAATCTGAGTGAGCAGTCATTGGGAAAATACTGAAAATTAAAAATACTCTTAAAGTGTATGGGGTTAGCCTCAAATTTAAAATGTGATTTATGATATCCGTAACATATCACCATCGTATCCTTGCAGTTATGGATTGAAAATTATTCTGATCTAGTGGTTAGGGTCTTACCAAGTTCAGTCCTGGGCTTATGCAAATAAACCTCTGCTAGATCAAGTGTCCAATGACAGGTGTCCGGCCATTAGACTGGTACAAATGCTATCGAGACGTGCCCCAACAAACAAATTCAGTCTCTGGCTGCAGCTAAATTGTCCAGCTGTCCAGAGCTAGAGGTGGTGTTAGTATCTCTGTATTCTTCATACCTGTCTCACCCAAAGACAGATACAGGTACAGCTAATAAGTATCTACTACTTTCCTCAGCTTTTATGAAATGGGAAAGACCTGGCAGCAAGTCTGCGTTACCTGTCTGTGGCTCATGTCTCATTTCACTCTTAAAACAGGTGTCCAAAAAGAACTTGATGGAGATAGTGAAGAAACTGATGATTCATGTGGACAAAGCAGAAGGAACAACATACAGAGATGAGTTACTGACCAAAATCATAGACATATGTAGCCAATCCAACTACCAGTACATCACAAACTTTGAATGGTCCGTACTTTTGCATCTAGACTTTGAAATAAGTAGTGATGGCACTGTCTGCTTGCCTGATGTTAAGAGTGTATCACTTTCACCTCCTTGTAGGTACATAAGCATCCTGGTGGAACTGACCCGGTTGGAAGGTACTCGGCATGGTCACCTTATAGCAGCTCAGATGCTGGATGTAGCTATCAGGGTTAAAGCCATTCGTAAGTTTGCTGTTTCCCAGATGGCCATGCTCCTGGACAATGCCCATCTGATAGCCAGCAACACCCAGAGGAACGGCATCTGTGAGGTGCTTTATGCTGCTGCCTGGATATGTGGGGAGTTCTCAGAGTAAGTGCAAAGGGAAAGTTTTTAAATCACCTTTGAAAGGTGAAAAGCAGAATGTTTGCTGATTGAGACTCCTCTCACTTGAAAGTGAAGGTGTCTTGGGTGATGGAAGCTCAGAACATGCACCATGGAGCTGACAAAGCAGTATTTCAGAGTGAGCACTGCTTTTCCCAGACTAATGCAGCTGCTCCTACCCAAGATGGTTACTACATGTGAAAAGCTGTTGGGCTAGTCTGTGTCTCTTGCATCCATATCCCTGCCAGCCGAGAAAGTAAGGGATGGATGTGGGTATAAGCAATGTAGCAGAGGCAGCATGCACATTCCCCGGGAAAGGCGGTGTTAACTCAATAAATCTTGGTCTGATTTAAATGGATTCTGTCAACTCAAATCTCAGAGGCATAAGAGGTAATAGAGAACACTTTCCTGTTCAGTTTGTAACATCGTGCATTTGACAGAATTTTATGTATAATTTCCCCTATGCAGTCAGCCAGCTTCTTTTTTTTGTACAAGTCTTCCACACAGCGGTGGGAAGAGACTCCCTTTTTTAAAAAAAAATAGGAAAATGTAACTTGACCCACAAAAACTGGCAATGTAAGAGCTGGATTCTGTTTTTGCTTCTGCGTTAATAATATCACTTACTAAGTTCCATTCTGTTTAATAGGTGTGCACAGGTATAACCAAACCTTGGTTACTGGCGATGTATAAGATGGAAAAAACATAGCTTTACTGCTGGATCCTAGGCTGAGTCTGCAGAGCAAACGTTTATTTATTTAAAAAAAAAAAAAAAAAAAACTTGTAAATTGAGCACGCTTTTAATAGAGATCACTGAAATGGAAACGAAAATGTAGATTCATAGATATTAAGGTCAGAAGGGACCATTATGATCATCTAGTCCGACCTCCCGCACAACGCAGGCCACAGAATCTCACCCATCCACTCCTGCGATAAACCTCTCACCTATGTCTGAGCTATTGAAGTCCTCAAATCATGGTTTAAAGACTTCAAGGAGCAGAGAATCCTCCAGCAAGTGACCCGTGCCCCATGCTACAGAGGAAGGCGAAAAACCTCCAGGGCCTCTTCCAATCTGCCCTGGAGGAAAATTCCTTCCTGACCCCAGATA
Source organism: Caretta caretta (assembly GCF_965140235.1). Taxonomy (NCBI): domain Eukaryota; kingdom Metazoa; phylum Chordata; order Testudines; family Cheloniidae; genus Caretta; species Caretta caretta. Next base: position 9,442,529 of record NC_134230.1, on the reverse strand, counting down.
TGGCAATCAGCTGAACATATGGGCAAGATTCACCAGCCAGATACCCTGGAAAGAATTCTCTGTAGTAACTCGGATCCCACCCCATCTAACATCCCATCACAGGCCATTGGGCCTATTTACCATGAATATTTAAAGATCAGTTAATTGCCAAAATCATGTTATCCCATCATACCATCTCCTCCATTGTAACAATACCCATGACTAAATCATAGCCTTAGTCATGAGAGTCTGAAACAAAAATGCTGCTGTCTGACTGGGAGTAGAGTTAGGCCAACACAGAGTTTTGCTGAAAATCTTTTAATGTCTAAGTCGTTTTTGTATATTTACATGAAACTTGGTGAAATGTCAAGCTTTTTAAATGGACTCCGCTCTCTTTCTGCCTTCATTTGCATCCATTCAATGTCTTTCAGACACCTTGAGGAATCAAACCAGACCTTAGAAGCAATGCTGAGGCCTAAAGTTACCACTCTACCAGGCCACATCCAGGCAGTTTATGTCCAGAACATGGTAAAGCTTTATGCATCCATCCTACAACAGAAAGAGCAAGCTGGGGAAAAGGAAGGAGCCCAGGAAATTACCCAATTGATGATCGACCGTTTGCCTCAGTTTGTACAAAGTGCGGATCTAGAAGTACAAGAGAGGGTAAGGCAGCAAAACTATCTTTGGTTTTGTCAAAATGATCTTTAAACCTCTACTATCGGTTTAATTTGTGATAGTGAATTAACATCATCTTGCATGGATCATACATGTATTTTATATAAATACCTGTCATACAAGATCTCTGCTAGCATTCTGTACCTTGCATACTTCAGTGATGCAGGTGCGTAAACAATCCTTGTTTTATAGACGTGGATACTGAGACACGGGAAGATTGAATGACTTGCCCAAGATCGCTTGCACAGCAAGACTGTGGCAGAGTCCAAATCTGACTCGCAATCCTGTGCTTTAACCGTTAGACGGATCTCAATCTATATAAATAGTAGTTTGCAGTGTTGTTGTAGCAGTGTTGGTCCCAGGATATGAGAGACACAAGGTAGGTGAAACTTCTGTCAGTGGAAGGTACAAGCTTTTGAGACCCGAGGAAGATCTCTGTGTAGCTTAGAAGTTGGTCCAATAAAAGACATGTAAATAATATGCAGTTACATCCCAAACCAATCATGCAAAGATCTAAATCTATAAATGCCATGTTCATGTTTGCATATTGAGCAGCATCAGTCTCTGTGATTTCATACCATGCCACACTTATCACCCTATGTGAGCACTTTGGGGTGCAACTCTTCATAGGAGGCCATTCGAAATAAGAGGTGACTGATGCAAACATTGCATTAGTGCGTGTTCCAGAAAGAATTGCTACAAATTTTGATGCCTGAAGTGGTTTGTCAATCGGTGTTCTAAAAACTCTCTCAGCCTCTGATGGGGTGTACAAACCCCACACTGGGCAACAAAGGGGTTAAGGGATTATTTTGGGCTCAGCCGGCCCTTCCCCTTTCCATAATACACGCATGCAGCAAATGCTCCATTTGCTGAAGGAATTAAAAGGCAGGGAATTAGCTCATTTGGGTAGCAGACCTGCAGCCTATAGCTCCAGCAGTGCAGAGAGAAGGGAAGCTTAAAAGCTCTGACACAGCTGACCAAAGGGGCCCTCCCTGAGGAAAGGGAGAACCCACCCCAGAGACAACCAGAGGGGGAAGTATCCTGTGGATCTTGGACATTGGTAACCCCGCCCCTTTTCTTATTTCGGTTTGGATTTCCCCACCAGGGAAAGCCTTGGAATAAGCTTGGGGAACGGGGGAGTGAGAGGAGGAAGAGGCCCAGGGAGGACAGCCTTGGTTGCCAAGGCCCTGGGTTGGAGCCCAGTGGAGTGGGAGGGCCTGGGCTCCCCTCCCTGCAATCCTGTTGGCAGTCAGGGGTTGCGACCATGACGACTATGCCAAACTCCCCAACCAGACTCCGAGTGAGGACTATTACACAGCCCCAGCTGAATCAAAAATTGGCATTGGGGTGCAAGGTGAAGGGAGTGAAAGTCCATTATTTCCAGTGTATGGAAGGAGCAGAGGGTATAGAATATAGATTAAAAACAAAGTGAAAATTATGTGCATAATTCAATGTACTTTAAAAAAAAATCCTGACTTTTATAACCAGTGCAGTCAGTTTTGCCAACTAAGCCATGAAATCATAGTAAGGAAGAATAGGCAGTGTAGAGAAAAAATTCCTTTGAGGCTCAGTAGTCAGTGACCTGCACAGCAAGAGTTGATTCCAGTTTGTATGTGGTGGTAAATGTATTCTTCATGCATCAACATTACTTTATGTATAGGGCTGGGAGCTCCCTTGGGAGCTTCTGAAAATCCTGCCCACAGTGCGTTTCATCCTAGTATCTGAGTGTTTTGTAAGGGTGGATAAGCATTGTCCCTATGTTACAGATGGGGAGGCGCAGGCAGCATGCCCAAGGTCACATACTGAGTCTGTGGGAGAGCTGGGTAAGAAGTCCTGACTCCCAAACCCCTGCTCTAATCCAGCCGCCCACAGTGCCTCCTGTAATCCTCCTCTGCCAGTCTCTGTAGCTTCAAGGATGTCTGTACAATTATAAAATGCTAAATCTTACTGCAGCTGTCTACTCTTTTTTCTGGTTCAGTGACTGTCAGTGCATTGAGACTAGTTCTTAAACCATTTTTTGTATTTGGTTTTCCAGGCTTCTTGCATTTTGCATCTGATTAAATACATTCAGAAGCTACAAATAAAAGAGGTGCCTGTAGCCGAGGAAGTGATAGCCCTGTTTGCAGGTGAACTGAACCCAGTAGCTCCTAAAGCACAGAAAAAAGTCCCAGTTCCGGAAGGGTAAGATTTTTTTCTCCCTCCAGTCTTTTAATTGTAAGCTCTTAGAAAATGGGAGTATGCCTTTCTACATGTCTGCAAATGCTTAGCACACTGTTAAAATTCCAATAATAAAGCTTACTCTGAATGATTAGAAAGACTACACATGGCTGTGCATGTGGACAAAGCTATATGTTGTAAGTAAATATATTCTGACCTTCCAGTCTGAGTCTATAATTGTTGCATTTGTTGCCAGTTTGGACCTTGATGCCTGGATCAATGAGCCTCCATCAGATAGTGAGTCCGAAGATGAAAAACCCAAAACAATTTTCCATGATGAGGAGCAAAGGCATTCTAGACATAGACAGCCAGAGATTGATGAGGAAGAATTGGCCAGGGTAAGTGAACATAAAAATACAGTTTATGTATTTTAAAAAGTGTGATAAAGTGGTATTGCCAACATCATTAGAGAAGTTGGAAATGTTGCCATAGCTGCATAACTCAGATGGGAGCTATGCCTTTCTCCCCACTTGGGAACATCTTATAAAGCAATTAAGGATAGAAGTCATTGCATTCAACTGCTTAATCATTGCAAACTGCTCCAGAGCCTGTATGCAAATCCATACTTCTAATAATAATGTCTTGGTCCATGCTGCTTTTCTCTTTCAAGTGGAGAGCAAAGTTTTTTTGCAACAGATTTTCCAAAGGACTCAGCAACCAATGTGCAGAGTTCTTCTGAAAGTCTAGCGGCTTGCTTTTGTGTCTAAATGGGAGCTGAGATCTCTCCCAAACTTGGCCCCAGTTGTGTGTGCTGAGGTCTTCTGAAAAATCTAACCAGTAAGCTCTGCAGGTATATACTGTACTGACTTCTGCCAAGAAGATGGACAGACTTTAAAAAAATTAAAAAAAATAAAATCAAAGAAGGAAATGCCTGGTCACTCTATCCAGTCGAGAGTCACTCGATTGAAATAGGAGTGTAGGTTTTATTTACTGTAGATGTGCAACCCTCCTCAATTTGCAGTTGACTGAGGCTTGTAGCATTGTGCGAAGTCTGTTAGAGGTGGACATGATCAATATTGGGAGTTCTGTGTTGGGCTTTGTTACCAATTTTTTTCACAAAAACTGTGAAGGAGAGTACACACACACTTTTGGTACACCACCCATCTCTGCAACATGTGCTATTTGTACCACAGGAAGACGCAGGGATTAAATAGGAGTTGAAGCCAAGGTGCCTCCTCTGAAACCTGTCCAGAATTTGCCAACTCTTAACAATTCCTGTTTGCAATGCAGCTGAGAACTGTCATGCCTATAACTCCCTGCTTCTGGCATTTTTCCAATTTGATCAAGAATTACTTTTTAGGCTGGAATAATTCCCTCTTCCCACCACAACTGCAAAACAGGGATAGAAGCAACCTAACTGACATCAAAACCTTGTTGCCTTCAGGAAATTTACATCTCTCCTAGCATAGAAGCCAAAGAATAGAGGGCAGGGATATTTGTAGGTTAGTGCTCCCTATCAGCTGTTTCCTAGTATCTGTTGCAACTACAAAACTTGAGAACTAGATAGCTTTAGACCCCAGTTATTTTCCCAGAGCCTCTTGAGAGTTGTTTGCAGTGCTACCAATATGCAGCAAGAACACACTTTGTAATGTCTGGAAATAAAGCAGAGAAAAATCTTCAAATTTATAACTACAAATACTTTTTTTAGCGCCGAGAAGTCCGGAAACAGGAACAAGCAAACAATCCATTTTATATTAAAAGCTCTCCTTCCCCGCAGAAGGTAAGTCTAGCTTGTTAAAAAATTCTCTCGCTGTCTGTGTATGTAACAGTACAAGGACGCTCGACTTTCATAGCCGCATCTTAATAGACTGTCTTGTGGATCTCTTCCCCCTCTTTGGGAGCACTCCAACCACTTCCTCTCCCCCATTTGTGATCTCTTAACAGCTTAACATCGTTGTGGCAACTGGAGCAATTGCTTCCATGCCAGAGTATCATAAGGATGATATTTAATGTCGGGTGATCTTTAATGCACAATTTTTAAATTACCATCTCCTTTTGGTCTCCAGATCTGCCCCTCCCGCCTTGGCTGGTCCCCTTTCTTGTTCCCTTCTTGTGTTTACTTGGTCCTTTCTCTCGCCTCTTCTCTCATGCTTTACTGTGGTTTGGGTCCCTTCTCCCCTGCTGTGTGCATGCTGCCCTGCCCACTTCATCCTTTACTCCCACTGCTTTGTGGGCATAATGCTCAAATGCTGTGTCTGCTTCTCTTCTGAATCACTGTTCTGTCCTGCTAGTAGCTTTGGTTCCTGAGGGCATCTCCAATCGGTTGCTTTAATATAGCACTGGCCTCTAGTCTAGAGGCAGCTGGGACTGACTCCTCCTTGTCTCCAGCTATTTATAGGCCTACTTTGTGTTGAAGAGCCTGAAAACCACTAGAATCAGCTGGCTGAAACAGTCAGCACAGTGTGACCAGCCCGTGCTCCATGGATCTCCAGTAGGCTGCAGTTTGGGAACTGCTGTAGCAGTAATTGCTGCTGTTCCTTTTAGACAGAAGTTGAGAATCATCTTAATAACTTCTTAAGTAAAGCCTAGAATTTAGAATCCAGCTCGGAAGAGCAGCCAGTAAAAGTGGAGTAAATAGCTGCAAAGAACACAAAATAAGACAAGTCAAGTGAATCCACTGGCTTGGTGAGTTGGATACGTTTTCCTTTGTAGATCAGGATAATTGATTTAATCTAAACTCCTTTCCCTCTCCCTCTCCCTCCCCCCAAAATTCCTGTGCAGGCAGTTGGACATTCTGTTGAAAGCAATGGAATGATCCAGTGAATACACTTGGCAACATGGCAGCTATGCAGATTGCCAAAAACTGAGCTTGGTGAGCGGTGGAGGTAGGGGGAGGTAGATGAGTGCACCTGGTATTGTCAGCAGCAGTGAACTCAGCAGTTAATTCATCAGACTGGCTGGCTTGAACGCACACACAGTGTGTCTGTTCTCTGGACCAAAAGCATCAAAGAAGCATTAATTAAATTGATTTGCTGCCTCTCCCTTCTTTTAGTCTCTTCTTTCTTTCCCCCACTTCTCCCGGGCTGGGGCTTTCTCCATTGCCCCGTTTCCCATGTCCTGGACCTCAGCATTTACCTTTGAGGTGGTAAGCAATAGAAACTTCCTCACGTGGTTTTTCTCAATCAGTTCAGTGCTTTTCTTGGATGGAACAAATAATGTTAAAACAATCACATTTCATATGCACCTGTTGCTACTTGATTAGCACCAATGAGCCAAATAGTTTTTCAGGAGGTCTTATTTAATCTGCCCTTTGAAATGTTCACTTCACAGGTTAAACTGTTATTTATGTTTACTATTTCTATATGATGGAGACATTTTCAAATGTTGAAGACACTCAAAATGTAATACATCAGAATTGATTTCTTGTTTGGTTGAACATCAGCATATGCTGATGTACCTAATCAAGCTTTGAAATGAGAGACAATAGCTCAGTATGCTCTCCTGTTGTAGAGTCAATACTAATGTGTCTAATCTTCCATTTTCCCAGCAATACCAAGACACCCCAGGTGTGGAGCATATACCTGTGGTCCAGATAGACCTTTCTGTTCCCTTAAAAGTTCCAGGTGAGCACATTGACCAAACCAATTTCAAATTGGAGATGAAGAATTTAATAATTCAGCAACAAAAGAATAGTAACTTCCTCTCCATTTTAGAGGATAGGGAACAACTTTAGTCTTGCATGTCAAGTTCCCACATTGGCTGTCACTTCTGAGTGTGCTGGAAGCTACAGCTATTAAACTAAGAACCATAGTTTCCACTGTCCTGTGCAATGTAAGGCAAGTCTTCCTTAAAGTGTTAAGTTCAGACAAATAATAAAATAACCCTACCGTTAGGTGTAGTACAGAGGCTGACTGCATAATATGAGAACAAACCAATATTCTGTCAGGAAACATTCATCTTCAGAATGTCCACGCTCTGCAATTTAATATCTGAGACAAAAAGCTGTGACCAGAGCTGATGGATTGGAGATAAAGTGAATTTGAGCTGTAGGCCGCGTCTGAATGGCTAGCGGATATAGAACTGAAAAACTATGGCGGAAGTGCAGCATATGGTAGAGAATTTCTAAATACTCAGCAGCCTTGCGCAAGTGACTTCTTTCATACCAGGTTTACAGCCTTAATGTTCGCCTAGGATTCAGCGAAGGGTTTCCCAAGGATATGAAAAATGCTGTCAAATGTTCAGATTGAGAGTAGTCTCAAGGCCAGATTCTTCCTTCAGTGATCTGTCTAACTCACAATAAAGTCAGCAACAGTTGTGGATGAGAATGGGAGCAGAATTTTGTCCACTGGCTTGCGAAGGGGTGTGAAGTTGGTTGGAGGAGGCTTTTATTGAAGGGACTGTGGACAGCTGGGAGGTGAAAGGGTAGTGTGGGGCTTTGATCCTTTGGGATTCCAAGTCAGGGGGCAAAACAAATGTTACCTCCTAACTTTCTAATGCGACGGTCAACCTGTAAGCAACTCTCACCTGAGAGCAACTTGTGTCCATGTGTTCAGGAATGCCCATGTCTGACCAGTATGTGAAACTGGAGGAGGAGAGGAGGCATAAACAGAAGCTAGAGAAAGACAAGAAAAAGAAAAAACAGAAAAAAGAGAAGAAAGGCAAACATCGCCGCCATAACTCCCTGCACACAGAGAGCGACGAGGACATTGCCCCAGCCCAGCACGTGGACATCATCACGGAGGAGATGCCAGAGGTCAGTTGCCTATTCAATCGTCTGAGCTGTGGGACTTGTTTGCATCCCACCAAGGCATATGTTAAGGTTCCCCATTTCCCTAATGTCAGCCTCACTGCGTCATTGTGACGTGTGGGTCCTGACTTCTCTTTGCAAAGCTGGATGAATAGCAACATATGCTGCTTCCCCAGTGAAACCTTTACCTTCCTGTTAAAGGGATGGGAAATCGATTGGTGCACAGAGCCAAAGACTGCAGTTGACCCAACAGAAAAACGAATGACTGATATTAAACCCACAGTATGTGTCTGCTGTAGAAATAATGCTGCCCACGTAGCTGTTTCATTTATTGTGCCTCACTGCTTCACTCTGAGTTTAACTGTCATCCCAGTCAGCAGGCTTTCTGCTAATATAGTTAATTGTACCTGCTTGTGCCTGTAATCTGTGTTCCAATCAAAACCAGATTCATCGGTAACTGAAATACTGGGGTTTATGAAAAATAGTTCTACTTCAAATTCATCTGATAAATGCCTGAATGCTGGATTAAATTGTACAATTTGTGACTCCTCATGTCTAACTGTGTAGGGAGGCCTGTGTCACTTGTATCAATCCGGTGAGATTGAATTTGGGATGAGACTGTTCTAGTTTTGGAATTGTGCTCTGCTTGTGTCTTCAGTGGACAGTCAGTTTTTCTTTCCCTCCTCACCCAACTAGAATGCGTTGCCCAGTGATGAGGATGACAAAGATCCCAATGATCCATATAAGGCACTTGATATTGATCTGGATAAGTAAGTACAAAACTGTGATGTGTGGGTTTTCTTGCCTGTTGGCCTGGTTACATGAGGGTCTTGGAGGTCAGTGCAGGCCTACAAAGGTTACGGTGATTAAAGCTCCTACCGTAGGGTCTAGGTTCTGCTTGCACTAAATGCGAAAGCCAATGTGGCAAAGCCCATCAGTCTTCACCCACCCCGGCCTAATCTGTGCACATCGGAAAACCACCACACATACAAATAACTTGTTTCTTCTGGGATTTCAGAGACCAGGTGCAAGGAATGTAGTGAATCAGCTCTGCCATTAGTAGTAGTTAAGAGCATGGCTGGATTCCTGTTTGGGTGCTGGGAGGAATGGGAAATGGGGAGAGTCACGCTTATAACTATTACACATGTACTAAGCAGTTGCTCTTCCTTTGTGTGTCTTCCCAGTAGTTCTTCAAAATGCTTTATTGGAGAGCAGGTCAGCTGATGGGGCTGGCAACTCCTTCCACCAGCCAATCTATCCCAGCCCATTGAGTAGGGAGCAGTAGAATGCTGGGATCCTCATGTGCCCTGCTGGAAATCTTAAACCCCCAAAGGGCATTTAATAGCTACCATCGGAGGCCAATTATAAAATGTTGCCTGTGGCGGTTTTTCTGCTGTTCTGGAGAATCACAATATTGGATTCATTGTAGTTGCTGGTTTAGGACCCACTGATGCCTCCTGCAGAACGTTGACAGCTGTTCTGTTCAGAGCCTGCTCTACGTTTCCCTTTGGGACAGTAAAAAAATGGGGGAGAACAGACTTCTTAAGGAATTCATCTGTTTCTTCATGAAGTAGTCTTCTTTCTGTTTGACTCCAAGAGGAATAAGTAGGAAATGAATTCCTAACAGGAAAGATCCTGGTTGCATGCAAAGGCTAAACAGACCAGTATGGAAAACACTAAGCCGAGCCGTTTCTAATGGAGTGTTCTGGGAGGTGTCATTGGGCCGTGTCACCATTTCTATTCATGGTCTTCCCATTTACACACAGTCATTGTGCTCTTCTGTCATGTTTTCTCATATCTCTGTCCTCTCTCTCTTTCTCCCTCTGCTTGCACTGCTATGTCTGTGCCACTCACACACACACAGTCTGGTTTCAGGGAAGCCTACCAGGTAAGCATATCTCACAAAGTTGATGGTCTTTGAAAGGCTGGTTGATATCAGTGAGCAATGTGAACCTCTCCAGGATCATGGATGTATTAGAACCATTGCCCACAAAATATGAATGAGACTCCCCCAGGAGGTCAGACTAGATGATCATAATGGTCCCTTCTGACCTTAATATCTGTGAATCTATCTGTGAATCCTTACTGGCTTTCTTTGAGCCATGACCTCTGTCACTGTACAACTACACATGAAAGTGTTTTAAGACTGAGATCTGTTGACTGCTTGGTCAGACATGATCCTGTTGCTTTACAGTGTCTGTGTTTTGAAGTAAAGTTAGATCAAGTCCAGTCCTTCGTCCAGAATCTTCCTGACCTTGTGCTTGCTGCTCAACAAACATGCGAATCAACATGGAACAAAAGCACAAATCTGAATGCAACAGTCCATGTAGAGGCGATGTATGTGGGGGTCAGGTTCCTGCCCAGATATGCTGCTTGGCTTGTACTTACCATGCTCAGTAACACTGCAGAAGCCGGCTGCCCTCACCCTGCCTCCCCACTATCAGCAGGCCCTGGTCGTCTGTGGACACTCTCTCTCTCAACTGTCTCACCTTAGTATGACAGTACCAGGGAAGCTGATATTATATTTGTCTCTGGGCATAGAGTATAAAACCAAGCTATTCAGCTCAATTCTGTTGCGATATGGGTGTTCCAGTTTAGAGTGCAAAGTCATTTTAATTTTAATGCTGGGGCTTGTGATTCACAGCACAACCTTCCAAAATGAAATTGCTTCTAAGTAATGCTAAGAGAACTCCATTTGCAATCATAGCGATCCTGTACAGAGGTTCAAATACAAGAAACATTGAGTCCTTGTCCTGGGGATTTGTTTGAGTCAGGCTATTACTTCATAAGATACAATTCATTGCTTGGCTTGTCACATTTCTATTGCAAATGTTTCTTCCTATTTTACATCTTCACTGGTTCCTCAAGGATAATTTCATAGGTTTGCAGCATAATGAATGCTCTGTGTGTGTGTGTGTGTGTTTTCAGTTCTTCAGTAAGCATTATTTAATCTGCAAGTGCGTCACTGTCTTTTAAGGGTATTTAAGTGCCCAGGGCTGACAGCTCACAGTAGCCAGCAAAATATTTTAATCTAACTTTTGGTGCCTGGAGGCACGGTCTGTGTGGTTGCATAAATGAGCCTTTATTGGGATTCTGAAGTATGGGTCAGTTGGGATTTTTTTTTGGTAGGTGATCTTAGGAGAATTCTGCATGATCTTTTTTGAGGTGGAGTGGGCGTGATGGGAGGGGAGGAGAAACTTGTCTGGGAATCTAGTAAGTGCTCTGTGCAACAGGTAAACTGCCGGCCTTCACTGGAAGGTAACTAATCATCTTTTTTTAAGACCCTTAGCGGATAGTGAGAAGCTGCCTGTGCAGAGACACAGAAATGCTGAGAACCTGAAATCGCCAGACACAGAAGCTCCCTTAGTAGGAAAAAAGAGCAAGAAACCCAAAAAGAAGGAAAAGAAACACAAAGAAAAAGAAAGAGAGAAAGAAAAGAAGAAAGAGAGAGAAAAAAAGGTGGCTGAAGAAAGCAAAAAGGTAATCATCTAAGAAATGTCCTGTGTTTCAAACGTGCTGCTGTAGACCATATACTGCCAGGTATTTTCCATGTCAGTGGTCAGTTGTGACTGGTACTAGGACACACACAGCTGATTATTTTTACTTTGTTTCGCTTCCTTGGATTTCTACAGTAATAAAAGCCATATCTGCCTAGGTGCCCCTGCCACAAGTTACAAGTACAAAAATAAAGTAAAGAGCTACTTGACAGCCTGCAAAACTCTCCCCCTGGCAGAACTCACCGAACTCCTCCCCAACACAGATCTAATGAAGATATGTCAATACAGTGAGCTGCTTTAGCAGGGAAATCACCACTTGAACCCCACTTTTATATTTAGAAAATTAAGTGAATTTCCTGCTGGCAAAAGTTGACGCCAGTTGTTGGCTGCTGCTCTGAAGACTCAAATATTCTCTGCACAGACCAGTTTTGGTGAGAACAGCAGTGGCACGAGTTTCCCCAGACATGGCAGCCAGTGTCCCTGGTCTGACCTAGAGAGACCACTTGTGGGGATAAGAGGGTACTCCAGCCTGCAGACTGACTTGTTCCGAGCCTCTCTGCTGAGACTGCGTACAAAAGTGCTATTTAAAGCTAATTGTGCTGATGGCTTTATGAAGTGGAAACACATCTTCTAGAAGCTGGATTTGACCAGCTGATTTCATGGGGGCCATCAAATGATAGGTTTGTGGTTACTTCCAACCAGGGCCAGGTTTGAAGTGTGAGCTAGAGGTGAAATGGGTCGTGAGCTCACTTTAAGGCCCCAGAGCCATCTGTTCTACCCATTTCTACACCTATTGCAGCATCTTCCATTTCAAGCGACTTGCTCTGTGGCTGTACATGAAAGCAATACAATGCAAATGTTAAAATGTAAATCCACAGACTAATGTTAATGCAGTGGTAAAGGTGTGTTTGCTTTGGTGTGTGTCAGGGGGAAGACTTGGATTTCTGGCTCTCCACTGCTCCACCACCCTCCTCCATTACACAGACACAGGTAGGTCTCTTAGTAGGCCCCTCAAAAAAGCTTTTCCTTGCGGTTGAAAGTACAGTTGCAAGCTCTGAAATGAACTCCAGTGTTAGTGCAAAGAGGGAAGGGAGATGAGGACTCCAGCTCCTTCTGATGGTCCTACCAGGATCCCTTTGCTATAAGGTAGTGGAAGTTAGTCCCTTCCAATTCACAATTGCTCTGTGGGGTGAGACTTCAAGCCCAACTACAGAGGGAGATCTGTGGGTTTGAAAAGCACCTGTAAATGCATGGAAATAAAGGGGTATGCTGAGTCAGCTACTTACATTGTGTACAGCATGTCACTAATCCCTCCAGACTAATTTAATGAGCTGAGAGAGTCTGGAAACGTGCAGGTCAAGGAAACCTGGGTTTGTAAGGTGGGTTCCATCCTCACTGCATCCCATTCTTTAGGGATATTGCAGTGTTCGTGGCATGTCTAGGTCCCCCAGAGCTTAGCAGTAACAAGACAAAACAGGGAGAGGGGTTACCAATCCTAGGCCGTAAAGAGTTTGCCATTAGATTACTGGCCAAAGCCTTGCTTTGCAGTGTGGAATCAGAGCTAGCAATAGTAACGGTTTCAGACATAGGCAAGGTTTTAAAAAAGGAACCTACTGTTACACTTTCAACTGACATCTTTAAGGAGGGAGAGGAATGGGGATTTTTAGCAGGCTTGTTTCTAGGATGAGACCTTATGTGTCCTGTCCTGGAGCAGCTGCCTTGTCCCAAGTCCTAAACCCCTGAAACAAACATGTTAGCAGACCTTTAATAACAACAGCTCTAAGATAGTACAGCAGTAATTGATCCATTCTACCCAGGACTTAATTGTTTGCGTTATCTGCATTCAGTTAGTGTCATAGCCCTTCTGATTGCTTCCTGTCCAGACTGAGCCTGAAGGGAGCCCTGTCCTAGGTGAACCTGAGGAGAATGAAGACGCAAAGAAGGAAGAGCAAGAAGAGGACGATGATGAAGGAAAGGTGAGTGGTTAAAGAATTGACACCAGCAGTCTTGATCTCAACGTAAATACTACCAGACTGGATCAAACTACTGCTCCATCTGGTCCAGTATCCTGCTAGCAACAGTGACCAGTACAACTGCTTCAAAGAACGGTGCAAGAAGCTTTGCGGTAGGCAGTGGTAGGATAACCTGCCCCAAAGGATCTCTGAACCCCCAATAGTAAGTGGCTGGGTTATGCCTCATAGCAAAGGGGCAATTAACTGACCATGTTCAACACTGAGCTTCCACCCATGGCCACATGTTCCAGTTTCACAGAGTCAGACCTCTGCTTGTCCCGCGCTGCCTTGGGCTTGAAGCATTTGCAACTAGGAGGCAGGTAGCAGTGGCACACTGGAAACCCAGAACAGAGGATTATTCCTGAGGTGTAGAGCAGGAGCCTAGAGTTGAGGTGTTAGTACTAGGGAAACAATGGTAGTTTTTAAGAGCATGTTGCTGACGCTTGTTTCCGTTGCATGGTAGAAATCCTCCAAGCATAGGAAGAAAAAGCACAAGAAGGAGAAGGAGAAGGAGGAGAAATCCAAGGACAAAAAGAAATCCAAGAAGAAGCATCATCCCAGTGAAGAGGAACCAGCAGAGTCAGTACAGAATGGAACACTAGATGATGAACCACTACCGGTGAGGAGTTGTGCAGCTCTGGCTTTAGGGTCGCGAGGGAGGTGTGTTTGCTACATTATACCAGAGCTGCACTTGTACCTATTTCCCCAGCATCTTATCTTTCCCCATGTCTTATAGACCCTCCCATAGGCAATCAGATGACCTTGTGGCAACTACAGAATTCTCTTCTATGGATAATTAGAGGGTTTAATGTATTTTTAGCTGTCTCTTCCTGCAAAGTGAAGAGGAGCCATCATGTGACCAGCCAGCTGTCCACAGACCGTAGCTTGGGAACCACGCCCTGGCGCTGTTCTAGCCGAACATCCTTTCCTCTTCAGAGTTAGAGGATGTTTCAACTAAGCAAATGTTTCCCATTTGCTGCTTGGAAAACTCACTTCACATTGGAAATAGAGAGAAATACTATGCCTGAAAACCTTGGTGTTCAGGACTGCTCAGAGGCATGTGGAAATGAAGCGGCAATTTCTAGGGCTGGTTGCCAACAATGTCTGCATTAAGCACTCTTTTTCTGAGGGGCTTTTGCTGAGCTGGTTGTGTTAATCAGTGAGCCCATCATAGGTGGCTTCCCTTGGGGCGTGTCTCCTATTTCAACTACTATTTCTGCCTCTTCCAACATGATTAATATGAGCTCTTGATTTGCTTTACCTCTCGGGGTAGGACTACACTTACAGCATCGTATAGTGTATGGACACTGCACACCCAGACAGCACGGGTATAAATAAGTGTAGATGGTGAGGCAGTGCGTAGGTGAGAAGAATACATACACACCAGATCCCTGTGTACCCTTCGTGGCTCTCTAATGCCTCTCATGTCTACACTGCTATTTTTAGTGTCCCACTGCCTCAGGGAAAGGCTCTGACACAGGAGGCAGCAAGGAAGGGCTCCAGCAGCTCACTTCTTCTGGAGCCTTTCTCTCCTGCCTCCCCCACCAGGTGCCTTTCACTGTGGCGTTGAGCTGTACATACCCTGCATGCCACTGCAAGCCCAGACAAGGCCTCAGGCTTTGATTTAAGCCTATTCCCTTGTGCAAGGGAAATCAGTGAATTATTTTCTTCATATTAGGAGCCCCTTAAATGTAAACAGGTTTCTGTGCTGCCTGCAATAGTTGACTGCTGTTGACACTCGAACTTGAACTTAGATATTCTCGTACTCTGGCAGAGCTATTACAGTTAAGTGCAAGCAAATGCCGCTCTGTTCAGAATTATGCCTGGGAGGGAGGTCTGCTTGCTTTGTAGAGTTGAGTTCTCTTTCATACACATGGCTCTTTGTATAACTTTGTGCTTGTTTTTCAGCCTATGTCCAGTTACTGCCTTCTTGCTGAAAATTCATACATTAAAATGGTGAGTAACTCAGTTGTTAGTGTGTCTCTCTAACTTCCCTCCCGCTTGCAATTTCTCAGCACTTTTGAGAGAGAGCCCTGGGACAACTTACAGATGCATCGGTTTTGCATAAGCAACATTTAACTAGAGAACCATCCCAATTTCTGCAGCTAGAAACTATCAGGCAGATATGTCCATAGCAAGATCCATCCCTGTCCTTTTAGTTATCAGCACAAAAGTATGGGTAAATCCAACTGCTTGTTAAATGAAGTTAACAACAGTTAAATGAAGCCTCAACACTGACCAGCGGTAGGGATGTGTGTAATCACTAAATTGTGTTTAATCCACTGCTCTCTGGAACCTGTCAATGTGTACAGTAGGCAGCTTCTAAAGCTTCCTTGTGATTTCTTCATTCACAGACATACGACATTCAAGGAAATCTCCAGAATGATAGTCAAGTCACTGTCTCCGTGATCTTTGAAAACAAGAGTACTAGCTTCCTGAAAAGTATGGAATTAAATGTCCTGGACTCTCTCAACGCTAAAATGCTGCGGCCAGAAGGGTCATCGGTACATGATGGGATACCTGTGCCGTTCCAGCTGCCCCCTGGTATGGCCAGTCTTCAGCTCTGTCTGTGGGTCTCAGTATGTCTAGTCCCATGCTGCCCTCTCGTGGGGAGACTAACTGAGCTACTTTTCAGAAAGTAGCTGGTGGTGATGCTTAGTCTGCATGCTAGGTAGACCCTCAGCTTCACTGGAGATAAGCCCACGCTCCAGTAACTGTACTTTCAGGTAATGGTAGACTGTGCTACTGAGTGGCTAATACATAGGACTGGGAATCGGGCTATCTGTGTTCTTTCCTGGCTCTGCCACAGACGATGTACTGTGGATGTCATCAGGGCTGCCCACCTCAAACACTCAAAAATGACTTGGCTTAAAAATTATTATTATTTTTTAATAATAAGGGGATGTTTGCTTTCTGGGTGCTGAACCTTTAGGTTGCACGTTCTCAAGCTTTTCTCTGCTACCATGAAAGCTGAGGTTCTCACCTAATCACCTGAATCCAGGTCTTAAATTTACACCGAAGATTGCAGACGTGTGATAAGATCACAGGGGTTGGCTGCTCTGAGGCACTGAACTGCATTGGGCCTCAGTTTCATCCCTGGTAAATTGGGGGTTAATTCCCTCATAGGAGTATTGAGGATTAGCAAGACTACAGTGCTTTCAGATGGGTGAATGGAAAGCGCTATTGAAGGGCAAAGGAGTAATACTGTTACATACTGTTAACATGCAAGCCAATGTAGTGGATTTTTTTAACAGCTAAGCATGAGAAATAGGAACATCCCTCTCATATTTAATATTTGTAAAGTGCTTTCACTGCAGACTATTACATGTAAATAAGTATAGGACAGTAGATTCTGCTTAACTCCTCGGTTGCTATCAATAAGGTTGCTATTATCAGGCAGTTGCTAATTGGCAGAAGGCACATTTGCAAGGTAGCAGTCAGGGAAGGAAGCTGCAACTCTGGGATGTGACTTCCCTAGGTGCAGCCCTGCAAACCTGCTTGTGGGTAGGGTAGCTGCAGGCCTGGGTGCTGCAGCCCAGATGCTGGGGCTTTCTATAGGGAGCAGGAATGATGGGAGCGTATGGGGGCTGCACCGTACTTCTCCCTACATTCTCTGGTGGTCAGAGCTCAGCATGTCCCAGTGCTTCCTTCACTGTGTGCTGCCTCCCGGCAGGGTGCAGCCTGGAGAGTGCAGGGAGAGGTCCCATGCAGCTCTAGTCTGGGATGCAGTCCTGCTGTTGCCCTGCCACAGCCTCCCCTCCCAGCCTGCATCCCCTTAGCTCCTGTGTGGTTCCAGCCGCAGGCAGGTTTGCCAGGCTGCAGCCCCAGAAGGAAGCACTGAGGGGGTCTGAGCACCAGCTGCAGACAGGTTTACAGGGCTGCAGCCAGGAAGGGCACATCCCAGCACTTCTTTCCCTGGCTGCAGCCTCACAAACATGCCTGCTGGTGAAGCTTTTTATTTTTAAAAGAAAGTTGCTAGTAAGTGGCATGCCATTACCAGTATCTGAATTCCATTATAACAGTGGCAGCAGTTGCCAGTAAGTTGAATCTACTATATCGCCATTGTGAAATATTCTGCCAGGAGGGGTCATTGGACAGATATCAGCTAATGGTGGTAATCGGCTTTAGGCTGGGGTTTTCAGTGACCCAAAGGAGTTAGGTGCCCAAATCCTATTAATTTTCTGTGAGTTGGCTGCATAACCCCCTTCGGCTCCTTTGAAAATCCCAACCTCAGTCGGGGTTCAGAACCAGGCATTGGTTAAGCTCAGTGCCTATCTCCCGTGCTGATGCATAATGCTAATGACTAAAATCTTAGCCACATCATAAAGAGACACAAGTCACTTTTTGTGTCCTCACTCCACCCTCTCCTCTTTTCACACTAGGAATCTCTAACGAAGCCCAGTTTGTGTTTACTCTTCAGAGCATTGTTATGGCTCAGAAGCTAAAAGGAACGTTGTCCTTTATAGTGAAAGTAAGTGCAGCTTTAAACTCTCTACTTCCGCCTTCCTTTAGAACTGCGTAAGGGAGCCTGACATGGACAGAAGGCACTGCTTTAGGGCTCCTCCGAAGCATCATTTCACTTCTGCTACACCAGCCCATTGTGCAACCTGAGAAGTATTTTACATGATGTGCAAAAAGCATCCCGAATATAAAACGGGCATGTCCTGAAGTGTCACTCCTGGCAGCGTGTAACAGTTTTCAGATTGCGTTGTCAGCTAGCGGCTTGCTGCAGGGAGACATCTGTCTGGGAAGGAGGGGAGGTCAGTCTCAATGTCACTGGCCAGCCAGCCAGCAGGAGATGCAGCCCAGGGGCTGTTCTTTCTGACTTCAGCTTTCCCTGATCAGTTCTACACTGACACTTAGGCTCCATAGCTCTAAGGGCTGGAAAACTGGCTAGTAATTGGGTGTAATGCTGAGAGCAAGAGTGGAGCTGGCTGAAGAGGTTTAAGTACCAAGCTTTGGCCTTTCAAAATATGCTGTTTCTACTCTAATGGCAACAAATAGTCACATTAGTGAAGTATTTGAACATAAAGCTACAGCCCCAAATCCAAGTAGATGGCCAACTCTGAGAGAGCCATCGTTGTCTCAATTTTCTATTTTTTTTATAAGCTTTGTTGCAAATCCACCCTTTTCCTAGGATGGGGAACAGGAAATGTTAGTTTGCTTCTCAGGCTGCTTCCCACATTGTGAAAGTCGATCTCAGTGAGATAGACCAAATTCAGTCTGTTCAACCTTTATTTCAGCAGGACATAGAGTTTCAAACTTGGCCAGATCCATCTGGTTCACTGTGTTTAAACTGTCCTTTAACTCCTCTACGTGCATAGGCAAAAAATTCAAACTCCTCTCTCTAAATACGCTGGGTGGCCCAAAGTCAAATTCCCTAATCGTGGCAGTAACTCCACTCCTCAGTCCCCAGGGAGCCCTTCAGGCATGAGCCTTAATGCGATGCTAAACCTGAGAGAGAGTCAGTGAAATCTCATCCAGGCCTGTGCGTGGTAGGTTGGGGGTAGGCGCCTTCTCTTGCTGTCTCCGGGCTCCCCTTCATCTCCTTTCCTTTGACCTGTTGCAGAATGATGAAGGTTCAACCCATGAAAAACTAGATTTCAAATTGCACTTCAGTTGCGCTTCATACTTGATCACAACGCCTTGCTATAGGTAAGTGCCACCTGAGGGGGCTCCAACATCCCCTCTGCACCTCGTGGCATTGGGGCCTTTGCCACCCACATGAAGCTTTGGCTGTGGGCCGGCTTTGCAAGAAGTGCAGCATGTTCTTGACTTTCCCAGCCAGTGGTTGCTTCTGTTCGTACTTTGTTCTGGGGAAAATGTACCCTACTCCTTACTTAAAACATATGTCCTCCCACCCCCCATTATCCCGACACCACAACGTGTATCGTGGTGGGCTAGCAAAGTAGGTTGCTGAGTAAGCCTTGCATTTTTCTCTTTCTCCCTGTTTCAGAGATCAGTCTGTCTCAGGGTATCCCTATGGAGGGTATATCCCTGTTCCACTCCTAAACCTGAGTCTCCTGCTAGATCTTAATTGTATATGAGCTGCCTCACTATTAGACTTACTAAAGCCTGCATGGTGCTGTCATGAAAGAGTTTAGTATGGGCGTGTAGCCTAAGTGCATACCATGATCTCTCCTCCATGTTTTTGCAGTGATGCTTTTGCCAAGCTGCTGGAGTCTGGGGATCTGCATATGAGTTCTATAAAAGTAGATGGAATCGGCATTTCTTTCCAACATCTACTAGCAAAGATTTGTTTTTATCATCATTTTTCAGGTGAGTTCCTAACACAGAATCTGCTTCAAGGTTTCTTGTTCCGAAATTACTACTTAAGGGACTAGCTTGGCCTAGGGAAGGTAGATGCTGTTTGGCTCTAGATCATTGATTCAAATTCAGTCCAGCTGAAACCAGTTTGGAGGAAGGCATCTTGGCCCTGTTTTAGTAGACAGGTGTCCCTGTCCGGAAGGAACTAATTAAAGCCTGAACAATTCAATTGGATCCATATCGTTTGTCCAGTTCAGTGAGGCACATTGGGAGCCAGTGCTGCTGGCTCTGTGGAGAGAATATCTCAGCCTCCAGTGCTGTCAGTCTGATCTTTCACCAGCACTAAAACTAATTGGAATGGGAAGAATTTAGCTTTATATATTGGAGTAATTGCAAATTCTAAATGACTAAACTAAAGTGGAATGTCTTCACCACATCCTGAGGCCCAGCAATTCTTCACCAAAGCTGCTTGGCTTTAAAATGGCCAGCATTGGTTAGGCTAAATTTACAGCTTTTGGATAAATCTGCTCTTTGCTGCAGGAAGGTCAGTTTTGTGAAGTCACATCATCATTAAACTTAATATACCAAAATAACCCAAACATTTGAAAAAGCGAATAGACGGTTAAGGCATCCAACCACCGTAACTCCTGGGGCAGGTCGCTGTCAGCAGGATGGCCCCAGACAGCGGCTGTATTTACTCTAGGAGAAGGTAGAAAAGGCTGTTAAATAAAAATGGCTGCTTTCTTCTGTAGTTGTGGAACGAGTTGACTCTTGTGCATCAATGTACAGTCGTTCTATCCAAGGCCATCATGTCTGCCTACTGGTAAAAAAGGTGAGTGCCCCATAGGGCTCTGCAATGGTGCAGTCAGGTGGAAACTAGCTTATCTGGGAGCCTTTTTACTGGTTTAAGGCAAAGGTGGAAATATTCCCAGTTCATAAAAATCTTAAGAGGGTGGGATTCAGGGTGGCTTCATTCAGCCAGCCCAACTGCTTGGGAGGGATCCTGGTGAGCCCCTTGTGCCCTGTACTGCCTGGGCTGACATGGATAAACCTCTGTCCTGTGTCTGAATGAACAGGGGCCAGTACCGTTGTGCAGAGCACATCCTCTCACCAGAGGTGAATTAAGGTTTCCTGGGGCCCTGGGCCAGAGCAAGTTGGGGGGCCCCCTGCCCCCATTCCACCCCTTTCCACCCAGGGTGCCCCCTCATTCTGCAGCCCCGCAACCCCTTTTACTTCCCTCCCCCCAAAGACCAGAGTAGCTCAGACTCTGACCATGTCCCCGGGATGCAGCAGGGAGTGAGAGCTCCTCCAGTCCCAGGGCCGCTGTGGGGGTCCAGGTGATGGTACTCCTTCTCCCCTCCCCCCCTGCACTTCTGCGGGGTGTCAGGGTGCTGGGGCTTCTGCCTGCCCTGCAGCTTCTGCTGGGGATTGGTTGTGGGGGGGGGGTGGGGGCTTCCGATGGGGTCTGGGGGCACTAGAGATTCCCCTGCCTGGTGCTGCTGCCGCAGAGCAGGGTCAGGGCATGGGGGCTTCCCCCAGCGGCCAGGGCACCCCAGTTGGCCAGGGCCTCTGGTCACAGGTCCCGATCGGCTCAGTGGCTAATCCGCCACTGCCTATCACCCTCCCAAAGAACAGACCTAGGGCCTGCCTTGGCTCCCACTGACTCCACTGGGAGTAGAATTGTGCCCTTAGCCCCTTCTTTAGTAACTAACTGGCTCTTTTTTTAAAGGGAGAGAATTCAGTATCTGTTGACGGAAAATGTAATGATTCCACCCTGCTGAGCAACTTGCTGGATGAGATGAAAGAGACATTATCAAAGTGCTGAATAGTCTTTATAAATATTGCAACTACAAGAGATGCACTTAAAGAAGTGTAAGACAGATTCAAGTGTTACGTTTCTCCCTCGTACGCATGTACTATCTCGGGGCACGTGCTTTTCAGTTAACTCCACCATCGTTTGCAGTTTAGACATTTTAAGGCTGTATGTTACCTTTTTTATTTGGAATCTTTTTACCAACTGTGGTGTTAACCCTTTCCAGCCCAGTGAGATCCTGACATGTTTGGGGGGTTATTTATTCAGCAGTTCCCGGCAATCCAATACACCCTGCCTCCCATATGGAGCAGAATGTTAGCAGCAGCACTTGTTAACGTAGGAGGTTGCCTTGGCCCTTGTCTGTGGAATATGTCTGCTTTAGTAGGTGTATGTTTTTAGCAGAGGCTGGTGTTGGACCTGAAGGCAGGTACCTCCTACTCTAAAGCTCACTTGGTCCTGAATATCAACATCCTTGGTATCATAAGAGCTAATCAGTATGCACCCGGTAAGAGTTTGGGACACTCCTGGGTTTCTGCTTATGGTAGCTGCCTTGGGCCTTACCTTCTGTTAACAATAGCTAAAACATGGGCTGAAAAGTGTTGACTCCTTAGTCCTCTCTGCTCCTGTTCATCCCCAGAAAAAGGTCTATTAAACATCTCCCCATGAGTGATCTCTGATGTGCTTTGTAAAGTCCACTGAAATTTCACATTCCTGAAGTTAGAATGTAGCAAAGAAACTGGAAATCCAAAGGTTTTTTGTTCCTGTTTTTTATTTTGTTTATAATGTGGCTTACCAGATGAGGTTGACCAGTAGCAGGTTGGAGAAATAGCCACCTAAAATACCTCCTGCTCCAAAACGTTTGTCCCCGTGTTAGCAATGTTGAGATGTGACAATGTGTGTGTTTGGTCCCTGGAACATTGTGCTGGCCCTGATTTCATGAAGATGGATTCGGACGTAGCCGGGTGCCAGCAGCCAAGGTATAATTGGGGCCGTCTAAACTGTACCTGCCTAGATGCAGGAGGGAAGAACCGGCGTGGATGGAGAACACTATACACTTGTGTTTGTGGTACGAGTTACTACGAGGGACTGACAAAATGACTCCATTCTGTGTTGTTGAGAGTTCACCTGGAATCATTGACTGGAAAGGGAGTTTTCTGTCACTGAAGTACAAATGAGGACTGTACTCTTAACTGGCATCACTTTCCAGAATCTCTCGTTTTTAAATTCTTTGTGCTGTTCTATTTCCAGCAGACTTGGAATGTACTAAACGGTTATTACTTTGAGATGTGGGTAAAGAACTGTCAATTCCTATTACCAAAAGGGCCCCTGTGGAGGAGATAGACATGGACAATATCTGCACTTAATTTTTTTGGCAACTCCCCCATCCAACAGATGTCAGTATTGCACAGTAGACTTCTGATTAAAAACCCTACAGATTGGGGACAAAGGGCGAGATCAGAACTTTATCCTGATCTTACCTTTTGTTAGACACATTGTGCCTCTTTACACTCTTCCCATGTTAGGGTGTTGTCGGGCTCTGCTGTGGTTTTATTGCTAGGACCAGCATCGTATGCTGTCTGATTGCACTTGTGTATTGCCGGAATCCTTTTGCAGCAGGCTTCTGTGCTGGTGAAGTGGTAGTGTTTGGTAATGACGATCAACCTCCCTTGGTTAGCCAGTTTGTGTATTAGAAACTGAACATATTAAAATCGTCTTAAAGGATAATGTTCCTTAATTAGGTGGGGGGGGGGGTAAAAATTCATGGATGAAGACTGTCACTTTAGCATGTAGTCTTCTCTTAAAGAATCCTGCGCAGTGATTCTAGACCTTTGAAACTGTATGATGTGTTATATTAAAGAATTTATTTGCTATCAACATTCCCTTATGAAGAAAGACCACAAGCTGCTGTAACAATTTTGTGTCAAGATGATCTAATAAAATTTCAAAACAAAAGTTAACTTTGATTTTTATAATCCCTTTCTGTTCTTACAGCCTTTTATTAAGAGTGGTAGATGAGGTTTTTATAAACCATTTTCAAGAGATCGTTTTACCTGTCTCTGAAATTGCAGCCAGTTCTGGGGTGGAATACAGCAGCTCATTAATGCAACTGAAGTGGCAGGGAAGCTTTATGCAGGCATTTGGGTAAAAAATGATTTCCTGCTGTCCAGTGGCTTGATGCATTTTGATTAAATAAGCCAACCACTCTGTGTTGAGTGTAAAACATGATGATGTATAGAAGTGTAACATAGCACTCCACTGATAGTTTCTAATGTTTAATTTCCCTTAGAGCTAATACATTCTAAGTAGATATTCATTTAAAAAAACACAGCTCAGCAGTCTATCACTCTGGTGGGGGGGATTCTGTATTTGTGCCATCCAGGAGTCCTCTTGTTCACAAGTGTGTTGTGCCAAGTCTTAGACATGCTGGCATTTATCCCTTGGAGGTAGAAGAAACCAAACAAATCCATCAGTGCTTGGACTGGTCTGAAAATCACAGCTAGGTCCATGTGATGAATGCTGCTAGTGCAATCTCTGAGTACCCAGGAAAGGAGGTGGCAGGAGAGGAAACATCATTTTGAAGCAAACGGCTGCAATCAGCTATCTGCAATGAAACTCAAGCTGGGAGAAAGATGGCCTGTTTACAGATGCTCCAGCTGGGAGCAAGGGAAAGCTGCACTCAAATGGCTGGAGCCTTCATAACCACAGTGCAGAAAGGCTTGTATATCTTTACTGTGGCTTCAGTTTTGAGGGCAAAGGAAACAGAACTCTGTTCCAACATGCCATAGGGCAGCAGGGAAGGGTTTGATCTAGTCTCAACTCACGAAAAACCACCATATAATAAAGGAGCCACAATTAACAGGTGAGGTGCATTGGCAGAGCTTGGGGGGGCGGGAGGGGTGTGGTGGCAGCATGGAGCAGGCCTGCCTTGGCATCAGTCCCATGGTTAGAGGAACGCTGTTGCCCCCTCTTGTGCATTTGCAACCAAGGGCAAATGGAAACAGCATGTTGAAGCAGAACACGAGTGTAGCTGGTGTGGGATTATGGCTTCTGCTAACTGCTCTGCATTTTAAATCCAGCTTCTGCCTTTCAGGCTTGGAAATCTGCTGGCTCCAGTTCCACGTACTGGATAGTTTTAATTCGCTTTTCCCTTAGGAAATACCCTCTTCGTGGCCTCTCTTCTACTCATTTTTATACTTCAACTCCTGCTAAGGCCTCTCAAACAATGGCAAAACACATACAAACCACTACCTTCCAGGAGGCTGAACAAGGGACCCCAGTCGTCATCCTTGTCCCCCAAACATCTGCAAACTGCATCTTCCACTGCTCTGTGCAGGCCAATAACCTGCAGCAGTAGTGTGCTTCCCGTGGTGTCTACGCTAGCGGTTCTGCTAAACATGTATCACCAGGCCACCCCCATCTAGGGCCGACAGAACCAGGACTGCGCCATCTCATCTATCCCTGGTCAGATAGATCCACCATGGTTAGAACGCTGGCAGCCACCAGCTCCTGTCTTTAGCGGTGCTGCTTCTGGCCAGGGAGAGCTGGAGGAAAAAGCCAACCGTAGCCACAGCCCCAGAGCAGACCCGCCCTTTAAAGCTGTAAGAAATCCTCTGTTTGCAAACTTACTTTTAAAGTTTAGCATTGCTGGGCTGTAGGGAAGGGAGAATAAAACATTCAAGATTAATCATTTTCTAGTAAACAAAATACTGCAGGAGGTGAAAGGGGTGCGCTCTCTGTGGAAGGAAATACACTAAACACAGTCCCTATTAAAAGCAACAAGTATCCAATTTGTGAAGATTGTTTTCTACCTCCTTAAATCTAGGGGCTACAGTGAAGGGGGACGAGGAAGAAGCAGGGAGGAAAATCTGAAATAATTCAGTGGGGTTGTGTATAGTTCTCTGGCTTTTCTGATTTATGAGGAGAGGTTGAGGGAACTGGGATTGTTTAGTCTGCGGAAGAGAAGAATGAGGGGGGATTTGATAGCTGCTTTCAACTACCTGAAAGGGGGTTCCAAAGAGGATGCAGCTCAGCTGTTCTCAGTGGTGGCAAATGACAGAACAAGGAGTAATGGTCTCAAGTTGCAGCAGGGGAGGTCTAGGTTGGATATTAGGAAAAACTATTTCACTAAGAGGGTGGTGAAGCACTGGAATGGGTTCCCTAGGGAGGTGGTGGAATCTCCACCCTTAAGAGACTTTTGAGGTCAGGCTTGACAAAGCCCTGGCTGGGATGATTTAGTTGGGGATTGGTCCTGCTTTGAGCAGGGGGTTGGACTAGATGACCTCCTGAGGTCCCTTCCAACCCTGATATTCTATGATTCACCATGCCACCCCCATACTAAAGTAGGCTGGCCTGTTCTCAGTTATTAAAAGTTGCACAAAACTGTACCCCCGCTGCTTCCAAGAATGGTTGCAATGTGCTTCATAGGACAGGAGCAAGGTGGGAAGGAAATAATATTAATCTAGGTCTTATATATCCCCATCCCCTAGAAAGGATTCCCCTCAACACTGAGGCTCTTTTGCTGAAAGAGCAGGAAGCTTTATGGGAAGCTTTGGGAAGTTTATGCCCAATAACAATTCCCCTTCCTGGTGCCTACTTACCTGGTGGATGTGCAATTGCTGAAAGACAAAGATGCTTATTAGAGAGCTGGGTGGTAGCTGAGCCCTGCTGTCAAAACCCAACCCCTGCCCCCCAATCCTCTGAGCCAGAAAGCTAGCTTGCTTTCGCCGGAATAGGATGGAGGCTAGTTGTCCTGGGATTACAGATCAGTATGGTGGAGCCCCGTCATGCTGTATGGTGAGAGACAGTCCCTGTCCTGAAGAGTTTACAGTCTAAATGGACCCTGGGTGGAAGGGGGAACAGTCCCAGAGAGAAGTCACTTGCCCCAGCTGTCTCAGTAGCTCACTGGCAGAGCTGGGAATCCCAGCCAGTGTCCTACCCTCTTGAGCATGCTGCTTCTGCACTGACCAGCCGTATACAGCACTGTCATAATAGGAATTAAGAAGCGGAGTAGTCACTGCAGGATTGAAAGGCTTGGTTCTAATCCCACTTCCCAAAGCAAGGGGAGGTGAATTTCAAAGCCGCGCACGGGGAATGTAGCTGTGGCATGCCTAGTAGTGGGAGTAACAGCTGATTTCTCATCCATGGGCGTTAAAGGGCTGAGCCCAGGAGAAAAGAGCACTTAGCCGCTTGAAGGATCAGTCCTCCTCTTCTAAGGAACTGGGTGTATCTCAATGCTGGAGGAGCGCTCAGCAGCCAAGGCCTGGCACAGGCCTGGAGTGCTTCATGGGATGGGATTCTAACTGTAACTCTCCGGGGCAGCTGGCTCCCTAGGCTGTGTGAAAGGAATCTGTCCTTCAGGGAGGCCATTTGAAGGACTGGGTCCCTGACGCCCAAACAACTGGCGCAGAACAGACACTCACTGGAAGCCTGGGATCCTTCTCAAGGCAACTATCCACCTCGCTGATTGCCTGAGAAGAAAACATGAGATCAGAGGGCCTTCCGTTCAGGGGAAAGCATACAGAATTCATCACTGAGCCAGGCTGCAAGGGCACTACCAGGTCCCTCGTGAACAAGGGGTTAACTCCAGCTCAGCACCTCTCCCCCCATTGCCACAGGAAGGGCTGGAAGAGGGGTTGCTTAGGAGAAAGGGTGCACCTCCCATCCAGGCTCAGAGGGTTGAGCCCCCAAACTGGGGAGTTTCTCCTTCACTTGTGCTGAATCTGCCATCCTGTTCAAATCACACCAGCTGACACTGATCAATGCAGGTGGAGCCCTGCTACTACCCCCACGGGGCCTAAGGCCCTGCTCCTCAAAGTTGTTTAGGCCCCTGACTCCCACTGGGCCAGAGAGAAGTGATTCACCCAAGGAGAGAATTGAACCCAGGTCTTCAAAATCCTAGGCTAGTGCCCTGACCGCCAGGCTCGGCCCAGTTCAGCTTTCACTTGTCCTGGTGTAACTCAGTTGCAGTCAATGGAGTTACCCCGGATTTATAACGGTCAGTGAAAGGAGAATCTGACCCCAAGGTAGCAGCCCTTCTGCAGCACAGATGCCTTCAGTTTCCCATTAGATACCATCAGTCTAGGGATCAGAGAAAGGGCTGCAGCATTTCACATTTCCCTATTTCCCTCCAGGGAGTCACTAGAATGGAAAATATTAGAGGTAGATAGAAAATATCTGCTACTGGTCCTGGTCCTGGAGTCCTTCCAAGTGGTAAGGAAAAAATGTCTCACTTACTGGTCTATTTTGTTTCTGAAAAAGAAGAAACACAGTGAAATGGGAATGTCAGGGATCCCCTAGCTGTCGAATGGTGGGTTCTCGCCTCACCCTCGCTCTGGGACTCAACCTTATCGACGGGGTCTGAGTCAGCCCAGCGCGTGCCCGAGTGAGCACAGTGTGGAAGGGCTGGGCGGGATGCAGTACACAGACAACCCAATACTGCACTGATGGCTGCCAAGTCAGGCCTCCGTAGCAGCCAGTGGAGCAGAGCTCTGAACCTGGGCAAAGGTTTCCAGCAGCAAATGTTAAACTAACACTGTCATTCTCGTGCTCCAGAAGAGGAAACCCAGAGCCTTCCACGCCAGTGCAGCTATCGCTGCAGGGACAGAAGACACCGGCCCAGCACGTGCTGTGGGGCGGGCAGCTCCTGGGCAGGAAGCTCTGTGCTTTCCTAGGCATGGTGCTTTCAACATCTTTCCTCCCCTGCAAAAGTATCTGAACAGGGCTGCTGCCTCCCTGCTCCCATCTCAGAGCCACACAGGGTTTTAAGGTAATGACATCATTCCATTTAGGGGGCCATCATTTTCTCCCCCTGTCTGCAAGCCATCAGTGCATGGCTCTGCTTTCTTGGCGCGAGGGCAGGTAAGCAGCCAAAGCTGCATCGCTGCACTCCGTGCAGATGCTGCAAGCAGAAACCAGAACGGAATCCCCACCCCCTTCGACGCCCACCCTCTGTTAGATGAGGGTCAAAGTAGCTCTTAAATCTGGGTCCTCCCCCACCCCGGTGCATTTTCCCCCAAACTGCTGAACCCTGCTGGTTAGGGTTTTCATTCTCCACCACTGGCAATCTTTCAAGCAGGAGTGGATGTTTTTCTAAATGATCTGCTCAAGTTCAAACAGGTCCCATGCAAGTTAAGAGGGTTACTCATGTGAGTAAAGGTTGCGGGATCAGAGCCTTATATTGTATTTGGAAAGCTGATTAAAAACCCTGTGTAACGAACTAAAAACCTAAACCAACACAATCCATGAGGCCTTGTCTTCACTAGGAAGATGTGTTTTTAACCCCTTTCTCCTAGTGTAGACACGGCCTTAGTGACAGATCCTGGAAAGCCGAACACTGAGCTGACACTTACATGTAATCGAAAAGGCCTTTCAAGGCTGCTTCCCATTCTTCTGATGACCTGTTGAAGAAAGGGAAGGTTTGAACACACCTGTGGATAGGTAGATGGTTAGAGGGGTGAGGTAAGGACTTTTTGTAGGTTTCTCTTATAGTGGGGGAAGAGGAGCCACCTGGTTAATCAACAGCCCTGTTAATAATCTATTCTCTTTAAAGAAGACATATATTTCCTCCGCCCTCTCCTGGGGATAGCACAGCCACAGGGCAGCACGCTCTCTCTCACAAACACACACACACTCCATATAAAGACGTGCTCCCTACTCGCAGTTATAGCCAAAGCAAGCTGGTCTGGAGAAGTTACAAGTCAGGCAGGAGACAGCATCATATCTAAAGATTCCTGTAACATACAAGAGTGGGGAAGTCGCCTGTTAGCCATATCTGCAGTAACATTTGGTCGCTGCTGGAACAGCAGAGATTATATGTTGGGGGTGAAATCCCAGCCCCCGCCCCCGTGAAGCCCATGGGAGTTCTGCCTTTAACTTTAATGGGACCAGGACATCCCCCCCCGCTTACTCGGGTGGATTCACTGTCTTACTTTTGGGTCTAGATCAGGGGTCTCAAAACAGGGCCTGGAAGAGGTGTCTGGGGTCACACCCTCCCTGCCTTCCCCACATGGCTAACTGGAAGGGGGGGCTGCAAGGTGGAAAGAGCTGAGAACTACAGACCTAAACCATTAACAATGAACCCCACAAACCCCCCTGACTTACCACAGTGACGTTCACACTCCAGTCTGCCTAGGGAACGCAGGGAGAGTACATCAGGGTTAAAGAGACCTTGTTTCAACTGCTCGCCATTAACAACAGGCACTAAAGACACCATCAACTGTATTTATCTGGCCCTCCTCACGGCAGCACCTGAGTGCCTCATACTCTTTGCTATCTCCTTCCCGCCCCCACCCCCACCCCCTGTGTGGAGCAGTGCTACTATCCCTGCTGCACAGAAAGGAAACTGCGGCACGGAGGCTAAGTGACTTCTCCAAGGTCACAAAGCAAGTTTGTGGCAGAGCAGAGAATTGAACCTGGGTTTCCCAAGTCCCCAGTTCGTGCCCTAACCACTGGGCAATGCTTCCTCCGTGCTCGCTGGTGTGAAAAGCAGGACCTGCTACTCTGCCCATGATCTTATTTATCCCCTTCCCCCAAGCACTGTAACGCCCTCACTTCTCGTGGTGTCAGGCAGGCAACTGAAAGTGCAGCTCTGCTTCCCCTTAGCCCTACCGCAAAGCTGGAGACCATCCCCGGCCTACTCAGAAATCTCTCCCCCGCGGTCCAGGATGAGACCTCTCTTCTAGGCCCCATGATCTTCTGCGGACTTGCTGAGTCCCGTCCTGCCCTGACGGCTCCTCCGTCCCCAGCCCACTCAGCGATTCACAGATACAATGTGCCATCCTGCCCCTTCCCCACCGCGCTCCAGGAGCTCTTGCTCTGAAATTGCCCTCACTGTCTGATAAAACCTTCCCACCGGGCCCTTGCCCTGACAGCCTCATGTCAACACTCCTTTGACCCCAGCCTCCTCCCTTCACAACACTCGTGAACCCTACAGTTTCCCCGTGTTCAACTTTGCCCTTTGCCCTTTTTTCTACTCCCTCTTTACCGCAGCTACAGGTGCTACCAAGAGAAACCAACGCTGAGGGCATGGCACGCACAGA
The DNA here is from genome assembly GCF_965140235.1 of Caretta caretta. NCBI lineage: Eukaryota > Metazoa > Chordata > Testudines > Cheloniidae > Caretta > Caretta caretta. The sequence continues at coordinate 9,412,344 of NC_134230.1, read as the reverse complement.
GGAAAGGCTCACTTTCAATGATGGCTCTCTGTAGCGTCTGGATCTGGTTCTGGAAAATGGACTGCAAGAGCTGAGGGAGAACACCTTCAAGAGAGAGAGATGTAAGCTGTTTGGGGCAGGGACTGTTATTTACTAGGTGTGGATGGCACCTAATGCAGTAGGGTTCTGACCTGCTTAGCAGGTAAGTGCTACGACAACATACATGTTAAATCATACGTAGGGCCCTACCGAATTCACGGCCATGAAAAACGCATCACGGACCGCGAAATCCCATCCCAGGCCACCCTTACGTCTGCGCTGCTGCCCACAGAGCTGAGCGGCCGGAGAGTGGGGGCTGCTGACTGAGGGCCCAGCTCTGCAGGGAGCAGCGCAGAAGTCAGATCTGCCTTCAGAGCTGGGCTCCCGGTCTGCAGCCGCCGCTCTCCAGCCGCCCGGCTCCGAGGCAGCACCGCCAACAGCAGCAGCGCAGAAGTAAGGGTAGCAGAACCGCAGGCCCCCCCCCCCACCATAACCTTGTGACCTCTCCCCCCACAACTCCTTTTTGGGTCAGGACCCCAGCAATTACAACACCCTGAAATTTTAGATTTAAATAGCAGAAATCAAGACACTTACCATTTTTAAAATCCTCTGACCATGAAATTGACCAAAATGGATTGTGAATTTGGTAGGTCCCTAATCATGTTAGAGCTCCGGGACTCACATATTCCTGGCTATAATTCAGCTTTGTCCTGGATCAATATGGCTGACTCTAGCTCACTTTCTTTCCCTTTAGTTATTCTGCCAGCTTTTTAGAGCTCATCAGAAAGCGCCTCTAGACAACAAGGGAGCACTCAGCTCACTCTCGGGCCATCATTTAAACAGGTTTGTAACATCTGTAACTCCCGACATGCACGTCACCACCGGGACATGAAAAATATTACTGAGTCAAAGTGGGCCTAAGAAATTTGGATTCTCTCCCCAAAAGTGCAGGCTTTAACTGGAATTCACAGCACTGCAGACTAGGTTTGCTTCTGTCAGATCCTATGGGGAAAAATATTCTACACTTACTTTGTATAGTAAATTAGCACCCGATTCTGCAAACATTCATGCATATGCTTAACTTTATGCCTGTGAGTATTCCCATTGACTTCAGGGAGATTATAGAAGTTGAGTGCATACATGGTGGCAGAATCAGGGCCTCATTCCCCTCATGGCTTTTAGCCATCCATCCAGATCCTAAGCAAAGTACCTCGCATTTCTGCTATGCTTTTATCCTTGGCCACTGAAAGAAAGCTGTGTCTTTCTCAGGACGCTTACAAAGCTAGTGAAATAATGACAACGTTGGCAGAACTTCACTTTGTTTTGTTTCAATTAATCTGTCACTTTTAGCGATCCTGTTAGGTGAAAGTACAAAAGTGACCAATATTGTCTTATTGTTTCCTTACTCTTCTCCATCTGTCTGCCTGTCAGCTCTTAGGGGCAGGGCTGTCTTTTCAGTCTGTGTTTGTGCAGCGTCGAGCACGCTGGGCCCAGGTCCGTGAGTGTGGTGTCTATGCGCTACCATACTACAATAATAATAAAAATAGAACTTTACTGCAGGCTAATATATAATTTACGGTAAATTACAATAATAATTTATTACATCTCCAGTAATCCCAGTATGGCAAATATTTCTGCATTGCCTTGGATCTGTATTAAAGGTCACCTGCACAAACTGGATTTGTTGCTCTTTATGATGAATCTTTTAAACCTTAAAAGTTTTAAAAATAAAAAGGGGGGAATTCCTGCTTCCTTTTAACATTGGAAATGAATATTTTGTCATCTTGTTTTCCTAGAAGACCGTATAGATGTCTGGGGGACCAAGCTATGGTATCAGAAACAATACAGAAGTGAAACCTGATTAATTGAGGGCGGGAAGTGATTTTTATTCAGATGGTTTAAAACTCGTACTTTGTTGTTGCTAAAACCTATTTAAGGAATCTCTTGAGAAATAACTGTGAAAAGGTGCCTTAAAACTCCCACCTCGCATCATCAATACCTAGTCCCATGAGTCTTCTAGCAAAACCAGATGTAGGATTCCTGATCTTTCCAGGGTGAAAAAACAAACTTTTTTTTTAAAAAACACTCTTTGGCTGTCTTTGGACACCATCAATTAAAAAAATGGCATAAAACCATTTTTTTCATCCATTAAGCCTCACACTGAAATGATCCTCATTCAAGTTATAACACTCATGCTTATATTTGGTCAACAAAAAGGCACCCATGAAATTAAATACAGAACATGGCCCTCATCCCATGAGGTCTGTGGGAGTTTTGTATTCGACACCTTCCAAGATCAAGCCCCAACGTCTATTTTTTCCATTTTAATATATTTTCTCCCAATTCTTTTCCATCCAGCTGCTGATAGTCATCACCACTTCCTGACTTAACGGCAAGCCCTGCAATGGAGACCCATTCCACTTCTTCACTAGGCAACAGACATCCCACATCACCAACCCTTCTGGCCGACGCATCCCCCTTTTTGCAAAGTCAACTAACTTACCTGGTTGGTACGTTTTCCCACTCAACATGATGTCAAGTTTTTCGTACACTTTGGCTGCAATTTCATGCAGCTTATCCAGAGCTGGGAATGTAGAAGAGAGAAAAGGAATGCCTTGAGGTCACTAGAAATATTGAGCACTTTGGCACGATCCATGAAATTTCTGTTCAAAGTGACCGTGGTGCAGGCTACAGAATCTAGAAACATTGTTTAAAAGTTCTCCATCTGAAACCCATTTAAATGCTGCATTTGGGGCTTATGTGATTTGAACAGCCTTGTGTGAGTTCTCTGTACTGGAATCAGTTTCACTTTGAAACTACAGCAAGTTGGTTTTCAGACAAACCCTTCACTTTTCCAGCACTGTCAATCCCAAGCGTTCAAAAAATCTGGAGTGAGGCACCTAAGAATCATGAGATTTTTTTTAAAATAATACATTTGCGGTTTTTTTATTTGCCTTATTTTGTGAGCCTTTAGGGTACCCCGGAACACATTTATACAACCACAAGGGCTAGGAACATACTTTTAAAAAACCACCAAAAGTGAAAGCAAAGATTCTCCCATATTCATACGACCCCAGGAACTGACGCTTTCAACAAGAACAGCAAATATCATGGCAGCTGGTAACACTGTTTTTATGAACACAGCATTGGCTGAATTAAAGATATCTAAGCCAGTCAGAATGCAAATGAAATGACAAACACAGAGACCATTACAGAAATAAAGACAAGTGATCAGGAATATTTTCATAGAATTACCACCTCTGACTTAGAAAATGTGGTTTTGCTTTGTATTTTTAACATGGCTCATTTTCACCTGGGAAATTATTTAGCAGCAGGAGGCCATTACCAGGCTGTGGCAACACGGTATTCTAACAATATCATCCTATTTTAATTAATTAAGATTCCGAAGAATAACCAACCTTTTCTGATTCCAAAGAAATGAAAATGACAGTGGAGCGGTCCCTGGGAAGTAACGTTAAAAGCTCAATTTAAAATAGAAATGCTCTGCATGCTACAATTCGTCAAGCTCAAAAGCATTTAACAGATTCCTAACTTTTAAGAACATAAGAATGGGCACACTGGGTCAGACCAAAGGTCCATCCAGCCCAGCATCCTGTCTACCGACAGCAGCCAGTGCCAGGTACCCCAGAGGGAGCAAACCTAACAGGTAGGCACGAACCTAGTAAACTAGTCTCTCTTTGCAGAGCCCAGTGAAATTTCCACATGTAACTATTCCTGTTGGATCTGTGTTAACGAAGGGCAGACACAATAAAAGGCTAAGGGGCAAGGTAAAACAAAAACAATCTTCTCTCTCAAGAGTTGTTCATCTGCTCCTTGAATTAACGTCCAAGGTACCAGTGGTTGGAATAGGAAAGACTGACACGCATGATGGCAAATGAACTGAATGGGACATGGGGAGGAAGGGAAGTGAGATTAAAATGAAACAAACATACACCAAAAAGTAGAACCGTAGGCCCTGATTGTCTTGTTCATTCTGTGCAGCAGAATATTACAGCCTCAAGAGTCATGGGCTCAGATCTCCAAAGGCAGTGGATATCGACCAGGGGTACACATACCCCTGGGGGTACACAGAGCTCTTCTAGGGGGTACATCAACTCATCTAGAGATTTGCGTAGTTTTACAACAGGCTACTAGCACGAGCCAAGCCAGCACAAACTAAAATTTCAGAGCAGTACAAAAAAGTCATTGTCTGCATGTGTACTATACTTTGGAATGTAAGGACAATATTTATATTCCAGTTGATTTATTTTATAATTATATGGCAAAAATGAGAACATCAGCAATTTCTCAGTAATAGCGTCCTGTGACACTTTTGTATTTTTATGTCTGATTTTGTAGGCAAGTAGTGTTTAAGTGAGGTGAAACTTGGGGGTACGCAAGACAAACGAGACTCCTGAAAGGGGTACAGTCGTCTGGAAAGGCTGAGAGTCACTGTTCAAAGGTATGTAGACTTCTAATTTCCATTACATCAATAGAAGCTAGGAACCTAAATACCTTTGAGGATCTGGGCTATGGAGCTTAAATTCCACAGTGCATAGATAGATTGGGAGTGTACCCTGCGTTTTCCTTATCATAGCTTCATGTGATGGCTACTCATCCTACCCTTCCACACACCTTGGAATAACATAGATTATCTCCAAATAGCATAATTTCCTGCTAGATCTCACTAGTCTGGAGTAAATTTTAAGGTCAGGATTTTTAAGTATTCCAGTCATATAGGAAGAGTTTTTGTCACTTTTCAATGAGATATTTAAAATTCCTCGGTTTGTTTCAGAATCTCCTTCATTTAAAGTCCCAACAGCAAAACTTCGGAAGTTCACATGCCGTGTAAAATGTTGACGTGGTTTTGCACAACCTCCATTGTCAGTTCAGTTTTGGGGTTTGTTTTTTTCTTTCTTCCTAAGGGACAGATACAGATCTTTTCCCACCCAGGATCTTTCAAAAGGGACTTTTTTAGGTAGTGTGGCCTATTGAGTAGATTGTGGTGCCAACCTACGGCCCACAGGCCGTGCATGGCCAACCAGAGCATTTCATAAGGCCCACAGCCTGCTTCAACACAATATAATGGCCAATTTATTAGCGTTTTGTCATAATTTAGTTTATACAAGTGTGTAAATAGACACAGAAACAATATATCTAAATAGATACGAAACAAGCTGAACGTAAAATATAAATCAATACAGATTACTTTAAATCTTATTAATATATGTAGAATCTGTTTGACCCACACAAGGTTGTGCTTAGGTTTATGTGGCCCTCCTGTGTAATAAGGTTGGGCACCATCTGGGGTAGACCATTGGACTGGGATTTAGGAGACCTGGGTTCAATTCCTGGGTCCCCCACTAGACTTTTTAGCAGTTGTATCACATTGTTGACTCTCATTCGATTTGTGATCCATTATAACCCCAGATCCTTTTCAGCAGTATTACCACCTAGGCAGTTATTCTCCATTTTGTAGTTGTGCGTTTGATTTTTCCTTCCTAAGTGTATTACTTCGCAATTGTCCTTACTGAATTTCATCTTGTTGAGTTCAGACCAATTCTCCGATTTGTCAGGCTTGTTTTGAATTCTAATCCTGCCTTCCAAAATTCTACGAACCCTCTCCTCTTGGTGTCAACCACAAATTTTAGAAGCATCTTCTCCACTCCATTATTCAAGTCATGAAAGAAAATACTGAAAAGTACTGGACCAAGGACACACTTATAGGACCCCACTAGATACGTCCTTCCAGTTTGATCACTACTCTTTGAGTATGGTCTTTTAACCAGTTATGCACCCACTTTATAGGAATTTTATCTAGACCACATTTCCCTTATGAAAATGTCACTAGGGGCTGTGTCAAAAGCCTTACTACAATCAAGATATTCTGAACCATGGAAGGATTATAGGATTATCCTCCCCAGTGTTGCCATCTGGCATGAGATTTTGTCTTTTTCTTAAAGCTCCAGCTTTTGGAGTCCTGGGATAGGAAGAGAGTCGCAGCTTTCTTCTTTTTGCTTCTCTTTTTTTTTAAAAAAGTAAGTCTCTAGCCTTTCTGGTTGGGGAGAAAATCTTGAAAACGTGACTCCCCTAACGGCAAATAAAAAGAACCTACCTAGCATTTATTATTCTTCAAAAAAAACCCTCAATTTTTATGCCAATCTCATACTTTTGGGGGTCTGAATTATAATTCTGGAACACATGGGGTTGGCAATACTGAGCCCCTATGCAGTCAGATGGGGCTGCTCACTGATGGGGGGAGGGCGGCTGAACAGTTGCCTATGGGAGATGTCCATATGTTCTGTAACTAGGAGGGCTGGGGGTGAAGCTTGAAGTGGTTTCCATTATATACAGGGTTTACAGTTTGGTTCAATGACTTTCAGCACCCCCACTATTCAAATTGTTCCAGCACCTCTGGAAGTGTCTAGAGGGTCTCTTTCCTCTCTAGAGCATTGGTTTTCAAACTTTTTTTCTCGCAACCCAGTTGAAGAAAATCGTTGATGCCCGTGACCCAACGGAGCTGGGGATGAGGGGGTTGGGGTGTGGGCGGGGCTCAGGGCTGGGGCAAAGGTTGGGGTGCAGGGGTGAGGGTTGTGGGGTGGGGACGGGAATGGGGGGTTCAGGGTGTGGGAGGGGGCTCTGGGCTGGGGGTGCAGGCTCGGGGGCTGGAGCCAGGGATGATGGGTTTGGGGTGCAGGAGGGGGCTCTGGGTTTGTAGGGACTCAGGGCTGGGGCAGGGGATTAGGGCATGGGGTTGGGGCTTACCTCAGGCGGCTCCCGGCCAGCGGCGCAGTGGGGGTGCAGAGGCACCGTGGACCGCGCTGTGCCCCGGAAGTGGCCAGCAGCAGGTTCAGCTCCAAGGCGGAAGGAGCACAAGCTGAGCTCCGCGCGGCTGTCACCCGCAGCTCCTGGCCAGTGGGCGCGCAGAGCCGGTGTTCGAGGCAGCGGGAGTGCGCAGAACCCTGTGGCCCCCCACCTAGGAGCCGGACCTGCTGCTGGCCGCTTCCAGGGCGCAGCGCGGTGTCGGAACAGGTAGGGACTAGCCTGCCTTAGCCAGGCAGCACCACCGATGGGATGTTACACGGCCCGGTTGGCAGTGCTGACCAGAGCCGCTGTGACCCGGTGCCTTACAGGATTGGGTCGCGGCCCGCAGTTTGAGAACCCCTGCTCTAGAGGATCTGAGAGGCACTTATTGATCTCAGTGCATAAAGCCAAGTGGCCACAGGGGGTTCCTATCTTGAGAGCCTAGGCATGGGGCCTTTCTCACTGAAGGCCTAGGAAGGAAGGATGGTGCCTGGACCCTTGCTTTCTCAGGGCGCCCGGAGGGCTCGCAAGGGCTCTCCCTTCTGGGGGGCTGTGCTTTGGGGTGTCACTCCTGGATCCCAGGGTGGCTGAGAGGAACCCCCTCTTTCTGGGACCACAGAGGGTGGGCAGGTCGGGGAGGGCTCCCGGGGACACTCTCCTGGAATCGATCCGGGATTTCGGAGGAGGGGTGTCTGAGGGGACTGTGCCTGGGGGTGTCACTCGGCGCCGGCGGGGGTCCCGGGGTCGATGGGGGGAGGAGGCCGGCGGGGGGGGTCCCGGGGTGGATGCGGGGAGGAGGCCGGCGGGGGGGGGTCCCGGGGTGGATGCGGGGAGGAGGCCGGCGGGGGGGGGGGTCCCGGGGTCGATGCGGGGAGGAGGCCGGCGGGGGGGGGGTCCCGGGGTCGATGCGGGGAGGAGGCCGGCGGGGGGGGGGGGTCCCGGGGTCGATGCGGGGAGGAGCTGGGGCGGCGGGGGGGAGGGGTCCCGGGGTGGATGCGGGGAGGAGGCCGGCGGGGGGGGGGGTCCCGGGGTGGATGCGGGGAGGAGGCCGGCGGGGGGGGGGGGGGTCCCGGGGTCGATGCGGGGAGGAGCTGGGGCGGCGGGGGGGAGGGGTCCCGGGGTGGATGCGGGGAGGAGGCCGGCGGGGGGGGGGGGGTCCCGGGGTGGATGCGGGGAGGAGGCCGGCGGGGGGGGGGGTCCCGGGGTCGATGCGGGGAGGAGCTGGGGCAGCGGGGGGGGGGGGTCCCGGGGTGGATGCGGGGAGGAGCTGGGGCGGCGGGGGGGAGGGGTCCCGGGGTGGATGCGGGGAGGAGGCCGGCGGGGGGGGGGTCCCGGGGTGGATGCGGGGAGGAGGCCGGCGGGGGGGGGGGTCCCGGGGTCGATGCGGGGAGGAGCTGGGGCGGCGGGGGGGAGGGGTCCAGGGTCACTCACGGATCTCGGCGGGGATGCTGAGGCGCAGCCCCCGCACCGTGTCCCCGGCCCAGCCCCGCAGCAGCCGCCCCGCGGCCGGCACGTCCCCGAGCCCCCAGGCCTTGCGGCTGAGGCGGGGCCGGTAGGAGGCGAAGCGGGCGGCGAAGGCGGGGTCGCAGTGCAGGCAGCCCCGGGCCGCGCCCAGCGCCAGCGCCGCCGCCAGCCACAGGCCGAGCAGCCGCCGGGCCGCCCCCATCGCCGCCCGGCCCGGCCCGGCCCGGCCCGGCCGCGTTCCAGCCCCGCGGCGCGTCACAGAGAGCGGGGAACCCGCGGGGCCCGGGCGGGACGCTGGTGGGGGCAGGGGGTCGCCGGGGGGCTGGGGGGTGGTTTGGGGGCGGGGGGGTAAGCAGGAGGATGGGGGTGCCAGGGGGTTGTTTTGGGGGGTCAGGGGGGTGTAACTGGGGGGGCTAGGGGTTACTTGGAGGAGAGGGGGTAACCAGGAGGATGGGGGTGCCAGGGAGTTGGTTTGGGGGGTCAGAGGGGGTAACTGGGGGGGCTAGGGGTTACTTGGAGGAGAGGGGGTAACCAGGAGGATGGGGGTGCCAGGGGGTTGGTTTGGGGGGAGAGGGGGTAACCAAGGGGACAGGGGGTGGGGGGGCTAGGGGGTACCAGGGGGTTGGTTTGGGGGAGTGGGGGGCTAGGGTGAGGTTTGGAAGAGAGGGGTTAACCAGGAGGATGGGGGTGCCAGGGGGTTGGTTTGGGGGGAGAGGGGGTAACCAAAGGGACAGGAGGTGGTTTGGGGGTGAGGGTGGTAACTGGAGGGCTAGGGGTGGTTTGGGGGAAAGGGGGGCTAGGGGATACCAGCGGGTTGGTTTGGGGGGAGAGGGGGTAACCGGGGGGCTAGGGGTGGTTTGGGGGAGAGGGGGGTTAGGGGGTACCAGGGGGTTGATTTGGGGGGAGGGGTTAACTAAGGAGACAGGGTGGTTTGGGAGGAGAGTGAGTAACTGGGGGATAGGGAGTCCCTGGGGCGAATAGGCAGTGGCTGGGGGAGTTGGTTTGGTGGGGAGAGGGGTGGCTGAGGAGTTGGTTTAGGGCAGAAGGGGGAAGCTGAGGGCTGTTTGGGAGAGAGTCAGTGCATGGGGGTGGTTTGGGGGAGAGCTAGCAGCTGGAGGGGGTTGGTTTGGAGGGATGACAAGTAGGTTTACAGCGATAGGGGATAACCTGGGGGGATTGGTTGAGGGGAGAAGGGGTGCCTAGGAGTAACAATATCACCAGCCAACTCCAACCGTTTAAAAGTCACAAGCTGGGTGCCTGAAAATTGTGAGATGTCTAAAAAAAAATATTAGGGTCTTTATTTGCCTTCTGATTGTTTTAATGAGTCCTATTTTAAGCAGAGCTGAGATTCTCTTGCAATCACAGGACTCCAGGAGCTAGGGCTTTAAGGAAACCACCAAGTAGCACAAAACTCCTGATAAATGATGGAGAAAGAAATCCAGAGAGTTTTTAAAAAAAATATTTTCCTGCTTAGAAATATCAAGAGTGAAATCCTGACCCTGTTGAAGTTAGTGGGAGCTTTGCCATGGAAATGGGGACAGGAATTCACCCTAAGAATATAAAGTCTGGTGTTCATTGGTGACATTTATCTCGGCCGCAATGCCTCAAAAAAAAAATGACAGTGGCCAGGCATCAGCAATCTTGACTCTTATCAAGGTGGGATCCATATCTAAGTTATGGACATGCCAGCAGATAGCATTAGGTGATTGGTATTTGTTGCCTCTTTCTGGAGATTCATAAAACCACTGAAAGGCAGAGGAAGATGGAAAACCAAAGGCTGCTCTTGCATTTCTCTGTCCATTGGAAGCAGCAAACGTCTCCTTTTTACTGTGGGGCAGCCACCAGGCAGAGAGGACAAAATGTGAGGTTTACATTCTGAAAGACTGGATGGAAGAAAGAAGTGTAGTGGGTGCATCCCACCACCTGCAATTTACAATGCTGAGCTACAGCCCGCAAGACAGCCCTTAACTGAGGAAGATGGGGGTGAGCAGAACTGGACAAAGAGTTCTTTTCTCCCAGCAGTGTATGCAGCTTTTTGAGTTAAATCAGTCGTAAGCAAACAAAAGATAAAGGGTGAAATTCTGGCTCCAGTGAAGTCAATGGCAAAGCTCCTTTTGACTTCAGTAGGGCCAGGAGTTCACAAAAGAGTTTTAAACAGCCTGAATACATCATCTTAATTTTGGTTTAATTGCACAGCATCTCTTATGTCATATGTTCTTTGGTCTTCTGTAGAGCTTATCAGGAAAAGTGGAGGAGACAAGATCTGGATTTCTAGTGAAAGAAACAAGCAGAAAAAAAAAACATGGTTTTTGGTACAGGGGGAATTTTTTTTCAGTCCTTTTTGACATGTCATAAAGCAACCCCAAGGGGCACAAACCCAGATTGTTGTTGGGTTTTTTTTCATTTATAGGTCCACCTTCTCTGAGTCCAGATGCTGGAAACCTGTGCTATCTGGGTAGGAGAGGAGAAGAAACTCCATCACTTATGCGCCCTGCACAAGTTTTCTGTCTTTATTGGCATGAGTTGTTCAAGCTTAGATCCTGAACAATCTCTGGAACTGAGAAGTAAGTCCCCATAGTTCCCATGAAGATTTCCCCCTTATTCATGATTCCTTATAATTATTTACTAATGGTATTTCAGTTGTGCCTGGAGACCCTGAGGGTATGTCTACACTGGCAGAGTTACAACGCCGGAAGTTACATCGCCGCTCAGAGAGCGCTGAAGGGAAACCTCTGTTGTGTGTTCACACTGTCAGCTGCCTGCACAATAGCGTGTTCACACTTGCAGCATTTGCAGCGCTATTCAGAGTGGTGCGCTCTGGGCGGCTATGCCACAGAGCATCTCTTCCTATTCTGCCTCTAAGAGTTGTGAGAAGGCAGAGGGGATCGTGGAGCATCCTGGCTCCTGTCCGAATGCCCCGTGATGAATTGCTTCGCATCCCAGCAATCTCTGTGCTTCCGTCTGCATTTGGCGCCATCTTTCAATGGTTTGTGCACTGCGTGCTCTGCCTCTTTGGTCTGCAGGAATGGATCCCGCAATGTTGACCAATATGCTGCTCACTCTCACTAACACGTCAGGAGTAGCAGTGGAGTTATTCCTTAAGCTACAAAGGCAAGAGGAGTTCGACATCTCACCACGTGTAGTAGCTATGACACAAGATTGCTTGTGGCATTCACGGGCATGCTCACCACTGTGGAACGCTGCTTTTGTGCTTGGGAAACAAGCACTGAGTGGTGGGATCACCTCATCATGCACATCTGGGATGACCAGCAGTGGCTGCAGAACTTTCAGATGAGGAAAGCCACTTTCATGGGACTAAAAAGAAAAGGAGGACTTGTGGCACCTTAGAGACTAACAAATTTATTTGAGCATAAGCTTTTGTGAGCTACAGCGCACTTCATCTTCCTTTCCAAATGCAAACAGATGGACATCATATCAAAAGGACTGAAGGTAAAAAATCCATTACAATCTACATACCACACAGACTGTGCTGACAGCTTGTGCCACACGCTCTCAAAGAAACTGCGGAATCACCTGATCAACATCCTCTACAGCAAACAGGGAAAGATTAAGAATGAGCTCTCAAAACAAAAGGAATGCATCCGATGAAGTGAGCTGTAGCTCACGAAAGCTTATGCTCAAATAAATTTGTTAGTCTCTAAGGTGCCACAAGTACTCCTTTTTGCGAATACAGACTAACACGGCTACTACTCTGAAACCTTTCATGGGACTGTGCGATGAGCTCACCCCAGCCCTGCAACGCAAGGACACGAGAATGAGAGCTGCCCTGTTGTTGGAGAAGCACATGGCGATTGCACTGTGGAAGCTGGATACTCCAGACTGCTACCGATTGGTTGCTAACCAGTTCAGAGTAGGAAAGTTGACCGTTGGACTCGTGTTGACAGAAGTGTGCAGGGCCATTAATCACATCCTGCTCCGAAAGACGGTGATTCTGGGCAACGTGCGTGACATTGTGGCTGGCTTTTCACAAATGGGCTTCCCTAACTGCGGAGGGGCGATAGATGGCATGCATATTCCAATTCTGGCACCAGATCATCTAGCCACCATGTACATTAATGAGAAGGGGTATTTCTCTGTGGTTCTCCAGGTGCTTGTGGATCACTGTGGTCGTTTCACAGACATTAACGCAGGCTGGTCCGGAAAGCCACATGACGAACTCATCTTTCATAACACTGGGCTGTTCAGGAAGCTGCAAGCAGGAACTTTCCTCCCGGACCAGAAGATCACCATAGCGGAAGTTGAAATGCCCATTGTGATCCTGAGGGACCCTGCCTACCCCTTAATGCCGTGGCTTATGAAGCCATACGCTGGGCACCTTGACAGCAGCAAGGAGCGGTTCAACAACAGGCTGAGCAAGGGCAGAATGATGGTTGAGTGTGCTTTTGGCTGTTTAAAGGCCCGCTGGAGCTGCCTATATGGGAGGCTGGACCTGGCCGATGACAATATTCCTATGCTTATAGCCACGTGCTGTACACTCCATAATATTTGTGAAGGGAAGAGTGAAAGCTTCACTCAGGGCTGGACCGCTGAAGCTTAGCACCTAGTGGCTGAATTTGAACAGCCAGAGACCAGGGCTATTAGAGGGGTGCAGTGTGGGGTGCAATTTGAAGCTCTGTTGAACGACACTATTATATGTTGCTATACTTGGGAGTGCAGTGCTTGTAATGCCAGGAGGTGATTGTGATTGGTGCCGACAGTGCACTATGAAGATTTAAGAAAATTGCCTCTTGCTTTGCAGGGCTCTGTTTGCTTTCTGTTAATGGAATAAAGATTGCTTTCAAACCAAAACACTTATTTTATTAGAAAACAACAACCGGAGGAAAGCGACAAACAAAAAAACACATCAGCGCTTTGGGGGATGGGGGAAGGGAGGATCCCAGGAGGAGGTGGGGTCCCGGGCCAGTTAGAGATTTGTGTACCGGAGGGGAAAGGGAAATCAGTGTTCTGGGACCGTACTGTACACTGGGCACGTGGCTCTTGGGGAGAGCCAGCATGGTGGGGGGGGGCTTATAATCATTACTGTCCCCACATTTTCCACAGACTGTGTTCATTATGGAAGATATCTCGCTGCTGAGGGTGAGCAAGGAATCAAGGGAGGGTCTTCTCCAAGACTGCGGCTTCTGCCCTGTCCCTTATGCAGCTCACCTGTGTGCAGCAATGGTCCACCCCCACAGCGACGGCAGAGTGGTGTGGAAAAGTTACCCTTAATGGGGCAAGAAACAGAGCAGCTCTGCCAAAGAACCTGCGGCAGCGGATTGCCCAGTATCTCCATGAGAGTTTCGTGGAGATCTCTGAGGCAGATTCACCCTGGATCTAGTACGCTCCCAACCCACCGAAGGCGGGCTCCCGGACCTAGAAGGCGGAGAAGAGACCTCTGGTGAGTGTACCTTTGTAAATATAATACACGGTTTAAAAGCAAGCGTGTTTAATGATTGATTTGCCCTGAAGACTTGGGGTGCATTCGCGGCCAGTACAGCTACTGGAAAAGTCTGTTAACGTGTATGGGGATGGAGCGGAAATCCTCCAGGGACATCTCAATGAAGCTCTCCTGGATGTACTCCCAAAGCCTTTGCAAAAGGTTTCTGGGGAGGGCAGCCTTATTCTGTCCTCCATGGTAGGACAAAAAGAAAAGGAGTACTTGTGGCACCTTAGAGACTAACCAATTTATTTGAGCATGAGCTTTCGTGAGCTACAGCTCACTTCATCAGATGTATACTTTACCATGGCAGGCCAGCAGCACGTAGTCTGGAATCACTGCATAACAAAGCATGGCAGCATGTGGTCCCGGTGTTTGCTGGCATTCAAGCAACATCCGTTCTTTATCTCTCTGTGTTATCCCAGGAGAGTGATATCATTCATGGTCACCTGTTTGAAATAGGGGAATTTTATTAAGGGGACATTCAGAGGTGACCATTCCTGCTGGGCTGTTTGCCTGTGGCTGAACAGAAATCATCCCCGCTGTTAACCACATGATGGGGGGAGGGGTGAAGCAATCATCCCAGAGAATTGGGTGTGGGTGGGGGGAGGTGGTTAGTTGGGTTTGTGCTGCACGTTAACCCGAAACTGCAGCCGATCCTTTTAAAGGGCCAACCCAATGGGTGATTGGTATTTGAAATGAGGGTGATGCTGTTTGAAACCATTCCCACATATTAGGAAGGTTAAAGAAGCCAAAAGATTGTGGCTTACTATGTGTGTATGCAAGCCGAATTCTGTTGCCCACCAGCCCTGTGTGTGTGATCTCTCACACCATACCAGCAGGCCCTCGGTATAAGAGGCAAAATGCGACCTTGTAAAGAAAGCGCACGTGCTATGTAATGTTAACAGCTTGGTTCACCGTGAAAGAGACTACCCATTGTTCTCTAAAATGTCTCTTTTTAAAGACTAATCCTTTTTTCCCTCCCGCAGCTGCAAATGTTTCAACACTCCACGTATCATCTCCGTCCCAGAGGCTATCAAAGATTAGAAGCTGAAAAAAACACACTCGCGATGAAATGTTCTCTGAGCTCATGCAGGCCTCCCACGCTGAAAGAGCCCAGCAGAATGCATGGAGGGAGACAATGTCAGAGTCCAGAAAAGCACAAAATGAACGAGAGGAGAGGAGGGACGCGTGAGAGAACAGGAGGGATGAGCGAGAGGAGAGGTGGCGGAGGCGTGATGAGAGGAGGCAGGATGCAATGCTGAGGCTACTGGAGGATCAAACTGATATGCTCCGGCATATGGTTGAGGTGCAGGAAAGGCAGCAGGAGCACAGACCGCCACTGCAGCCCCTTTGTAACCAACCGCCCTCCTCCCCAAGTTCCATAGCCTCCTCACCCAGACGCCCAAGAACGCGGTGAGGAGGCCTCTAGGCACCCAACCACTCCACCCCAGAGGACTGCCCAAGCAACAGAAAGCTGGCATTCAATAAGTTTTGAAGTGCAGTGTGGCCTTGTCCTTCCGTCCTTCCCTTCTCCACCACCCCACCTGATGCTTCCCTCCTCCCCCATCCCTCCTGGGCTACCTTGGCAGTTATCCCCCCATTTGTGTGACGAATTAATAAAGAATGCATGAATTTGAAACAACAATGACTTCATTGTCTCTGCAAGCGGTAATCAAACGGGGGAGGGGAGGGCGGTTGGCTTACAGGGAAGTAGAGTGAACCAAGGGGGGCGGGTTTTCATCAAGGAAAAACAAACAGAACTTTCACATGTAGCCTGGCCTGTCATGAAACTGGTTTTCAAAGCTCTGATGCACAGCGCTTCCTGCTGTGCTCTTCTAATCGCCCTGGTGTCTGGCTGCGTGTAATCAGTGGCCAAGCGATTTGCCTCAACCTTTGCCTCAACCTGCCATAAACATCTCCCCCTTACTCTCACAGATATTGTGGAGCACACAGCAAGCAGTAATAATGATGGGAATATTGGTTTCGCTGAGGTCTAACCGAGTCAGTAAACTGCGCCAGCGCGCTTTTAAACACCCAAATGCACATTCTACCACCTTTCTGCACTTGCTCAGCCTATAGTTGAACAGCTCCTGGCAACTGTCCAGGGTGCCTGTGTATGGCTTCATGAGCCATGGCATTAAGGGGTAGGCTGGGTCCCCAAGGATAACTATAGGCATTTCAACATCCCCAATGGTTATTTTCTGGTCTGGAAAGTAAGTCCCTTGCTGCAGCTGTTCATACAGACCAGAGTTCCTGAAGATGCGCGCGTCATGTACCTTTCCCAGCCATCCCACATTGATGTTGGCGAAAAGTCCCTTGTGATCCACCAGTGCTTGCAGCACCATTGAAAAGTACCCCCTTCGGTTTAGGTACCGGCTCCCTTGGTGGTCCGGTCCCAAGACAGGGATATGCATTCTGTCTGTCGCCCCACCACAGTTAGGGAATCCCATTGCAGCAAAGCCATCCACTATGACCTGCACATTTCCCAGAATCAATACCCTTGATAAAAGAAAAGGAGTATTTGTGGCACCTTAGAGACTAACAAATTTATTTGAGCATAAGCTTTCGTGAACTACAGTAGGTGTTTGCATTGACTGCTTGGGTCACAACAGCCCCCACAGTAGAATTGCCCACTCCAAATTGATTCCTGACTGACCGGTAGCTGTCTGGTGTTGCAAGCTTCAAGAGGGCTATCACCACTCGCTTGTGAACTGTGAGGTCTGCTCTCATCTTGGTATTCTTGCACTTCAGGGCAGGGGAAAGCAAGTCACAAAGTTCCATGAAAGTGCCCTTCCGCATGCGAAAGTTTTGCAGCCACTGGGAATCATCCCAGACCTGCAACACTATGCGATCCCACCAGTCTGTGTTTCACGGGCCCAGAATTGGCGTTCCATGGCATGAGCCTGCCCCAGGATGGCCAAATTGCCAGGGCCCGTGCTTTGAGAGAAATCTGTGTCCATGTCCTCATCACTCTCGTCACCGGGCTGCCATCGCCTCCTTGCCTGCTTTTGCAGGTTCTGGTTCTGCATATATTGCATGATAATGCGCGAGGTATTTACAATGCTCATAACTGCTGCGGTGATCTGAGCGGGCTCCATGCTTGCCATGGTATGGTGTCTGCAGGAGAGCAGAGTTGCAGGGGAAGCAGTGGTTGGATGACCATTTTTGCAGACCTACTGCACTGTCTGCTGCCAGGACACAACAGCTGAGTGGGCTGCATGCTTGCCGTGGTATGGCGAGACAGGAGCAGCCGAGCAGAGTTGTAGCTGAAGCGGCCCTGCAAGACCACCAGAAGAGCAGGAGAGCAGAGTGCCAGTGGAAGCAGTGGATGACGACGGTCATATAGAGGACCTGTGAGGTGGATTCATCGCATCAGGAGAGCAGAGTGGCAGCGGAAGCGGTGGATGACGATGACGGTTAGCAGTATGGCGCCAGCACGGAAAAAAGGCGCAAAACGATTGTCTGCCGTTGCTTTCACGGAGGGAGGAGCGACTTACGACGTACCCAAAACCACCCACGACAATGTTTTTGCCCCATCAGGCGTTGGGAACTTAACCCAGAATTCCAATGGGCGGCGGAGACTGCGGGAACTGTGGGATAGCTACCCACCATGCAGCACTCCGAAAGTCGATGCTAGCCTCGGTACTGTGGACGCATTCCGCCGACTTAATGTACTTAATGCATTAGCGTGGGGACACACACAATTGACTAAAAAGAAAAGGAGGACTTGTGGCACCTTAGAGACTAACACATTTATTTGAGCACAAGCGAGCTGTAGCTCATGAAAGCTTATGCTCAAATAAATTTGTTAGTCTCTAAGGTGCCACAAGTCCTCCTTCTCTTTTTGCGGATACAGACTAACACGGCTCCTACTCTGAAACAACACAATTGACTGTATAAAATCGTTTTCTAAAAAACCGACTTCTATACATTCAACCTAATTTCGTAGTGTAGACATACCCTCAGTTCCAAAGAGACTAAGCCCCAGATCCATAAAGGTATTTAGGCTCCTAACTTCTATTGAAATCAATTAAAGTTAGGAGCTTAAATACTTTTGCAGATCCGGGCTAAAGTCTCCTTCCCAGGGTGTTCTTTCCTGAGACATTCTCCTCAAAAAAGAATGATTTTGCTTATTTTGACTATGTGCACCATCTGCTGGCCACAAGATAAATCTAAAAGGTACCCTGCAAGAATGTTTGAAAGCCTGCATGTAAACTCCTAGGCTGCTAAGGTGGAAGCACACGTCACACATCTCCGGAAGTATAATTTTCTCGGGACTGGACTTGCAAAGATGTCTGGGATTTGATGTCACAAGGTGTTAATCAGAGATCAGGCTGCGTCCAAGTCCTGTCACGTGTGGATTATGATGCAATCTCAACTCTTTTCACACAGACATTCATTCCCCACCTTATAGTGAAAGAGAAACTCGACTACATTCATAGGGAGCTGACAACATCGGTCTGGAATCATTTAAAAACCCACCGCTACTTGTTATATTGTATCTAGTGCTGTTTATTCCTAGATAGCAAAGTTCTTTACAAAACCGGCTGGGTTATTATCTCCATTTTATAGGTGGGCAAACTGAGTGTGGAGAGAAGTTAGAATGACACCAAGTTCACACAGCTTGTCAGTTGCAGAGCAGGAATAGAGCCTAGGTCTAGCCAGTGGGACATGTTGCC